>NC_060173.1:59071179-59443679 GCF_021184085.1 Oncorhynchus gorbuscha
GAGCTGAAAGTTTAGAGGGACGGCCAGTTCTTGGTAGATTTGCAGTGGTCTGATACTCCTTCCATTTCAATATTATCGCTTGCACAGTGCTCCTTGGGATGTTTAAAGCTTGGGAAATCTTTTTGTATCCAAATCTGGCTTTAAACTTCTTCACAACAGTATCTTGGACCTGCCTGGTGTGTTCCTTGTTCTTCATGATGCTCTCTGCGCTTTTAACGGACCTCTGAGACTATCACAGTGCAGGTGCATTTATACGGAGACTTGATTACACACAGGTGGATTGTATTTATCATCATTAGTCATTTAGGTTAACATTGGATCATTCAGAGATCCTCACTGAACTTCTGGAGAGAATTTGCTACACTGAAAGTAAAGGGGCTGAATAATTTTGCACGCCCAATTTTTCAGTTTTTGATTTGTTAAAAAAGTTTGAAATATCCAATAAATGTCGTTCCACTTCATGATTGTGTCCCACTTGTTGTTGATTCTTCACAAAAAAATACAGTTTTATATCTTTATGTTTGAAGCCTGAAATGTGGCAAAAGGTCGCATAGTTCAAGGGGGCCGAATACTTTCGCAAGGCACTGTATATATATATATATATATATATATATATATATATATATATATATATATATATATATATATATATATATATATATATACACACACGCACGCAAACAAACCAACACACACACACAAACAAACTACACATTTCATTGCAAAAAAAAATATATATATATATATATTTATATTTCATAAAACGGCATTAGCACTTACCCGTCCAGAAGTACGTCCTGTCCTTGCAGAAACAGCTCCTTAGTTCGTTTGAATCATAACACTAATGTACTTGTCCTTGTCTAATGTACTTGTCCTCTTGCTCAATTGTGCACAGAGTCCTCCCACTTCTCTTTCTATTCTGGTTAGAGCCAGTTTGCGCTGTTCTGTGAAGGGAGGAGTATACAGCTTTTCACCAGATCTTCAGTTTCTTGGCAATTTCTCACATGGAATAGCCTTCATTTCTCAGAACAAGAATAGACTGATGAGTTTCAGAAGAAAGTGCTTTGAATCTGGCCATTTTGAGCCTGTAATCAAACCCACAAATGCTGATGCCCCAGATAATCAAATAGTCTATAGATGGCCAGTTTTATTGTTTTTTTAATCAGGACAACTGTTTTCAGCTGTGCTAACATAATTGCAGAAGACTTTTCTAATTATTAATTAGCCTTTTAAAACTTGTTATGGCAAGGAGTCCCCTAAAGGGAACACACACTCCCATTCAGCTGAAAAGGTGACGTGGAAAATTAAAAAAATATTCAACTTTCACACATTAACAAGTCCAATACAGCAAATGAAAGATAATCATCTTGTTAATCTACTCATCGTGTCCGATTTTTAAAATGTTTTACAGCGAAAACACAAGATATATTTATGTTAGATCACCAAATTCAAAAACACACACAGACATTTTTCACAGCCATGGATAGAGTCACAAAAGCAGAAATATAGATAAAGGTTAGTGATTCATTTTTATTATCTCCATCAGATGACACTCATAGGACATCATGTTATACACGTATTGTGTGTTTTGTTCGATAATGTGCATAAATATATATAAAAAAATCTCAGTTTACATTGGCGCGTTACATGCAGTAATGTTTTGATTCCAAAACATCTGGTGATTTTGCAGAAATACTCACAATAAACATTGATAAAAGATGTGAAAAAGAAGTGTTATTCACAGAATTAATGATAAACGTATCCTCTATGCAACCACTGTGTCAGATTTCAAAAAACTTTACGGAGAAAGAATAATCTGAGAACGGCGCTCAGAACCCCAAAAATAGCCGCCATTTTGGCATCAACAGAAGCTGCAAAAAACACTATAAATATCCACTTACCTTTGAATATCTTCATCAGAAGGCAGTTCCAGAAATCCCAGTTCGGCAATAAATGACTGATTTGTTCCATAAAGTTCCATAAAGCCCACCATTTAGCCAGCTTGTTCAGCCCAGCATTCCATCCTCACAAAGCACGAGCAATTCCTCCAGACAAAGACTCAAAAAGTTCCGTTACAGGTCGTAGAATCAAGTCAAATGATGTATGCAATCCATATTTAGGATGTTTTAGCATTAGGGGGCGCTATTAAAATTTTGGGATGAAAAACGTTCCCGTTTTAAACAAGATATTTTGTCACGAAAAGATGTTCGACTATGCATATAATTGACAGCTTTGGATATAAAATACTCTGACGTTTCCAACGTTTTGAAACTGCCTCATGCCAATGATTCCTTATATGGATGTGAATGAGCTACGAATGAGCTTATGTTTTCCACGTATTCCCCAAGGTGTCTACAGCATTGTGACGTCTTTTTACGTATTTCCATTGAAGAATAGCCGTAAGGGACCATATATAGCAAGTGGTCACATGGTGTCTCCTGCAGAAAATCTTGCGTAAAATACTGAGGTAGCCATTTTCCCAATAGCTTCTTATGAGAAACCAATTGCCTCAGAGTGTTTTCTTTCCAAAGCTGTCAATTATATGCATAGTCGAGCATCTTTTCGTGACAAAATATCTTGTTTAAAACGGGAACGTTTTTCATCCAAAAATTAAAAGAGCGCCCCCTATATCCAAGAAGTTAAAGGCTGTTTTGTAAGTTAATAATACAGAAAGAAAAACAGTACACTACACTTCCTAAACTATGCACATCTACCTCCCTTCATCTGCATTAATCTGAGGACACAGGATAGGTGTAGTATTTCAATTAGATACTTAATTTCAGCCAGTGGAGAATGTGAATCACTATAATGAAATAAGTTAATTATCCAGGTGTTTATAAAATACATAAATGAGAGCATGATTATGCTTTGTTTTGTATTCAGTCATCATAATCATCAGGAGGTGAAATTCAAAACTGACCTTGGATCATGAACTCTGGGACTACTACATCTCTATCTGTATTTCAATGTAAAGCATCTCTTTAACAATACTCCTTGTATAATATAAGTATGCTATCCCTTATAACAAATCAGGATAACATGTGCATGTGTAGCATGTGACAATAGCCTGATCATATCAAGGATAGCGTCACAAATGAATACATAAATACCACTTGAAGCTTGATAATGACTTGATAGGTTCTCACAGCTCTCTGCATCCGAGGACAGAAAACCTCACAAGAAATAGACTACACAAAAGTACCTGCTCTATCCAGAATAGCCTACTCTCTCACTTTGACAGCTGGGCCTGCTATCCTTCACCCTCCTCCAACAAATAAAACGTTTGCAATTATCAAGTGTGGCACTGGGGCTAAAACAATATCCTACATAGTGTGGGAGGACTGGACCTAAAAAGTCTGGATACTCATAACTAATCGAAGACGTTGCATATATATGTCCTGACCAAAAGATGAGGAGTCAGTGGTAGGGTTCACTTGATGTTGCAGCACAGCAAGATTCTCAGTAGACGGGGCATGGGATGTCAGGAATAATGACCCCATTCTCAGTGTTTCCAGATTCCAGATTATCCTCCTGATAAAGCAGGTCCTCCACCTGCTGAATCTGGAACGCTCAAAAGAAACACATCTGTATTAGTGACAATAAATTTGGCAGCAACAGGGGCTTGATAGTCCAGTGAAAATGGCTGTGTTTATGTGGTGTAAATCTGAAAATTAGCAGCTGACATTTAAGGGTTCTTTAATTAATGCATGTGAGACAGGTTCCATGTACAACAAGACAGGCAGAGATGGAGAAAAGGGACACAGAGCAGTTTAATTACCTCTGGTTATTGTCACGTCCTGACCATAGTGAGCCCTTATTTTCTATGGTAGAGTAGGTCAGGGCGTGACTGGGGGTTAGTCTAGTCTAATTTTGTTTTTCTATGTTGGTGATTTTGTATGATTCCCAATTAGAGGCAGCTGGTTATCATTGTCTCTAATTGGGGATCCTATTTAGGTAGCTTTTTTCCACCTGTGTTTTGGTGGGATATTGTTTATGTGTAGTTGCATGTTAGCACTCCATTGTCGTCATGTTTCGTTTAGTCTTTATTGTTTTGTTGTGTGGTTCACTTGTTTCTAATAAAAGATGTGGAACCCAGATCACGCTGCATGTTGGTCCGAGTGTGCTTCCAATGATCATGACAGTTATAGATACTTTTGCTAGCAATAAAGCTTCCACGGCCTGTTCTTCGTGAACACCTGGCAATATCTACATTTTTTGACCCCTTGATCAACTCACACTCTAAAAGTAAAGAAAACAGCTTATTGTTTTGTAGATATGAAACCAATAACTGATATTGGACCGTTCAATCTAAAGCAGCAGATGTAATTTTCAGGATACGTCAACACAGCACAGAAAGCATAACACCAGACTGGTATTATGGTAGTTCATTAGGTGATGGGAAGTATGCAATATGCATACAAATAATACACTTACCTTCCTTGAATCCAGCTAGAAGAAGAAGAGGAGGACCAATGCGCAGCGTGGTATGTATCCATAATATAATTGAATGAGACTGAATACAAAATACAAAAAGAACAAGAGAATCGAAATGAAAACCGAAACAGTCCCGAATGGTGCAAACACTGAAATGGAAAATAATCACCCACAACTCAAGGGTGAAAACAGGCTACCTAAGTATGGTTCTCAATCAGGGACAATGATTGACAGCTGCCTCTGATTGAGAACCATACCAGGCCAAACACAGAAATACCAAATCTTAGAAAAACTAACATAGACATTCCACCCAACTCACGCCCTGACCATACTAAAACAAAGACATGACAAAAGAACTTAGGTCAGAACGTGACATTACCCCCCCAAAAGGTGCGGCCTCCGGCCACAAAACCTGAACCTATAGGGGAGGGTCTGGGTGGGTGTCTGTCTGCGGTGGCGGCTCTAGCGCGGAACGTGGACCCCACTCCACCATAGTCTTTTTCCGCCTCTTTAACCGCCTGGCAGCTCCTGACTGGCGGGCGGCTCTGGCAGCTCCGGACAGATCGGGCGGCTCTGGCCGCTCCTGATTGGCGGGCGGCTCTGGCAGCTCCGGACAGACGGGAGACTCTGGCAGCTCCGGACAGACGGGAGACTCTGGCAGCTCCGGACAGACGGGAGACTCTGGCAGCTCCGGACAGACGGGAAACTCTGGCAGCTCCGGACAGACGGGAGACTCTGGCAGCTCCGGACAGACGGGAGACTCTGGTAACTCCGGACAGACGGGAGACTCTGGCAGCTCCGGACAGACGGGAGACTCTGGCAGCTCCGGACAGACGGGAGACTCTGGCAGCTCCGGACAGACGGGAGACTCTGGCAGCTCCGGACAGACGGGAGACTCTGGCAGCTCTGGACAGGCGGAAGACTCTGGCAGCTCAGGACAGGTGGGAGACTGGCAGCTCAGGACAGGCGGGAGACTCTGGCAGCTCTGGACAGGCGGGAGCACCTGTAGGCTGCCACCGGAGGCCTGGTGCGTGGAGGAGGCACCAGATAGACCGGACCGTGGAGGCGCACTGGAGGTCTTGAGCACCAAGCCTGCACACCCCTACCTGGGTGGATGCTCTCTGTAGCCAGGCCAGTGCGACGAGGTGGAATAGACCACACTGGGCTGTGCTGGTGAACCGGGGACAGACCAGATGCGCTGAGCCGGCTTCATGGCACCTGGCTCGATGCCCACTCTAGCCCGGCCGATACGAGGCACTGCGATGTAACGCACCAGGCTATGCCTGGGCACCAGGGACACCGTGCGCCTCACGGCATAACACAGTGCCTGCCCGGTCCACCTCTCTCCACGGTAAGCACGGGGAGTTGGCTCCAGTCTCCTACCTGACTTAGCCACACTCCCCGTGTGCACCTCCCAAGAAATTGTTGGGGCTGCCTCTCGTCCCTGTTGCGCTGCCGTGAACGTGTCGCCAACTCCATTCTCCTGTAACCCTCATCGCACTGCTCCACAGAATCCCAGGCGGGCTCCAGCACTCTCCCTGAGGCGACCGACCACCTTTCTATTTCGTCCCAAGTTGTCACATAGTCCAGATCTCGCTACTGCCAGATACCACGCTGCATGGTCCTTGGTTGGTGGGTGATTCTGTAACGCTTTTCGTCCTCCTCTTCTGAGGAGGAGTAGGAAGGATCGGACCAATTTGCAGTGTTGTAAGTGTCCATAATATATTTTTTATGAAATATAACTGAACACAGAAAACCTAAGAATAAGAGAATACATGGAAACCGACACAGTCCCGTATGGAGCAAACACTGACACAGAAAATTATCACCCACATCCAAAATGGGGAAAACAGGCTACCTAAGTATGATTCTCAATCAGAGACATCGATCGACAGCTGCCTCTGATTGAGAACCATACCAGGCCAAACACAGAAATACAACATAGGAAAAGGAACATAGACTACCCACCACAACTCACGCCCTGACCAAACTAACACAAATAAAGGAACTAAGGTCAGAACGTGACACTATGAAACAAATACGACATGGCCTGCTTATGAGTTTCCATGAAAGAAAGTTAGATGAATTCAACTAACTACTAGCTATGTAGAAGTTGAAGAACGCCCAGTGTTGCTTACCTGAAATGCCATCATTACACAGTCCCTTGTAGGTGTCTGCTATGTATTCCTTTGTGTCAGAAAGAAAGGCTGAACAGTATTGTTGTAGCCACACTCAATACATTTTTTGTTCTCTACATATTTTGGGGGAATAAAAAAAACGTTTTGGGATCTATTACAAAATATTTGATTGCAACATGTTTTTTTTTAAACGTAATTTTAAACCTCGTTTTTCCTTTTAGAACAAATATTTTTGATTGAAACTAAAAAGGTTGCTTTCAGAATAATTATTTTGGATTGAAAATAAATCATGTTTTGCTCTTGACAAAAAGACACAAATGTACCTCCATAGCATATAACAATGTGCATGTGAATAACTAGACCTTCATACAAACTTGCTATGCAGAATTCTTGACGCACAACCAAAGATGCTGCCATATCCTGCCAGCATGCACACAAGCGAGCCTCTGTAACGGCATTCAGAGGTGGAAGAAGGATCGGAGCAAAGTGCAGCGTGGTAAGGGTTCATGATGTAGTATTTAATGAAACGAACTGCCCACTGAAATACAAAACAATAAAGTGAACGAACGAAAACCGAAATAGTACCGTGTGGACCAAAAACTCACACGGAAAACAAACACCCACAATCCAAAAGTGAAACCCAGGCTACCTAAGTATGATTCTCAATCAGGGACAACAAAAACAAAGGAACTAAGGTCAGAACGTGACAGCCACTCAGGCAGAGAATGACGTTTGGAAGAGGATGAGGAACGAGATGGGAATAACCAGACCAGATTTGCCCTAATGACCAAGGGGGAGTTAGAGCACTGATTATGCTTTTGGGTCCCATAGCACTACTGTGTCTCTAACTGACAATGAATGGTCAATATACAAATATACAAATAATGAACTGATAATTGTGCACGACTCCAAATGAAACAAGAAGTGAGCAGATTTCGAACCCTCAACCTTCTTGCCCGACTGTGCACCAAAAGCATGCTTCAAGCCCCAGAGTCGATAGAGTGCGTCCTTGCGGTAGCTTGCTATTCAATGTAATGAAGTGATGACTTTTTAAATAAGTTACCTTACACGTTATGTTCACTGACAATTAGCTAGCTACTCTGTTCTTACAACCAACATAGCATATCAATACAGCAGTGTGTACCGGTATGTTAGCTATCTACCTAACGTTAGTAGTTATACACCAAACTTGCCAGTATATTAACTACAGGCCATCTAACTAGCCAATCTTTATTGACTTGATTATTTCCGTCATTCTTAGCTTAGCTAAATGGTATTGTCGTTGTGCATTCTCATGGGACATTTGGGTGCTTTCATAAATTCGCTCTTGCTATCTACTCTGATTTCTCCAACGCTCTGGTTAATTGGAAAACTGCCTAACCAGCTCAGCTAGGACGAATAAAATGGTCAGAGTGGTCTCAGTTGTGTCTGAAAGTAGCTACCAAGCTAGCCAGTGTTAGCTTGGGTGTTTAACTGCCGTTGTAAGGCCAGAACCCTACTCAACCCTACTCCTCGGCCCGAACGTCCAGTGTGCGCTCCGAGAACAAAACGGTCTGAATTTACACAAGATGTTTTTTTGTTTTTCTTGTCTCCCGCGTGTCCTGCCCGCATGACACAGGGATTCTTTAGCTAAATAGCCCAGTACTGTACTGCCAACCGTCACGTTGTACAGCGCCATATTTTCCATTCCATCCTAACGGAAACTCTTGAGGGCTTTGTTTCTCATTTTTCTTGGAATAGAAACATCGTAATATTAATCAAATTAATTAAGACAAATTCCTTAAAATCAATCCATTATACTATGTTATTATTAAAAGGTTTAAATTCTCTAGTAATGCCAATATGGAAGACTATAAAATGCTTCTCAAACATGCCCTCTGGTGGTCAAACCAGCACTAACTTGCATTAACAGAAAAAATGGCTGACAATTAGATAACGTGCACACAGAATGTTGCAGCAGCCTGCAAGGTGTGCTGCGGTCTGATGCAACTTTTAAACGAGAAACCACTGTAGGTTCTAACCAATAACCTAGACTATTTGTGAATGTGTATCTTATGTTTTCATTTACCTGTTAGTAAATAAACTCAGAAAAAAAATTACGTCCTCTCACTGTCAACTGCCTTAATTTTCAGAAATTAATTTGTATGAACATAACAAGATTAAACAACAGAGACATAAACTGAACAAGTTCCACAGACATGTGACTAACAGAAATGGAATGTGTCCCTGAACAAAGGGGGTCAAAATCTAAAGTAACAGTCAGTATCTGGTGTGGCCACCAGCTGCAAGTACTGCAGTGTATCTCCTCCTCATGGACTGCACCAGATTTGCCAGTTCTTTCTGTGAGATGTTACCCCACTCATCCACAAAGGCACATGCAAGTTCCCGGACATTTCTGGGGGGAATTTCTGGGGGGAATAGCCCTAGCCCTCCCCTCCAATCTAACAGGTCCCAGACGTGCTCAATGGGATTAAGATCAGGGCTCTTCGCTAGCCATGGCAGAGCACTGACATTATGGTCTTGCATGAAATCACGCACAGAACGAGCAGTATGGCTGGTGGCATTGTCATGTTGGAGGGTCATGACAGGATGAGGCTGCAGGAAGGGTACCACATGAGGGAGGAGAATGTCTTCCCTTTAACGCAAATGTCATGCCTTGGTCTTAGTATTTTGTGTTTTCTTTATTTATTTGGTCAGGCCAGGATGTGACATGGGTTTATTTTTGTTGTGTTTTCGTATTGGGGTTTTAGTAGGCATTGGGATTGCGGCTGAGTAGGGGTGTCTAGCATAGGCTTGGCTGCCTGAGGCGGTTCTCAATCAGAGTCAGGTGATTCTCATTGTCTCTGATTGGGAATCATATTTAGGTAGCCTAGATTTCACTGTGTGTTTGGTGGGTGATTGTTCCTGTCTCTGTGTTTGTTGTAACAAGATAGGCTGTATAGGTTTTCACATTTCATTTGTTGTTTTGTTATTAACTTCTTGCGGCGACCCATCCTGGATCCGGGATCGTGACTACGGCTCAAGCTCATTACCATAACGCAAAATGCAAAAAAATATTCTTAGAAATATTTAACCTCCACACATTAACAAGTCCAATAGCTCAAATGAAAGATAAACACCTTGTTCATCTACCCAGCAAGTCATATTTCTAAAATGTTTTACGGCGAAATCATAGCACATATTTAAATTAGACCACCACCGAAACAAAAGACGAGAGGCAGCCATTTTGTCCCAGAAAATATAAAATTATAAAAGCAGGATTAAAAAATAAATCATTCACTAACCTTTTGAAAATCTTCATCAGATGACAGTAATAGTACATGTTACACAAAACATTTTTTTTTCAATAATATGCCATTTATATCCATAAATCTCTGTTTACAATGACGACATTTCAAAAAATGCTTCTCAAATGTCCGGAGAAATGATGATAGCTCCGACAGATAACGTCAGATAACAAGCAATAAACATGACTAAATATACATGTTCTACATATAGTTACAAAGATACACTTCTTCTTTATGCAACCGCTGTATTACATTTATTTTTAATGTTACAGAATTCGTTCACTGGCTATGCAATGAGACGGTGCTCAGTCCTTCTGTAGCTCAGTTGGTAGAGCATGGCGCTTGTAACGCCAGGGTAGTGGGTTTGATCCCCAGGACCACCCATACGTAGAATGTATGCACACATGACTGTAAGTCGCTTTGGATAAAAGCGTCTGCTAAATGGCATATACTACTACTATACTATATTAGCAGTATGTCTCCTCTACGTTTGGAGTCCACAGAAACCCAAAATAACCACATAAATATTCCCTTACCTTTGATGTTCTTCGATCAGAAGATGTAGAAGGAGTCATACTTACCCAATACATCGTTTGGTTTCACGTTGTGTGTCTCTATATTAGCATATGCTAACAGCTTCAGCTGAAATGCCCCCAAAATGACTTCTGGTCCCGCACTCTTGCGCATCAAAACTTCAAAATTACATATTATATGTCGACTAAACTGGTCAAACTATGTGCAGAATCAAGCTTTATGATGTTTTTAACATGTAAAACAATGATCAGCGCGAACAGACAAACCGCCTTCAATTGGTGTTTCTTGGAAATGAATGTGCCCCAAATCGGCCGCGCCGCAATAGAGTGCATGTATTTGAGAGTGACCCGAACATTTTCGCCCGCCAAACAACGAGGGCTCGCGATGAACGCGCCATTTGAATGAACGTGCCATTTGAAAGCAGGCATCGCGCTGAACACATACATACTGTTCCCAGATCGGTAGCTGCCTGGGAAGGGTGGGGGCGATGACTTCAAAGTTGACCCAACTTTTCTCTTGACAAGAGAGAGTTTGGGAGAAAGGCTGCCCTGAGAGTTCTGCTTTACATACAGACATATTTTAAACGGTTTTAGAAACTTTAGAGTGTTTTCTATTCAATAGTAATTTTTATATGCATATATGCATAAATATTTTCAGTTTACTATGGGCACACACTTCCTCCAAAGGGGGCAGTATTGAGGCCTAGTCTTAAGAGGTTAAGTTATTTCATGTATCGTTCAATTTCTATTAAAGAACATGAGTAACTACCACGCCGCATTTTGGTCCGCTCCTTTTTCAACAGACGAACGTCGTTACAGCAAAGCATTGAGATTGCCTGCAATGACAACAAGCTCAGTCCGATGATGCTGTGACACATCGCCCCAGACCATGATGGACCCTCCACCTCCAAATCGATCCCGCTCCAGAGTACTGACCTCGGAGTAATGCTCATTCCTTCGACGTTAAATGTGAATCTGACCATCACCCCTGGTGAGACAAAACCGCGACTCGTCAGTGAAGAGCACGTTTTGCCAGTCCTGTCTGGTCCAGCGACGATGGGTTTGTGCCCATAGGCGACGTTGCTGCCGATGATGTCTGATGAGGACCTGCCTTACAACAGCCCTACAAGCCCTCAGTCCAGCCTCTCTCAGCATATTGCGGACAGTCTGAGCACTGATGGAGTGATTGTTAATTCCTGGTGCAATTCGGGCAGTTGTTGTTGCCATCCTGTACCTGTCTCGCAGGTTTGTGATGTTCAGATATACCGATCCTGTGCAACTGCGAGGACGATCAGCTGTCCATACTGTTTCTATGTAGCGCTGTCTTAGGCGTCTCACGTATGGACATTGCAATTTATTTCCCTGGCCACATATGCAGTCCTCATGCCTCCTAGCGTCCCATCTGGCCAAAAGCCAGAGAAAATGCAGAGCGCTACTATAAAATCAAACTTTCATGAAATCACACATGCATGATAGAAAATGAAAACTAAACTTGTTGTGAATCCAGCCAACATGTCAGATTTCAAAAAAGCTTTTCGGCGAAAGCAAACAATGGTATTATCTGAGGATAGCACCTCCGTAAACAAAATAAAGAAAAGCATATTTTAACCCTGCAGGCGCGACACAAAACGCATAAATAAAAATATAATTCATGCCTTACCTTTGACGAGCTTCTTTTGTTGGCACTCCAATATGTCCCATAAACATCACAAATGTTCGATTAATTGCATCTATATATATCCAAAATGTCCATTTATTTGGCGCGTTTGATCCAGAAAAACACCGGTTCCAACTTGCGCAACGTGACTACAAAATATCTCAAAAGGTAACTGTAAACTTTGATAATTATGTTTAAAAAAGTTTAAATAAAGAACTCAATTTGTGTGGTACGGAATGATTAGTGAGACCCGGGTTTGGGCAGATTTACAAATTATGCAACGTTCAGAATGAGACTGTCACACCCTGACCTTAGATACCTCTGTTTTCTATATATTTTGGTTAGGTCAGGGTGTTACTAGGGTGGGTTCTCTAGGTTTTTGGTATATCTAGGGTTTTTTGTATGTCTAGGTTTCTGTTTGTCTAGGGGTTTTGTATGTCTATGTTGGTCTGATATGGTTCCCAATCAGAGACAGCTGTTTGTCATTGTCTCTGATTGGGGATCATATTTAGGCAGGCCTTTTTCCCACTTTCTGGTGTGGGATCTTGTCTATGTGTAGTTGCCTGTCAGCACTATATTCTATAGCTTTACGTTTCGTTTTATATTTTGTTAGTTTGTTCGGTGTTCATTCTTTTAATAAAGAGAATGTCCGTATCCCACACTGTGCCTTGGTCTCCTTTATACGACGAACGTGACAGAAGTTCCCACCACAAAAGGACCAAGCAGCATGTACAGGAGGAATGGACTTGGGAGGAGATTCTGGATGGAAAAAGGACCCTGGACACAGGCTGGGGAGTATTGCCGTCCGAGGGAGGAAATTGAGGCAGCGAAAGCAGAACGGTGACATAACGAGGAGTATTACCAACGAGGCAAGCACGAGAGGCAGCCCCAAATTATTATTTTGGGGGGTGGAACACATGGAGATTGGCAGAGGTAGGGTTTAGACCTGAGCCAACTCCTCGTGCTTACCGTGGGGAGCGTGTGACCATGTTATGCAGTGATGCGTACGGTGTCTCCAGTGCGCATTCATAGCCCAGTGTGCTCTATTCCAGCTTCCCGCATTTGCCGCTCTAGAGTGAGCAGCCAGCCAGGACCTGCACCGGCTCTACGTACTGTATCGCCAGTACGCCTTCACAGCCCAGTGCGTCCTGTGCCAGCGCACCGCACGTATCGAGCTAAAGTGAGCATCCAGCCAGGACGCATTGTGTCAGGTCTACGCTCCAGGTCTCCAGTGCGCCTCCACGGTCCAGTGCGTCCTGTGCCTCCTCTCCGCACTCGCCCTGAGGTGTGTGTCATCAGCCTGGTGCCAACTGTACCGGTCCCACGCATCAGGTCTACAGTGCGCCTCAACAGTCCAGTACGTCCTGTGCCTCCATTACGCACTCGCCCTGAGGTGCGTGTCATCAGCCCGGTGCCACCTGTACCGGTCCCTCACATCAGACCTCCAGTGCACCTCCACAATCCAGAGCTTCCGGCGACAGTTCCCAGTCCAGAGCTTCCAGTGACAGTTTCCAGTCCGGACCCTCCAACGGTGGTCCACAGTCCGGAACCTCTAACAATGGTCCCTAGTCCGGAACCTCCAATGACGGTCCCCAGTCCAGAACCTCCAACGACGGTCCACAGTCAGGAACCTCCAGCGACGGTCCACAGTTCGGGGCCTCCAACGACGGTCCCCAGTCCGGGGCATCCAGCGAAGTTCCCCAGTCCGGGGCCTCCAGCGACAGTCTCCAGCGATGGTCACCAGTCCGGGGCCTCCAGCGACGAGCTGCAGTCGAGATCCTCCAGCGGTCGAGATCCTCCAGCGGTCGAGATCCTCCAGCGATCCTCCAGCGGTGATCCACGGTCCGGCTCCTCCGACAACGATCTAACAACGATCCACGGTCCGTTTCCACAGAAGTGGAGGGATCAGTGTAAGGAGCGGGGACTGCGTTCAGAACCGGAGCCGCCACCGAGGTTCGGTGTTCATTATTTTAATAAAGAGCTGCGCCTTGGTCTCCTTCATATGTTGAACGTGACAGAGACTGATGAGACCCGATGAGGAAATTAATGCATTAGTGACTGCTATGAAATTAATATTCTGATCATTTTCGAGGTAAATCTGGACACGGTAACTCATTAAACAAACGTTTCCCATGGTACCCCAGGTTACTGAGTTAAGTTAATCACATAATTATAAACATAGTTAATTATTCCATAAATAGCATGTCATAACAGCGGGGACTGTGAAGCAACACAAACATTCGCACAAACACATGCATACACACACACATGATAACATACGCACAATACATACACATGGATTTAGTACTGTAGTTATGTGGTAGTGGTGGAGTAGGGGCCTGAGGGCACACAGTGTGTTGTGAAATCTGTGAATGTATTGTAAAGTTTGAAACTTTTATAAACTGCCTTAATTTTTCTGGACCCCAGGAAGAGTAGCTGCTGCTTTGGCTGCAGCTAATAGGGATCCATAATACATATAAATCACATTAACGATAATACGTCACGACTCATTGTTGTATTGTCAAATGAGGACTGTAACCACCAGCGTCTTCCTATGGTGCTACCTGTTCCAGGGTTAGGACTGTAACCACCAGCTTCTTTCTATGGTGCTACCTGTTCCAGGGTTAGGACTGTAACCACCAGCTTCTTTCTATGGTGCTACCTGTTCCATGGTTAGGACCGTAACCACCAGCTTCTATCTATGGTGCTACCTGTTCTAGGGTTAGGACTGTAACCACCAGCTTCTTTCTATGGTGCTACCTGTTCCAGGGTTAGAACCCCAACCACCAACTTCTATCTATGGTGCTACCCGTTCCAGGGTTAGGACTGTAACCACCAGCTTCTTTCTATGGTGCAACCTGTTCCAGGGTTAGGACTGTAACCACCAGCTTCTATCTATAGTGCTACCTGTTCCAGGGTTAGGACTGTAACCACCACCTTCTATCTATGGTGCTACCTGTTCCAGGGTTAGGACCTGTTCACCTGTTCCTTGTTGGGTTTTTGGTACTGTTTAAGTTCGTTGAGCCCGCTTGTGTTGTGCAGGCTTGTTGTTATTGTACCATGGAGGTGTATTGTTGACTTTGGGTTTTCGCTGTCCGGTTTTGTAACAGTGGTCTTTGGGTTGTGTTGCGCCTGTGTTTTGGCTTCACCCATTTTTGTACCTGTTCCTGTTTACTGTGGACATTAAAGCGTTTTTTCCTGTGAAACGTCTGCTCTCTGCGCCTGACTCCACACCCATCATTCTCCTGACGTTACACAATGAGATTTTTATTTTCACTGAATCTCCATTTGGGTGACTCACAGTCACTTAGTAGCCTACTCCCGACCGGTCACGTTGTACAGCGCCAACTTTTGAAAGCCAGTCACCTCTTCACCCCATGTAATCAAAACTTTTTCTCTCTTTTTTTATTATTCTATCTTCTTAACACTAAATAAAATGTACTGTAGTTGCACAGATACTTCCCAGCTTTCCCTCAGCTATACATCCATGGCTCTTCCTATAGCATCTGCCTCCATCTATTCCTTGTTTTGTGTAACTGAATCAGGCGGTGTCTGTGAGATATATCATTTTGAATTTTTCTTGGAAAAGAAACACCATTATATTAATTAAGCAAATTAAGCAAAATTTCAGTCCCAAAATGTCTTAAAATCAGTCCCATATACTATGTTCTTACAAACACAAACAAAGTTTTTAAATTGTCTAGTACAGCCAATATTAAAAACAGTCAAATTCTTCTCAAAGATGCCCTCTGGTGGTCAAACTAGCACTAACTGCATTAATGGCAATAATGGCTGACACTTGAATAACGTGCCAAAGAAATATGCGGCAGCCCGCAAGCTGAGCTGCAGTACGCCGCAACTTTTTAAAGGAAGAACCACTGTACATGTACATATTACCTCAATTACCTCGACTAACCTGTGCCACCGCACATTGACTCTGTACCGGTACCCCCGCCTCGCTACTGTTATTTTACTGCTGCTCTTTATTTAAATGTTTTACTTATCACTTATTTTTCTTAAAACTACATTGTTGGTTAAGGGTTTGTAAGTATTTGACAAATAGATTTGATTTGATTTATACTTTCATTACTGACTGGTATCAAACCCTTGTCATCAGAGCTTCAAACCCCAAAGTCTTCCATACTGCTAGACTAGTGTAGTGAACTCGAGGGGAGACAGAGAGCTGTTTTCAAGTGCAGGACGCAGCAGGTGTTTATTGCAAGGGACCACAGGAGGAGGCAGGTAGCTGGGTCCAGGGGCAGGCAGAAGGTCATACACAGGGGGTCCAAAAGGGGAACAGTACAGACAGGGAAAAGGCTACAAACATAGACCGGGAGATCAGGCAATAGGTAGATAACAGGAAATCCAATATGTTAAAGTACAAGCAGGGAAAAGGCAAAAAGCAAAGTTCCTGAGGCAGGCAAAAAACTATCATACACGGGAGGAGTAAATCACAGGAAACCCAGTGCTCTGAAAGACATTTGTCACAAAACAAACAATACCTCACAGTGATGGGGTGCAAAGAACTAAACTAAATAGTGTGTGATAATGACATACAGGTGTGGGAACAGGTGATTAGAATTCAGGTGATTGGGATCTGGAGAGTGAGCTAGGTTCAGGGGATCTATGTGTTTGAGAGTGTGAGCTGGAAAGTGGGCTGCGTTTAGGGGATCTATGTGTTTGAGTGTGAGCTGGAAAGTGGGCTCTAGAGTGAGCTGCGTTCAAGGGATCTATGTGTTTGAGTGTGTGAGCTGGAAAGCGGGCTGGAGAGGGAGCTGCGTTCAGGGGATCTACGTGTGTGAGGGTGTGAGTTGGGAGCAGACATTACAACTAGCTGTAGCTTCCAGTTGTTGAGTTGACCTTTTTACTCTAAATCTAAGGCAAAAGTGGTCATTCTGATTTTTATTTTTTAAGTGTTTATTGCATGTGTAAAACAAAACAATAAAAAAATATATTGTGTCACATTTCAATTAATCACGTTAACAATACATGCATTTTCATTTTGGATCAGATTCAAAATGTGACAATTAAGTAGGGGAGACCTGAGTTTGGTTGTCAGACTTTTTAATCTTGTGTGTATTTCTCGACACCAGTTTATTTTACAATACTATTTTCAACATTAACAGCAAGACCAAGGTAAATTGTATTGAAAAAGATACCTGTTTAACCTCATAGCTTATTCCAACATGGAGCCATAAGCCATCAAACACACTCTGTCTACTTGTGACAACCAGCCCCACTGCGGGGTTGGTTGCCACATAGTATCAGGTCTGTTGTCACAATTTTAGCTAGTATCTTATTCCTTTTGTAACAAGAAAGGATGCAATATAACCTACAGTCTGAGAAATAGCCAAGCTAAGCTTTGATCGAATTATATTTCTAATCAAATCCAGCATTTTATGCCTTGAGAACAACATATGACATTGTGAGTAAATGTGTGTGTGTACAGTACATTTGGCAAATATTCCGACCCTTTGACTTTTTCAAAATGTTGTTATGTTACAGCCTTATTTTAAATGCTTTTTTCCTCATCAATCTACACACAATACCGTATAATGACAAAACAAAAGCTGTTTTTCTAGAAATGTTTGCAACAAATAAATAAATAAATACATTTACATAAGTATACAGACCCTTTACCCAGTACTTTGTTTGAAGTACCTTTGGCAGCAATTACAGCCTTGAGTCTTATTGGGTATAACGTTAGAAGCTTGGCGCACCTGTATTTGGGAAGTTTCTCCCATTCTTCTCTGCAGATCCCCTCAAGCTCTGTCAGGTTCGTTGAGGAGCGTCGCTGCACAGCAATTTTCCTGTCTCTCCAGAGATCTGGCTGGGCCACTCAAGGACATTCAGAGAATTGTCCTACTCTGGAGCAGGTTTTCATCAAGGATCTCTATTTACTTTACGCTGTTCATCTTTCCCTCAATCCTGATTAGTCTCTCCATCCCTGCCACTGAAAAACATCCCGACAGCATGATGCTGCCACACCATGCTTCAAAGTAGTGATGGCCAGGTGATGAGTGATGCCTGGTTTCCTCCAGAAGTGACACTTGGCAATCAAGCCAAAGAGTTCAATCATGGTGTCATCAGACAAGAGTTGTCATGTGCCATTTACTGAGGAGTGGCTTCAGTCAGGCCACTCTACCATAAAGGCCTGATTGTTGGTGCTGCAGAGAGAGTTGTCCTTCTGCAAGGTTCTCCCATCTCTACAGAGGAACTCTGGAGCTCTGTCAGAGTGACCATCGGGTTCTTGGTCACCTCCCTAAACAAAGCCCTTCTCCACCGATTTCTCAGTTTGGCTGGGCGGCTAGCTTTAGTAAGAGTCTTGGTGGTTCCAAACTTATTCCATTTAAGAATGATGGATGTGTCCAAGGGGACCTTCAATGCTGCAGAATTATTTTTTGGTCGCGACACAATCCTGTCTCGGAGCTCTACGGACAATTCCTTCGACCACATTGCTTTGTTTTTGTTCTGACAGGACCTTATATAGACAGGTGTCTACCTTTCCAAATCATGTCCAATCAATTGAATTTACTACAGTTGGACTCCAATAAAGTTGTAGAAACATCTCAAGGATGATAAATGGAAATAGGATGCACCTGACCTCAATTTCCAGTCTCATAGAGAAGGTTCTAAAGACATATGTAAATAAGGTATCTGTTTTTTATTTTTCAGCCGAACACTGACGCAATGTTGTCCTTCACGCTCATTTTTCTAAATAAAAGCCTGAAACTATGTCTTGTGACACTAGATACGTTAAAGACACCATAGAAAAAGGAACCTCGTTGATATCCCATTCACTGCTCAATAGGGACGCATAGGAAGGGACTCTTATTTAGAAACCGCTGCGTTCCTGTTTGGATTTTTCTCAGGCTTTCTCCTGCAATATAAGTTCTGTTATACTCACAGACAATATTTTTACAGTTTTGCAAACTTTAGAGTGTTTTCTATCCTAAGCTGTCAATTATATGCGTATTATATTTTCTGATCCTGAAAAATAGCCCATTTACTTTGGGAACATTATTTTTCACCAAAAAAAAAAAATTCCCCCTAGTTTTTGGTTGTCAGGTGACGTCATCAAACAATTGTGTTGCATTGATAAGTATGCGGCAGGGTAGCTTAGTGGTTAGAGCGTTTGACTAGTAACCGGAAGGTTGCAAGTTCAAACCCCCGAGCTGACAAGGTACAAATCTGTCGTTCTGCCCCTGAACAGACAATTAACCCACTGTTCCTAGGCCGTCATTGAAAATAAGAATTTGTTCTTATCTGATCTTGCCTAGTTAAATAAGAATTTGTTCTTATCTGATCTTGCCTAGTTAAATAAAGGTAAAATAAAAAAATTAAAATGCCAGTGGGCCTAATACTAGTTTTGTTAAGCTCACTGGTATGAGTGTTGTGTTTGGGAGAAAACGTGGAGTTGGTGTTTGAAAAACTCTGTAGGTGCTTTGTTTACATCTTTTGTGACATATTTTCTGAGTTGGCTGTTTGTTAGGCCCAGTGTTAGTTGGCTTAGTTTTTTTTTTGGGGGGGGGGGGGGGTTGGTAGAATTGCCACTGCGGTGGCTAGTTGGTTGTTTGCTGCATTGGAGAGAGTAACATTGGATAGTTTCCAGGCACCTGCCCAGGCTGGAAACTCTTGCTCTACTCACTGTTGGGACATCGGTCCGAGGACGTAAGTACAATCTGCTGTGTACCTCAATGGGAGATTTGGGTAGGATAGTGCCATTTGCTTCCTGGAGTTATAGCCTTTCTTTTCCCCTGTTAGGCTTAGTGACGTGTTTCACTTTGGAATACGTTTTGCATGGTTATTTTGTTGTTTTTGTGTGGTGTCCATGGACTTAGCAGTTGTCTCGGGGCAAATCCGCGGCTTTGGGGGAATCCGCGGCTTTGGGGGAATCCGCGGCTTTGGGGGAATCCACCAGCATGCTGTTTTTTTTCTCCATGCCAGCGGGTTTCAGTGCATAATTACCCACCGCGAATCCACATAAAGACTAGGGCTGAGATATTGTTGGATTTGGGGAAGCTCCTTATATCTTTAATCTCTCTCCTGTGGTGCCCAGTGTGATTGTCGGTTCTCTTGTTGTGGTCCGGTCTGGTGTGCTCAGCAGAGGGGAAGAGCAATGTTGTTTTTAGTAGTTACTTGTGACTATGGCGTCTAATGTAGACAAGTTCATTCATGTTCCATCAGAGGAACTGTTAGAATTATGTACTAAAGAACCAGGTTGAAATTAGTGGTAAACATCTGAAAGATTATGTTCGGTTGGAGAGTGCTATACTAGATCTGATGGAGAGTGTTATACTAGAAGTTACCACTGGGGCAGCGTTTGCTGAGGACTCGCCACCTCCCCAGCTGTCGCCCCGTTTCGTTACAATGGCCGCTCCGTCTGTTAGCCCTAGTAGTGTTCCTTTTGAACAGCAGAACTGCCTCTGTTACAGCTAGAACATGAGCAAGCCAAACTGGAGCATGGGTAAAGTATGAAAAGGAACTGGAATTTAAACAGGATTTGGAGTATGCTGATTGTGTAAAGTATTAAAATAAGTATTAAAAGGAATTGGATTTGGAGCATGCTAAAATCAAGCTGCAACAAGAGCGTCTAGAATAGGTTAGGGAAGGAAAGCTCTAGGGGGAGAGTTTGCACTGGTTAGGTGACCCAGATTTACCTAGGGGTCACTCGGCCGTGCCCCAGACACATTTGATATTGTTGGAAATTTACGGCTGTTGCCAACATTTTATGAGAAGGACCCTCAGATGTTCTTTTCATTGTTTGAACATGTTGCTGAAGTTAGGAGTTGGCCTGATTCTGATGTTGCACTTTAATGTTGCAGTGTGTGTTGACTGGTAAAGAGCAGGAAGCATATTCAGCTCTTGGTGTTGCCGACAGTGTCAGCTATGATAAGGTTAAAATGGCTGTGTTACAGATTTACGAATTGGTTCCTGAGGCTTACTGCGAATGATTTAGAACATAAACACAGGCCGGAACTATCTAGTTGCCACTCAGGAATGGAGGAAAGCGCACCAGCTGAGCAATGTAAATCTGCTAAAGCCCTATTATGCACGTTCCTCTGGGGCCGAAGAGTGGGAGTCCGCAGAGGATGGTCAACCTGTTCTTTTGGCCAGAACTGTTACATCGCTTGGTTCTTCTTTTTGTCATGCTAGGTCCGGTGAGGAGGATGTCCCTGGTCCCAATGATTGCGTACTGCAGGGTAGATTGAAAAAGTCAGACACTGGATGTTTTGGACAGCCTATTAATTTCCTCTTCCTCAGATGGAGGACTGTGTCATCAGGTCGGGAGCAGCTATGTTTGTGAGCAAGTTTGACCTGTTAAATGGCTATGAGCAGGTGCCACTGACAAGTAGGGCACGTGAAATCTCTGCCTTTATTACACTCTCAGGTCTGTACTCATATTTGGTTATGAGTTTCGGCCTGTGGAATGTACCTGTCACTTTTCAGCTCCCTATGAATAGGGTTATCTCCGGTCTGGTCCGATGCATTGTTTATCTGGAAGATGTTGTGGTTTATGCAGGTACTTGGGTGGATCATCTGTCCCATATTGAAGCATTGTTAACTGGACTTCCGGTTTGGAGCGAGTGGTCGCATCGGCACTTCACTCCCTCAGGTAGTATAACTTTTTCATTACATTTCATTACATTTCATTATATTTCATTATAGCACAACGGTTTGACTTGTCTAATCTTAGCAATTTCTTCTCAGCTAGCTACATAGCCGTCTTTGTATCAAAGATAATTGCGTAATTATCGTATTTCGCCGTCCTAACGTAGTCTTCACTAGCCAGCTAGCTAACGTCCACTGATTAGCTGCACTGGAGAAACTATTACACTCAACTGAACGACTTGATTAGTGTAGTGTTAGCTAGCTACATAGCTGTCTTTGCTGTCTTCGTATCTTCGTTCCAAGATAATTGTCTTGTTTAGGTTTAGAGTGTGTAGTCTTAGAGTGATTATCTTAATTTACCGAGGTTAGCTAGCCAGCTATTTGTCGTCCTTAACGTAGGAGACTCTGCTAGCTAGCCAACAGCTAGCCGACAGCTAGCCAACATCTTCTGAATAGAACTCAACAACCCGGTCGCATTCACAGGTAGTATCACATTTTCATTTCATTTCATTACAGTACAACGGTTTGATTTGTTTGATCGCAGCTAGCTACATAGCTAGCTACATAGCCGTCTTTGTATCAAAGATAATTGTGTAGTCTAGAGCAATTTACTAGGTTAGCTAGCCAGCTATTGTCGTTCTTTTAACGCAACGTAACGTAAACAACACTACTAGCTAGCCAGCTAGCCCCCCGAATAGCAGCACTGCAGAAACTATTACACTCAACGGAACGACTTGATTAGTGTAGTGTCAACAACGCACCCACTGCCAGCTAGCCTACTTCAGCAGTACTGTATCATTTTAATCATTTTAGTCAATAAGATTCTTGCTACGTAGCTTAACTTTCTGAACATTCGAGACGTGTAGTCCACTTGTCATTCCAATCTCCTTTGCATTAGCGTAGCCTCTTCTGTAGCCTGTCAACTATGTGTCTGTTTATCCCTGTTCTCTCCTCTCTGCACAGACCATACAAACGCTCCACACCGCGTGGCCGCGGCCACCCTAATCCGGTGGTCCCAGCGCGCACGACCCACGTGGAGTTCCAGGTCTCCGGTAGCCTCTGGAACTGCCGATCTGCGGTCAACAAGGCAGAGTTCATCTCAGCCTATGCCTCCCTCCAGTTCATCAATGAGCTTGATGCCTTGATAAGCTCCTTTCCTGAGGACGGCTCACCTCTCACAGTTCTGGGCGACTTTAACCTCCCCACGTCTACCTTTGACTCATTCCTCTCTGCCTCCTTCTTTCCACTCCTCTCCTCTTTTGACCTCACCCTCTCACCTTCCCCCCCTACTCACAAGGCAGGCAATACGCTCGACCTCATCTTTACTAGATGCTGTTCTTCCACTAACCTCATTGCAACTCCCCTCCAAGTCTCCGACCACTACCTTGTATCCTTTTCCCTCTCGCTCTCATCCAACACCTCCCACACTGCCCCTACTCGGATGGTATCGCGCCGTCCCAACCTTCGCTCTCTCTCCCCCGCTACTCTCTCCTCTTCCATCCTATCATCTCTTCCCTCCGCTCAAACCTTCTCCAACCTATCTCCTGATTCTGCCTCCTCAACCCTCCTCTCCTCCCTCTCTGCATCCTTTGACTCTCTATGTCCCCTATCCTCCAGGCCGGCTCGGTCCTCCCCTCCCGCTCCGTGGCTCGATGACTCATTGCGAGCTCACAGAACAGGGCTCCGGGCAGCCGAGCGGAAATGGAGGAAAACTCGCCTCCCTGCGGACCTGGCATCCTTTCACTCCCTCCTCTCTACATTTCCTCCTCTGTCTCTGCTGCTAAAGCCACTTTCTATCACGCTAAATTCCAAGCATCTGCCTCTAACCCTAGGAAGCTCTTCTTCTGCCACCTTCTCCTCCTGAATCCTCCCCCCCTCCTCCCTCTCTGCAGACGACTTCGTCAACCATTTTGAAAAGAAGGTCGACGACATCCGATCCTCGTTTGCTAAGTCAAACGACACCGCTGGTTCTGCTCACACTGCCCTACCCTGTGCTCTGACCTCTTTCTCCCCTCTCTCTCCAGATGAAATCTCGCATCTTGTGACGGCCGGCCGCCCAACAACCTGCCCGCTTGACCCTATCCCCTCCTCTCTTCTCCAGACCATTTCCAGAGACCTTCTCCCCTTACCTCACCTCGCTCATCAACTCATCCCTGACCGCTGGCTACGTCCCTTCCGTCTTCAAGAGAGCGAGAGTTGCACCCCTTCTGAAAAAACCTACACTCGATCCCTCCGATGTCAACAATTACAGACCAGTATCCCTTCTTTCTTTTCTCTCCAAAACTCTTGAACGTGCCGTCCTTGGCCAGCTCTCCCGCTATCTCTCTCTGAATGACCTTCAAAACTTGACACCGCTGGTTCTCTGAATGACCTTCTTATCCAAATCAGTCAGGTTTCAAGACTAGTCATTCAACTGAGACTGCTCTCCTCTGTATCACGGAGGCGCTCCGCACTGCTAAAGCTAACTCTCTCTCCTCTGCTCTCATCCTTCTAGATCTATCGGCTGCCTTCGATACTGTGAACCATCAGATCCTCCTCTCCACCCTCTCCGAGTTGGGCATCTCCGGCGTGGCCCACGCTTGGATTGCGTCCTACCTGACAGGTCGCTCCTACCAGGTGGCGTGGTGAGAATCTGTCTCCTCACCACGCGCTCTCACCACTGGTGTCCCCCAGGGCTCTGTTCTAGGCCCTCTCCTATTCTCGCTATACACCAAGTCACTTGGCTCTGTCATAACCTCACATGGTCTCTCCTATCATTGCTATGCAGACGACACACAACTAATCTTCTCCTTTCCCCCTTCTGATGACCAGTTGGCGAATCGCATCTCTGCATGTCTGGCAGACATATCAGTGTGGATGACGGATCACCACCTCAAGCTGACCCTCGGCAAGACGGAGCTGCTCTTCCTCCCGGGGAAGGACTGCCCGTTCCATGATCTCGCCATCACGGTTGACAACTCCATTGTGTCCTCCTCCCAGAGCGCTAAGAACCTTGGCGTGATCCTGGACAACACCCTGTCGTTCTCAACCAACATCAAGGCGGTGGCCCGTTCCTGTAGGTTCATGCTCTACAACATCTGCAGAGTGCGACCCTGCCTCACACAGGAAGCGGTGCAGGTCCTAATCCAGGCACTTGTCATCTCCCGTCTGGATTACTGCAACTCGCTGTTGGCTGGGCTCCCTGCCTGTGCCATTAAACCCCTTCAACTCATCCAGAACGCCGCAGCCCGTCTGGTGTTCAACCTTCCCAAGTTCTCTCACGTCACCCCGCTCCTCCGTTCTCTCCACTGGCTTCCAGTTGAAGCTCGCATCCGCTACAAGACCATGGTGCTTGCCTACGGAGCTGTGAGGGGAACGGCACCTCAGTACCTCCAGGCTCTGATCAGGCCCTACACCCAAACAAGGGCACTGCGTTCATCCACCTCTGGCCTGCTCGCCTCCCTACCACTGAGGAAGTACAGCTCCCGCTCAGCCCAGTCAAAACTGTTCACTGCTCTGGCCCCCCAATGGTGGAACAAACTCCCTCACGATGCCAGGACAGCGGAGTCAATCACCACCTTCCGGAGACACCTGAAACCCCACCTCTTTAAGGAATACCTAGGATAGGATAAGTATTCCCTCTCACCCCCCTTTAAGATTTAGATGCACTATTGTAAAGTGACTGTTCCACTGGATGTCATAAGGTGAATGCACCAATTTGTAAGTCACTCTGGATAAGAGCGTCTGCTAAATGACTTAAATGTAATGTAAATGTAATTGTTCAACCGCCTGGTTGTGGGTCGACTCACTATCAATCTGGCCAAGTGAGTTTGCTCGGGCGACTGTTACATACCTTGGTTGGGCAGGATGAAGTGTGTCATGTTTGAGCTAAAGTGGTAGCTATTAATGCATTTCCACCGCCAACTACTAAAAAGTAACTGATGCGTTTCTTGGGAAGGATTGGTTATTACTGTAGTTTCTGTAGGAACTTCTCTACTGTGGTCGCTCCCTTGACAGATTTGATGAAAGCTAAGGCTGTTTACGTATGGTCTTCTCGTTGTCAACAGGCAAAGAAGAATGCAAAGAGGTTGCTTACCTCAACTCCGGTGTTGGCTGCTCCTCACTGGATTTGTCATTTACCTTGCAGGTGGATCCTAGTCATGTGGGGGCAGGTGCAGTTCTGCTGCAAGCAGATATGTCCGATGTTTATGTTGAGAGGCCTGTTAGTTTATTTTCCAAGAAATTTAACCCTTACCAGATGAGCTACTCCGTGGTGGAAAAATAAGCGCTAGCACGCATATGGGCGCTACAACACTTCGAGGTCTATGTCAGGTTGTGTGTAATACTTATTGTGGTCTACACCGTCCATAATCATCTTACCTTGAGGTCCTAACCAACGGATAATGAGATGGTGTTTGTTTTTACAGGAATTCCAACTTGATGTGCGGCACATCAGGGGGACTGAAAATGTTGTTGCTGACACGCTTCTCGTGCACCCTGTTCCTGAGTTGTCTGGTCCTGTTGATCGGTGGACATGCATTTTCTCATACGCGTGATCCCCGAGAGTATATGTCCACGTGACCGGCCACTGTTTATTTTGTGTTGTGTATTGTCCTGTTTTGTCGCTCCTGTCCGTTCCCTTCTGTTCTTGTTTTCTTCTTTCCTCTTAAAGGATGCTTCCTGTGCGCAAAGGTTTCTGAGGTCTGGGGTGGACGAGGTTGGCTGGGGCAGTGGAATAGTGTTATAACCAGGGCAGTATTTTGTGTGTGTGTGGGGGGGGGGGGGGGGGGGTGACGACCCGCCCACTCTTAATCTGTCTGGTCTTAATTGATAATCATGTAACCATTTGGTAAACTTATAGATGTAAAACTGGTTTGTCTACTACAGACTACTGTGATGACCCTCCCACTCTGTCCTTCAAATTATTTCTCTTTGCTCTTGTTTTCCTTATTAGGACACTGGTGGGCAGCGCCGGGACAGTCGTCTGCTAAATGGGACATACCTGGGCTCGCGTATGTCCTGGGGATGAATACACCTTTCCGCCATTCATTGAGGAGACTCTCTCCATGCAGATACACTGTTGGATTTTGGTTGTGGCATTTTTGTGTGGCCTTTTTGTTTTGTTTGCTTTGGCACCTTTCAACACCCCTCATTATCACATATATGCACGCAACCACTCACTTATACTACTGACTGCACACACCATTGATACTTGTTTATAGTTTACTTTGCTTAATAAATATATTTTTGTTATTTCTTTATCTCCACGGTGACTCATCTTTTTTTACGGGCTACAAGCCCATTCGTGACACTACAAAAATATAATATTGACAAGATCAGAGATGCAATGTATGTAAGAAATGCGTTCCCTATACAGTAAACATGTATCCAAAATTATGTTTCTGGGGTCTTTTCACACTGCTTTACAAAAATTGCATTGGCCAGTACAGTATTATAATTGTAACGGTTTTCTTCCGTTGAAGGAGAGGAGGACCAAAATGCAGCGTGGTTAGTGTTCAACAAGTTTAATAAGGACAATAAACGTGAACACAACAAAATACAAAACAACAAATGTGAAAAAACCTAAACATTCTTATCTGGTGCATAGACACAAAGACAGAAGACAACCACCCACAAAACCCAACACAAAACAGGCTACCTAAATATGGTTCCCAATCAGAGACAATGACTAACACCTGCCTCTGATTGAGAACCATATCAGGCCAAACATAGAAATAGACCAACAAGACATTCAACATAGAATGCCCACTCAGCTCACGTCCTGACCAACACTAAAACAAAGAAAACACAAAAGAACTATGGTCAGAACGTGACAGTACCCCCCCCCCCCCCCCCCCAACCCCAAGGTGCGGACTCCGGCCACAAACCCTCAACCATACCATATACAGTGCAAAAACCTGAACTATGCCATATACAGTGCATTCGGAAAGTATTCAGACACCGATTAAATTAAACAATTTCCCCATCAATCTACATACAATACCCAGTTATGACAAGTGAAAAACGTTTTTTATAAATTGTTGCAAATTTATTCAAATCAAAAAACATCCATGAGGTCGAAGGAATTGTTCATAGAGCTCAAATCAAATCAAATCAAATGTTATTTGTCTCACACACACATGGTTAGCAAATGTTAATGCGAGTGTAGCAAAATGCTTGTGCTTCTAGTTCCGACAATGCAGTAATAACCAACGAGTAATCTAACCTAACAATTCCACAACTGAGTGTGTGGACAGGTGTATTTTATACAGGTAACGAGTTCAAACAGGTGCAGAATACAGGTAGGGAACAGGAGGGCTTCTTAAAGAAAAACTAACAGGTCTGTAAGAGCCGGAATTCTTACTGGTTGGTAGGTGATCAAATACTTATGTCATGCAATAAAATGCAAATGAATTACTTAAAAATCGTACAATGTGATTTTCTGGATTTTTGTTTTAGATTCCGTCTCTCACAGTTGAAGTGTACCAGTGATAAAATTACAGACCTCTACATGCTTTGTTTGTAAGTAGGGAAAACCTGCTAAATCAGCAGTGTATCAAATACTTATTCTCCCCACTGTAAATATATATAAATGAGTGATGGTACAGAACGGCATAGGCAAGATGCAGTAGATGGTATCGAGTACAGTATATACAGATGAGATGAGTAATGTAGGGTATGTAAACATAAAAGTGGCATACTTAAAAGTGGCTCGTGATACATGTATTACATAAAGATGGCAAGATGCCGTAGATGATATAGAGTACAGTAATAACATATACATATGAGATGAGTAATGTAGGGTATGTAAACATTATATTAAGTGGCATTGTTTAGAGTGGTTGTGGGCAGAGAAGTTGCCATACCAGGTGGTGATACTGCCCGACAGGATGCTCTCCATTGTGCATCTGTAGAAGTTTGTGAGTGGTTTTGGTGCAAGCCGAATTTCTTCTGCCTCCTGAGGTTGAAGAGGCGCTGCTGCGCTTTCTTCACAACGCTGTCTGTGTGTGTGGACCAATTCAGTTTATCCGTGATGTGTACGCCAAGGAACTTAAAACTTACTACCCTCTCCACTACTGTCCCGTCGATGTGGATAGGGGGGTGCTCCCTCTGCTGTTTCCTGAAGTCCACGATCATCTCCTTTGTTTTGTTGATGTTGAGTGTGAGGTTATTTTCCTGACACTACACTCCGAGGGCCCTCACCTCCTCCCTGTAGGCCGTCTCGTCGTTGTTGGTAATCAAGCCTACCACTGTAGTGTCGTTCGCAAACTTGATGATTGAGTTGGAGGCGTGCATTGCCACGCAGTCGTGGGTGAACAGGGAGTACCGGAGAGGGCTCAGAAAGCACCCTTGTTGGGCCCCAGTGTTGAGGATCAGCGGGGTGGAGATGTTGTTACCTAACCTCACCACCTGGGGGCGGCCCGTCAGGAAGTCCAGTACCCAGTTGCACAGGGTGGGGTTGAGACCCAGGGTCTCGAGCTTTATGACGAGTTTGGAGGGTACTATGGTGTTAAATGCTGAGCTGTAGTCGATGAACAGCATTCTCACATAGGTATTCCTCTTGTCCATATGGGTTAGGGCAGTGTGCAGTGTGGTTGCGATTGCGTCGTCTGTGGACCTATTGGGGCGGTAAGCAAATTGGAGTGGGTCTAGGGTGTCAGGTAGGGTGGAGGTGATATGGTCCTCGACTAGTCTCTCAAAGCACTTCATGATGACGGAAGTGAGTGCTACGGGGCGGTAGTCGTTTAGCTCAATTATCAATCTACACACAATACCCAGTAATGACAAGAGAAAAACGTTTTTTATAAATTGTTGCAAATTTATTCAAATCAAAAAACATCCATGAGGTCGAAGGAATTGTCCGTAAACCTCCGAGACAGGATTGTGTCGAGGCACAGATCTGGGGAAGGGTACCAAAAAAATGTCTGGACCATTGAAGGTCTCCAAGAACACAGTAGCCTCGATACTTCTTAACTTAAGATAACCAGGTGCTTGTCTAGTTCTTCTAGTGCTGCTGGTGGTTGAGGACAAAGCCTTCTTTGGTGCTTCAGGCTTTGCTCCTGGATCTTTAATTTGTTCCAAGACTTTTCTTTATCCTCAGCTGCTCTTTCCTCCTCTCTCCTTTCTTCCTGTGGAGACAATGCTTCCATTTCCTTTTCACCTGTCTTTGCTTCAGTCATCATCCGTCTCAAAGGATCCAATCTCAGCACACAGCTTTTATACAAGTTTCAAGTGCACACACGTCCTATAGCTCTTCCCCTTATGTTAATGATCACATCTTGTTGGTTATGCGCCACTACTGTTCCCCACACTAACTTCCTTCCTTGGGGCATGCTTACACCCCTACAGATCATTCAAAACTTTGGAAATTGCTGGATCAATTGATATTGGTGGCGCAACCCTTGACAGTTTGGTTAAAAAAATAATAGGGGCTTCTGCTGGGCACAGTCACAAGCGCCCCCAGCACCGGCCGTTTGGTAAAATAATAATAGGGCCCCTTCTCGTCAAAGTTTCAAGTACACTTAATTATTGTGAAGTTTCTCAGCACCCACCAAGCCATAGTCATATGCCTTCATTATATTGATTGTGACATTTCCTATCCAGGCATGAATCTGGATTACAATATGTGTTCTTTTATATATGTGCCTTTCTCATACTATACAGGTGTGATTATAGATTCCTTTAAAGCTTTTAATGATTCTGTTTTATTGCATTATTTCACAATATGCTACTATAAATTACTATAGTAGCTGGACAGGTGTGACGACTGACAATAGTGAAGGGGAAGAGCTGATCACGGGTCAGGTGACAGAGGAATGGATGAGACTGTGGCCGGATTTCCTTTAACCAGAAAGTGGTATATTTACTGGGTAGGTTGTCTGTGCTGCATAACAAAGGAAACAAAATAACATGTATACAATCAAATTCAAATCAGAAAGTCAAATCATAACAATCATTCTCATTATTAACAGGATGAGGTAATTTGTCAATAAGGTTCCATAGGAATTCAATATGAAGCAGAATGGAGTCATTTGGGATCATAACCATTCATCATAAACATGAGAAGGATAATACAAATAAATAGATCAGTTATTCAATCTATAATCTTCATCAATTTGATATCAGAATTGATACATTCAGCAAATAATTATGTTTCATCCTTCCAGGTTAGTCTTCATGTGTACATGTAATTTCACAAAAAAAAATGTTTAAAGCAGCGAGATCGGGTGGTAGCAATTTCCTCCTTTTAATGAGGTGAGATCTGTCGGACATTTCCACATGACCTAATTAAAGCACCCCTGGCCCAGCTGAGCAAGTGTCATGAATTAAACGAAAATTCCACCAACTCCATAGGCCTTTCTACAGATAATGCCAACTACTTTAATAATTCTTTCATTGGTAAGATTAGCAAACTTAGGCATGACATACCAGCAACTAACGCTGGCACTACACGTCCAAGAATATCTGACCAAATCATGAAAGACAATAATTGTCATTTTGAATTCCGTGGAAGAGGTGATAAAAGTATTGTTGCCTATCAACAATGACAAGTCACCGGGGTCTGACAACTTGGATGGAAAATTACTGAGGATAATAGCAGACGATATTTCAACTCCTGTTTGCTCCATCTTCAATTTAAGCCTACTAGAAAGTGCATGCCATCTGGCCTGGAGGGAAGCAAAAGTTATTCCCCTACCAGTGACGGTTCTCATGTGGTGAAGGAGAGTCGGACCAAAATGCAGCGTGTAGATTGCGATCCATGTTTAATTAACAAACGTAAAACACGAATCAATTACAAACATTACAAAACAAAGAACGTAATGAACGAAAACCGAAACAGCCTATACTTGTGTAAACTAACACAGAGACAGGAACAAGGACACTAAGGACAATCACCCACCAAACACACAAAGAATATGGCTGCCTAAATATGGTTCCCAATCAGAGACAACGATAAACACCTGCCTCTGATTGAGAACCACTTCAGACAGCCATAGACTTAACTAGAACACCCCACTAAGCTACAATCCCAATACCAACACACCACATACAAAAACCCCATGCCACACCCTGGCCTGACCAGATAAATTAAGATAAACACAAAATACCTCGACCAGGGCGTGACAGAACCCCCCCCCCCCCTAAGGTGCGGACTCCCGGACGCACCTCAAAATAATAGGGAGGGTCCGGGTGGGCGTCTGTCCATGGTGGCGGCTCCGGCGCCAGGGGCAGCTCGGTACTGAGGCTGCTCGGGACTGAGGGGAAGCTCGGGACCGAGGGGAAGCTCGGGACCAAGGGGAAGCTCAGCACCGAGAAGAAGCTCAGCACTGAGAGGAAGCTCAGGCAGGTAGCTGAATCCGGCAGATCCTGGCTGGCTGGCGGTTCTGGCAGATCCTGGCTAACTGGCGGATCTGGAAGAGTCTGGTTGACTAGCAGATCTGGAAGAGTCTGGTTGACTAGCAGATCTGGAAGAGTCTGGCTGACTGGCAGATCTGGAAGAGTCTGGCTGACTGGCGGATCTGGAAGAGTCTGGCTGACTAGCGGATCTGGAAGAGTCTGGCTGACTGGCGGATCTGGAAGTATCTGGCTGACTGGCGGATCTGGAAGAGTCTGGCTGACTGGCGGATCCTGGCAGACTGACGGATCTGGCTGCTCCATGCTGACTGGCGGCTCTGGCTGCTCCACGCTGACTGGCGGCTCTGGCTGCTCCATGTAGGCTGACAGCTCTGGCGGCTTCTTACAGACTGGCAGCTCTGGCGGCTCCGTGCAGACTGGCAGCTCCGTGCAGACTGGCAGCTCCTTGCATACTGGCAGCTCCTTGCAGACTGGCAGCTCTGGCTGCTTCATGCAGACTGGCATCTCTGGCTGCTTCATGCAAACTGGCAGCTCTGGCTGCTCCATGCAGACTGGCAGCTCTGGCTGCTCCATGCAGACTGGCAGCTCTGGCTGCTCCATGCAGACTGGCAGCTCTGGCTGCTTCATGCAGACTGTCAGCTCTGGCTACTTCATGCAGACTGACAGCTCTGGCTGCTCCATGTAGACTGGCAGCTCTGGCTGCTTCATACAGACTGGCATCTCTGGCTGCTTCATGCAAACTGGCAGCTCTGGCTGCTCCATGCAGACTGGCAGCTCTGGCTGCTCCATGCAGACTGGCAGCTCTGGCTGCTCCATGCAGACTGGCAGCTCTGGCTGCTTCATGCAGACTGTCAGCTCTGGCTGCTTCATGCAGACTGACAGCTCTGGCTGCTCCATGTAGACTGGCAGCTCTGGCTGCTCCATGCAGGCTGGCATCTCTGGCTGCTCCATGCAAACTGGCAGCTCTGGCTGCTCCATACACACTGGCAGCTCTGGCTGCTCCATGCAGACTGGCAGCTCTGGCTGCTCCATGCAGACTGGCAGCTCTGGCTGCTTCATGCAGACTGGCAGCTCTGGCTGCTTCATGCAGACTGGCAGCTCTGGCTGCTCCATGTAGACTGGCAGTTCTGGCTGCTCCATGCAGGCTGGCAGCTCTGGCTGCGCTGAACAGGCAGGAGACTCCAGCAGCGCTTTAGAGGAGGAAGGCTCTGGCAGCGCTGAACAGGCGGGAGACTCCTACCTAAGAATAGTAAAGCCCCCTTTACTGGCTCAAATAGCTGACCAATCAGCCTTTTACCAACACTTAGTAAAGTATTGGAATAAATTATGTTTGACCAGATACAATGCTATTTTGCAGTGAACAAATTGACAACAGACTTTCCGTGCACTTACAGGGAAGGACATTCAACAAGCACAGCATTTACACAAATAACTGATGATTGGCTTAGAGAAATTGATTAAAAAAAAGATTGTGGGGGCTGTTTTGTTAGTGCGGCTTTAGAAATTATCTATTATTGTTATGGTTTTACATTCCCTGCTATATTGTGGACAAGCAGTTACCTGAAAAAAGAACGCAGAGGGTGTTCTATAACAGAAGCCTCCAACAAATTCCAGGTAGAATCAAGAATTCCCCAGGGAAGCTGTCTAGGCCCATTACTTTTTTCAATCTTTACTAATGACATGCCACTGGCCACTGGCTTTGAGTAAAGCCTGAAATGACTGCACATCTTAAAGAGTTGTCAAGGTCAAAACATATTGATACAAAAGTAGCTAGGTTGGGGAGAAGGCTCGCCATAATAAAGAGCTGCTCTGCATTCTTAACAGCACTATCAACAAGGTAGGCCCTATTTTTGCTGCACATGGAATACTGTTCGGTCATGTGGTCAGGTGCCACAAAGATGGACTTAGGAAAATTGCAATTGGCTCAGAACAGGGCAGCATGGCTGGCCCTTGGATGTTGGGGGATTTCATCAAGGTAATTGTTGTCTGCCTGGTGTAATGTGACTAACATGACTTCTTTAGAGTGTATGTCACCCTTTATAAAGCACATTTGTCGTATTTGACATAGTGGGTTATGTAACATTTGACTATTGTGATTACGTTACACAGTTCTGCCACATTTATGAACCCTTTATAAGCATAACATATAGTTATAGAGTTATAAACACATTTATGTTGTACCTATGAAATCTTTTTAAAAGCTTTATTAGCTGAACGTCATTTAAAGAGGGCCGAAAATAGGTGCTCATTTGCTAAGTGAGGCTTATTTGATAGAAATTTGTTCATATTAAGGTTGTTACGAATGTACTGCTATACATGGAACACTTGGCATCTCGGCAACTTTGAGATTAAAAAATATGACTTGTGTCCGTTTTTCACATGCGTATCTATCCTCTCATTGGCTATAATGTACACACCTGATCTCGCCTCCTCCCACCTGCCTTGTGTGTTTTGATTGTGTGTTTTGAATCATTGTCTTGCTGCATGACCCAGCTGCGCTTCAGCTCATAGACGGATGGTCTGACATTCTCCTGTATAATTCTCTGATACAGAGCAGAATTCGTGGTTCCTTCTATTAAGGCAAGTGGTCCAGGTCTTGAGGCAGCAAAGCATCCCCAAACCATCACACTACCACCACCATGCTTGACCGTTGGTATGATGTTCTTACTGTAGAATGCAGTGTTTGGTTTTCTCCAGGCATAATAAGACCCATGTCATCCAAAAAGTTGACTCAAGTTAGCCAAAAAGCACCTGGAAGCACCTGGATGATCATCAAGACTCTTGGAAGAATGTTCTATGGACAGATGATTCAAAAGTATAACTTTTTGGAGACAGAGGCAGTGTTTCCTCTAACTTTTTATCTGTGTGATATTTATTTGATCCTAACTAACTCCCCAGTCCCTGCGGGTGACAAGCATAAACATAACATAACGCCCAACAACCTGCCCGCTCGACCCTATCCCCTCCTCTCTTCTCCAGACCATTTCCGGAGACCTTCTCCCTTACCTCACCTCGCTCATCAACTTATCCCTGACCGCTGGCTACGTCCCTTCCGTCTTCAAGAGAGCGAGAGTTGCACCCCTTCTGAAAAAACCTACACTCGATCCCTCCGATGTCAACAACTACAGACCAGTATCCCTTCTTTCTTTTCTCTCCAAAACTCTTGAACGTGCCGTCCTTGGTCAGCTCTCCCGCTATCTCTCTCAGAATGACCTTCTTGATCCAAATCAGTCAGGTTTCAAGACTAGTCATTCAACTGAGACTGCTCTTCTCTGTATCACGGAGGCGCTCCGCACCGCTAAAGCTAACTCTCTCTCCTCTGCTCTCATCCTTCTAGACCTATCGGCTGCCTTCGATACTGTGAACCATCAGATCCTCCTCTCCACCCTCTCCGAGTTGGGCATCTCCGGCGCGGCCCACGCTTGGATTGCGTCCTACCTGACAGGTCGCTCCTACCAGGTGGCGTGGCGAGAATCTGTCTCCTCACCATGCGCTCTCACCACTGGTGTCCCCCAGGGCTCTGTTCTAGGCCCTCTCCTATTCTCGCTATACACCAAGTCACTTGGCTCTGTCATAACCTCACATGGTCTCTCCTATCATTGCTATGCAGACGACACACAATTAATCTTCTCCTTTCCCCTTCTGATGACCAGGTGGCGAATCGCATCTCTGCATGTCTGGCAGACATATCAGTGTGGATGACGGATCACCACCTCAAGCTGAACTTCGGCAAGACGGAGCTGCTCTTCCTCCCGGGGAAGGACTGCCCGTTCCATGATCTCGCCATCACGGTTGACAACTCCATTGTGTCCTCCTCCCAGAGCGCTAAGAACCTTGGCGTGATCCTGGACAACACCCTGTCGTTCTCAACAAACATCAAGGCGGTGGCCCGTTCCTGTAGGTTCATGCTCTACAACATCCGCAGAGTACGACCCTGCCTCACACAGGAAGCGGCGCAGGTCCTAATCCAGGCACTTGTCATCTCCCGTCTGGATTACTGCAACTCGCTGTTGGCTGGGCTCCCTGCCTGTGCCATTAAACCCCTACAACTCATCCAGAACGCCGCAGCCCGTCTAGTGTTCAACCTTCCCAAGTTCTCTCACGTCACCCCGCTCCTCCGCTCTCTCCACTGGCTTCCAGTTGAAGCTCGCATCCGCTACAAGACCATGGTGCTTGCCTACGGAGCTGTGAGGGGAACGGCACCTCAGTACCTCCAGGCTCTGATCAGGCCCTACACCCAAATAAGGGCACTGCATTCATCCACCTCTGGCCTGCTCGCCTCCCTACCACTGAGGAAGTACAGTTCCCGCTCAGCCCAGTCAAAACTGTTCGCTGCTCTGGCTCCCCAATGGTGGAACAAACTCCCTCACGATGCCAGGACAGCGGAGTCAATCACCACCTTCCGGAGACACCTGAAACCCCACCTCTTTAAGGAATACCTAGGATAGGATAAAGTAATCCTTCTCACCCCCCCCCCTTAAAATATTTAGATGCACTATTGTAAAGTGGTTGTTCCACTGGATGTCATAAGGTGAATGCACCAATTTGTAAGTCGCTCTGGATAAGAGCGTCTGCTAAATGACTTAAATGTAATGTAATGTAAATAACATGATGCTGCCACCACAATACAGAGGTTCCCTGCATTCATTCCATATTACTGGCCTGTATGACAAAGTAAATAGAAGGAAGCCTGCAGGGTCGTAGCCAGGGTCTGTGTTTTAGTGAGGTCATTTACTGCATGACCTCGCTAAAACTCAATGAAGCTCATTTACTGCATTTCTATACAATTTAAAAACTTAAACATGCTAATTGGAGTATAGCAAAAACAAGCTAAATTTACCCCAGCCATTATCACATTTTGCTGTAGCTTCATTCATCCCAGTCGGTGTACAAACACATAGCCTATTAGCTATAGAATTAGCCGCTACACATTTATATACATTAACTTAGCAATGGGAATAAAACAGTTAATTGAATGTGTACAGAGGGATCTGTTCGCGGAAAAAATGATTTTATAAACAAAAAGTAAACATATACCCTTGCTTTACAGAAATGTTTGTTGTTGCAGTTTTACAGGTAATTTTCTGTAATTCGACACATTTTGCCATGACTAATGCCATTACAACCCCTGAAGGTCGATGTCTGCATCTCTGCGGAAAATGTATTAGCATCATAATAAATCAAATAAAAAAATCTGTCAGTTTAAAGCTAGAGATATCTTTTTTGTTGTTGCATTGGCTACATCTCAATCCACCGCATCCTCCAATGTCACACTTCCATATCTGCTGTGGAAAGTAAAAGAGCTAGAGAGGTGTTTGTCAGACCATGAGAAGTTCTGAAAGTAGTGCTTCTCACAAAATGATCTGTCGTGTCCGAACAGTTTCGTCTACTATTGTAGTATTCTTTGTTTTCTTTATATATTTTGGTTAGGTCAGGATGTGACCAGGGTGGTATGTGTGTTTTTTGTCTCATCTAGGGGTTTTGTATGTCTATGTGTGTGTGTCTAGTCTAGGCATATTGTAGGTCTATGGTGGCCTGGATTGGTTCCCAATCAGAGGCAGCTGTTTATCGTTGTCTTTGATTGGGAAACCTATTTAGGTTGCCATTTTCCAGTTTGGGTTCGTGGGTTATTGTTTATGTGATGTTGCATGTTTGCACTCAGTTTTGATAGCGGCCACGTTCATCTTGTTATTTTGTTTGTTTGTTTAGTGTACTTCGTGTTTTTTCATCTTTCATTAAAAATATGTATTCACATCACACTGCGCTTTGGTCTCCTCACTACAACGATCGTGATAGAATAACCCACGTACAATGGACCAAGCAGCGTGGTAACGGCCAGCAGCAGCAAAGAAAGCAGGACTCATGGACTTGGGAGGAGATTGTAGACAGCGAAGGACCCTGGGCACAGCCAGGGGAATATCGCCACCCCAAAGCAGAGCTTGAGGCAGCGAAAGCAGAGAGGCGCCGGTATGAGAAGGCAGCGCGACTGGAAGCCCGAGAGGCAGCCCCAAAGATGTCTTGGGGGGGGGAGGGGTGGCACAGAGAGCGTGTGGCAGAGTTAGGAGTCAGACCTGAGCCAACTCCCCCTGCTTACAATAAGGAGCCAAGGATGGAACCAGAGCAGGTCAGGGCGGTATTGGAGGTGAGCGAAGCAGAGACAGTGAAGGAGTTAATGGGGAGATTGGAGGAGAGAGTTATGAGGGAGGTGCTGTGTTGGTGCCTGAGGCACGACATCCGCCCGATAGAGCATGTCAGGGATTTGATGTCACCTGGGTCAGCTCTCCATACTCGTCCCACGCACCAGGCCTCCTGTGCGCCTCCCTAGCCCTGCACGTCCTATGCAAGCTCGGCGTTACAGTACTCCGAGCTGTGCTTACAATGGCGGGCATTGTACTGGTCAGGCACCGTGTTATGCGGTGGAGCACACGGTGTCCCCAGTTTGCGTGCTTAGGGTGAGGATCCAGCCAGGGAGGATTGTGCCAGCCCTGCTCTCAGGATCTCCAGTACGCCTTCACGGTCCGGTCTATCCGGTGCCACCTCCACACACCAGCCCTCCAGTGGCAGCCCACCGCACCAGGCTGTCTCTCCGTCTCATCCCTACAGGTGCTCCCGCCTGTCCAGCATGCCAGAGTCTCCCGTCTGTCTTGAGCTGCTAGAGTCTCCCGTCTGTCCAGAGCTGCTAGAGTCTACCGTCTGTCCTGAGCTGCTAGAGTCTCCCGTCTGTCCTGAGCTGCTAGAGTCTCCCGTCTGTCCTGAGCTGCTAGAGTCTCATGTCTGTCCTGAGCTGCTAGAGTCTCCCGTCTGTCCTGAGCTGCTAGAGTCTCCCGTCTGTCCTGAGCCGCTAGTCTCCCGTCTGTCCTGAGCCGCTAGTCTCCCGTCTGTCCTGAGCCGCTAGAGTCTCCCATCTGTCCAGAGCTGCTAGAGTCTACCGTCTGTCCTGAGCTGCTAGAGTCTCCCGTCTGTCCTGAGCTGCTAGAGTCTCCCGTCTGTCCTGAGCTGCTAGAGTCTCCCGTCTGTCCTGAGCTGCTAGAGTCTCCCGTCTGTCCTGAGCTGCTAGAGTCTCCCGTCTGTCCTGAGCCGCTAGTCTCCCGTCTGTCCTGAGCCGCTAGTCTCCCGTCTGTCCTGAGCCGCTAGAGTCTCCAGTCTTTCCTGAGCCGCTAGAGTCTCCAGTCTGTCCTGAGCCTTCAGAGCCGTCAGTCTGTCCTGAGCCGTCAGAGCCGTCAGTCAGCCAGGACCTGCCAGAGCCGTCAGTCAGCCAGGACCTGCCAGAGCCGTCAGTCAGCCAGGATCTGCCAGAGCCGTCAGTCAGCCAGAACCTGCCAGAGCCGTCAGTCAGCCAGGACCTGCCAGAGCCGTCAGCCAGCCAGGAGCTGCCAGAGCCGCCAGTCAGCCAGGAGCCGCCAGTCAACCAGGAGCCGCCAGAGCCGCCAGTCAGCCAGGACCCGCCAGAGCAGCCACGAGCCGCCAGAGCCGCCAGCCAGCCAGAGCCGTCAGCCAGCCAGGAGCTGCCAGAGTCGTCAGCCAGCCAGGAGCTGCCAGAGTCGTCAGCCAGCCAGGAGCTTCCAGGGCCGTCTGTCACGCAGGCGATGCCGGAGTCACCCTCCTGTCCGGAGCTGCCAGAGGCGCCTTTATGTCCAGTGGCGCCCTCTACGATCATCTTCAGTCTTCGTTCCTGAGGCGCCACCTAAGTGGGCCAAGGCTGAGGTAGAGCGGGGCCACATCCCGCACCCGAGCCACCGCCATGAAAGAGGCCCACCCGGACCCTCCCCTTTAAATTAAGTTTTTTCGGCCGGAGTCCGCACCTTTGTGGGGGGGGGTACTGTCACGCCCTGACCTGAGTATTCTTTGTTTTCTTTATATATTTTGGTTAGGTCAGGGTGTGACGAGGGTGGTATGTGTGTTTTTGTCTCATCTAGGGTTTTTGTATGTCTAGGTGTCTAGACTAGTCTAGGCATTTTGTAGGTCTATGGTGGCCTGGATTGGTTCCCAATCAGAGGCAGCTGTTTATCGTTGTCTCTGATTGGGGAACCTATTTAGATTGCCATTTTTCTTGTTATTTTGTTTGTTTGTTTAGTGTACTTCGTGGTTTTTCGTCTTTCATTAAAAATATGTATTCACATCACGCTGCGCTTTGGTCTCCTCACTACGACGATCGTGACAACTATTATGACCCCTCTATGGAAAATGAGACTCTCACGAACACGCAGTGGTTGAAAAAGTAATATACTGTAATAGAAAATGATTCAAGTAAAAGTCACCTAGTAAAATACTACTTAAGCAAAAGTCTAAAACATTACATTACATTTAAGTCATTTAGCAGACGCTATTATCCAGAGCTAAAAGTATTTGGTTTTAAATATACTTATTAAGTATCAAAAGTAAATGTAATTGCTAAAATATGATTAAGTATGAAAAGTAAAAGTAAAAGTCCAAATCATTTCAAATTCCTTATATTAAGAAAACCATATGGTGCCATTTTAATTAAAAATATATATTTTTTAATGGAAATCCAGGGGCACACTCCAATACTCAGACATAATTTACAAACAAAGCACATGTTTACTGAGTCTGCCAGATCAGTCTGCCAGATCAGAGTCCCCTGTACCAGTTGAAGGAGTTCTCACATATGCTGGCTGAGCACTTGTTGGCTGCTTTTTTTTGCTTCAATTGGGTTGAGATTGGGTGATTGTGGAGGCTAGGTCATCTTATGCAGCACTCCATCACTCTCCTACTTGGTCAAATAGCCTTTAAATCAAAATCAAATCAAATCAAATGTATTTATATAGCCCTTCGTACATCAGCTGATATCTCAAAGTGCTGTACAGAAACCCAGCCTAAAACCCCAAACAGCAAGCAATGCAGGTGTAGAAGCACGGTGGCTAGGAAAAACTCCCTAGAAAGGACAAAACCTAGGAAGAAACCTAGAGAGGAACCAGGCTATGTGGGGTGGCCAGTCCTCTTCTGGCTGTGCCGGGTGGAGATTATAACAGAACATGGCCAAGATGTTCAAATGTTCATAAATGACCAGCATGGTCGAATAATAATAAGGCATAACAGTTGAAACTGGAGCAGAAGCACAGTCAGGTTGACTGGGGACAGCAAGGAGTCATCATGTCAGGTAGTCCTGGGACACGGTCCTAGGGCTCAGGTCCTCCGAGAGAGAGAAAGAAAGAGAGAATTAGAGAGAGCATATGTGGGGTGGCCAGTCCTCTTCTGGCTGTGCCGGGTGGAAATTATAACAGAACATGGCCAAGATGTTCAAATGTTCATAAATGACCAGCATGGTCGAATAATAGTAAGGCAGAACAGTTGAAACTGGAGCAGCAGCATGGCCAGGTGGACTGGGGACAGCAAGGAGTCATAAATGACAGGTAGTCCTGGGGCATGGTCCTAGTGCTCCGTTCAGTTGAAACTGGAGCAGCAGCATGGCCAGGTGGACTGGGGACAGCAAGGAGTCATCATGTCAGGTAGTCCTGGGGCATGGTCCTAGAGCCCAGGTCCTCCGAGAGAGAGAAAGAAAGAAGGAGAGAATTAGAGAACGCACACTTGGATTCACACAGGACACCGAATAGGACAGGAGAAGTACTCCAGATATAACAAACTGACCCTAGCCCCCCGACACAAACTACTGCAGCATAAATACTGGAGGCTGAGACAGGAGGGGTCAGGAGACACTGTGGCCCCATCCGAGGACACCCCCGGACAGGGCCAAACAGGAAGGATATAACCCCACCCACTTTGCCAAAGCACAGCCCCCACACCACTAGAGGGATATCTTCAACAACCAACTTACCATCCTGAGACAAGGCTGAGTATAGCCCACAAAGATCTCCTCCACGGCACAAACCAGGGGGGGGGGGGCGCCAACCCAGACAGGATGACCACAACAGTGAATCAACCCACTCAGGTGACGCACCCCCTCCATGGACGGCATGAGAGAGCCCCAGTAAGCCAGTGACTCAGCCCCTGTGATAGGGTTAGAGGCAGAGAATCCCAGCCTGTACGTGTGTTGGGTCATTGTCCTGTTGAGAAACTAATGAAAGTACCACGAAGGGCAAACCAGATGCAGAATGCTGTGTTAGCCATGCCGGTTAAGTGTGCCTTATAAATCTAAAAAAATCACAGACGTTATCACCAGCAAAGCACCCCCACACCATCACACCTCCTCCATGCTTCACAGAGGGAACTACACATACGGAGATCATCCGTGCACCTACTCTGCGTCTCACAAAGACAAGAAGTTTGGAACCAAAAATCTCACATTTTGGCTCAGACCAAAGGACAGATTTTCACCGGTCTAATGTCCATTGCTTGTGTTTCTTGGCCCAAGCAAGTCTCTTATTATTATTGGTGTCCTTTAGTAGTAAAGGCATGATTCACGCAGTCAGTTTATTTTGAGATGTGTCTGTTACTTGAACTCTGTGAAACTCTAATGCACTTATCCTCTGCAGCAGAGGTAACTCTGGGTCTCTCTTTCCTGTGGCGGTCCTCATGAGAGCCAGTTTCATCATAGCGCTTCGTGGTTTTTGCGACTGCATTTGAAGAAACGTTCAAAGTTCTTCAAATGTTCTGGATTGACTGGCCTTCATGTCTTAAAGTAATGATGGAATGTCTATGAACTTCCGAAGTGATTTTACGTTGGACCAGAACAAACGTTTGCTAGCTAGCTAGCTAACAAGCATGTTTATGCAGAGCAACACTAGAATAAAAATTATGACTTACTTTTTTGTAGTTGATATATCTATTGTGTAACCTGACAAGTATAGTAACCTTTACCAGCCTTGAAATTAATCTATTCTTTTAAGCATCTCTCCCTAATTTCTGAATCACACTTGTAATGTTGTCATTAGGCTACACAGTAACTTATGCTTCAGAGGTGAGGGGCAGATTGCCCACACACACACGCACACCCACTGGCAAAGATTTCCAGCTGGCAGGCATGTGCTGGAATACGTTTCTGAGTGACAGAGTGAGGGCTTTGCATAGGTGCTTTGTTGCAATTTTTGTGAAACTGAAAAAAAATCCCGGAATGTAAAATAAGGTTACTAACCGATTCCCATGTTTTAAAACAACAGTTCTGTTCCAGAACAGCATAGATCACTTTAGATCACTTTAGTTTCCAGTTTTCAGTTATGTTCCCTGAACTTTTTCCAACCCTTGGTTTGAATGTAATTTGTGGATATAAATAAAGCATTTAAAATGTGTGTGGGTGTATGTGTGCTCACCTGCGGTGTATGTACACTACCGTTCAAAAGTTTGGGGTCACTTAGAAATGTCCTTGTTTTTGAAAGAAAAGTACCTTTTCTGTCCATTAAAATGACATCAAATTGATCAGAAATACAGTGTAGTCATGGTTAATGTTGTAAATTACTATTGTAACTGATTTTTTATGGAATAACTACATAGTCGTACAGAGGCCCATTACCAGCAACCATAACTCCTGTGTTCCAATGGCACGTTGTGTTAGCTAATCTAAGTTTATAATTTTAAAAGGCTAATTGATCATTAGAAAACCCTTTTGCAATTATCTTAGTACAGCTGAAAACAGTTGTTCTGATTAAATAATCACTACATCTGGCCTTCTTTAGACTAGTTGAGTAACTGGAGCATCAGCATTTGTGGGTTCGATTACAGGCTCAAAATGGCTAGAAACAAAGCACTTTCTTCTGAAACTCGTCAGTCTATTCTTGTTCAAAGAAATGAAGGCTATTCCATGCGAGAAATTGCCAAGAAACTGAAGATCTCGTACAACGCTGTGTACTACTCCCTTCACAGAACAGCGCAAAAAGGCTTGAATCAGAATAGAAAGAGGAGTGGGAGGCCCCGGTGCACAACTGAGCAAGAGGACAAGTACATTAGAGTGTCTAGTTTGAGATACAGCTAACACAACGTGCCATTGGAACACAGGAGTGACGGTTGCTGATAATGGGCCTCTGTATGCCTATGTAGATACTCCATAAAAAAATCATTTACCACATTAACAATGTCTACACTGTATTTCTGATCAATTTGATGTTATTTTAATGGACAGAAAAATTTGCTTTTTTTCAAAAACAAGGACATTTCTAAGTGACCCCAAACTTTTGAACGGTAGTGTAGGTGTATGTGGTCTTCACTCTTTGGGGCCTCACTCATGGGGGAGGAGGGGGAAGAGACGTAGGGAACAGGGTGAGGAGAAAGGAGGAGAAAGGAGGAACACTAAGATGCAGCACAGGGAGGGCTATCACTTCCCTGAGATACTGTATGTGCAGACAGCCAGCCCTGCTGGAAACAGACGGAAGAGGACAGGAGGCCTCTCTCTCTCTCTCTCTCTCTCTCTCTCTCTCTCTCTCTCTCTTTCTCTCTCTCTCTCAATACACACGATTACAATTTGTAATATTGACCACAAAACATGCCCTTGTTGATAGACAAGGCAAAATAAATTTGGTCAACATTATTATTAAAGAAGTTTATTTTTGCTTTCACTTCCATCGGAAATTGTGTCTTATTTTGTTACACAGCCCTTGGTGTTCTGACAGACGTTACTCCCTCCCCCTACAGTGTTCTTAGCATCCTGGCTCTTAACAAATAGTGTCTGGAAATATGAACGTGCGAAAACAACAGTGAACACCAGGGAGGTCAGCTCCACTGACCTCCTCTAGAGAGGAGTTTGTCTGTTCAGGCTTCTTTACACTACAACACCGTTACACTACAGCACCTGTAGCCCGGCTACCACTATAAACAGTATATATGCAATATATGCTGTTAATATACTGTATATATACACTACATGACCAAGAGTATGTGGACACCTGCTCGTCGAACATATCATTCCAAAATCATGGGCATTAATATGGAGTTGGTCCCCCCTTTTTCTGCAATAACAGCCTGCACTCTTTCTGGGGAAGGATTTCCACTAGATGTTGAAACATTGCTGCTGCGACTTGCTTCCATTCAGTCGCAAGAGTATTAGAGAGTGCGGGAGATTAGGCCTGGCTCGCAGTCAGCGTTCCAATTCATACCAAAGGAGTTCGATGGGATTGAGGTCAGGGCTCTGTGCAGGCCAGTCATGTTCTTCCAAACCGATCTTGATAAAACAATTTCTGTTTGGACCTTGCTTTGTGCATAGGGGAATTGTCATGCTGAAACAGGAAAGGGATATCCCCAAACGGTTGCCACAAAGTTGGAAGCACAGAATCATCTAGAATGTCATTGTATGCTTTTGTTTTAAGATTTCCCTTCACTGGAACTAAGGGGCCTGAACCATGAAAAACAGCCCCAGACCATTATTCCTCTCCCATCAAACTTTACAGTTGACACCATGCATTGGGGCATGTAGCGTTCTCCTGGCATCCGTCAAACCCAGATTGTTCTGTTGGACTGGCAGATGGTGAGGAGTGATTCATCACTTTAGAGAACGCTTTTCTGTAACGTGTCTCATGGGTTGAAGAAGGAGACCAAGGTGCAGCGTTGTAGGCGTTCATGATTTTTAATAAACTGAACACCGCAACAAAATAAAGTAGAAAAAAATGAAAGCCCACAGTTCTGTCAGGCAACAAAACAGCTAAACAGAAAATAACTCGCCACAAAACCCAAACGGAAAATCACAACTTATATATGATCCCCAATCAGACACAACGATAGATAACGATAGACAGCTGCTGCTGATTGGGAACCAGACATGGAAAAAACAACAAAGAAATAGAAAACATAGAAACAGAACACCTAGAATGTCCACCCAAATCACACCCTGACCTAACGAAAAACAAATAAATAAAAGGCTCTCTAAGGTCAGGGCGTGAAAGTTTCACTGCTCCAGAGTCCAATGGCACCGAGCTTTACATCACTCCAGCCAATGTTATTTTTTCTATGTTTTTGTATTTCTTTGTTTTGTCCGGGTATGGTTCTCAATCAGGGACAGCTGTCTATCGTTGTCTCTGATTGGGAACCATACTTAGGTAGCTTTTTCCCACATGCTTTTTGTGGGTAGGTATTTTCTGTTTAGTGTTTTGCACCTTACAGGACTGTTTCGGTTTTGGTTATTCGTTTTGTTATTTTTGTTATAGTGTTCAGTTTTAATTAAAAGCATGAACACTTACCACACTGCGCTTTGGTCCGATGATTCCTCTTCCTCATCTTCAGATGACAAATACCGTTACAGCTTGGCATTGTGCATGTTGATTTTAGGCTTGTGTGCGGCTGTTCGGCCATGGAACCCCATTCCATGAAGCTCCTGACAAACAATTATTGTGCTGACGTTGCTTCCAGAGGCAGATCTCTCCATGTTCCGGTTGTGTTGGGATTTTCCTGGCTACAAAAACACAATCCTGTGATTGACTGGACCACAAACTCCATCCCGGGTTGGAGTCATTTTTGCCATTCCCACTGCCTTCAAGCAGCACAGCCTTCCCCAAGTCGTTGTCCTCAGGATGTTAGCAAGACTGTGGATGTCTCTCGTTTTTTAGCATGCAGAAAAGGTTTGGGAAGTGGAATCCAGATGATCAACTGAAGGAAACTAACCAAAAACAAAATGCTAATTTTATGTTTTATTTTTAATTTCGTCCATTGAGATGAGACAAGGAAGAAGACCATCGTCTCTGATGTGGGTTCCATCCCTCCCTCCCACCTCACCTCCCCTCTCCATCACCTATCCTCCTTCTTTCCTCACCTAGCCTCACCACGCCCTCTTCCCTCTCTCCTCACCTTTGCCCCGCCTTCTGTCCGTTGCAGTAGACCAGGCCTGCCACCTCCCGTGACTCAACTTTAGCTGACCACCAGCCTCTCTCCCTTCCCTTCCCTGGCCCGTGACCTGCCCTCCTCCCTCCGTGCTCTGGAGGAATTCTGCCAGTGGTGTTTTAAAATTCCACTGCCCCGTGTGCCCTCAGATTTGGCAGTGCGGTGTTAATGCGAGCTGACACCACAGATTAGCCCCAGACATCAGGAATGCCATGGCCCTTTTGTGCCACGTGGATCCTGGCCAAAAAGCCCTGGGTCGGACAGACAGACCACAGCACAGGAGACTTGGGAAAAAACACAGCCCTGCTTCACCAGACCAGCACCAGGGAGGGGAAGACGAGGATGAATTTACTGCGTCCCAAATCAAATCATATTTGTCACATGCGTAGAATACAACAGGTGTAGGCCTCACAGTGAAATGCTTACAAACAAGCCTTAACCAACAATGTGGTTTTAAGAAAATAAGTGTTAAGTAAAAAATAGATAAGTTAAAAATAAAAATAACAAATAGTTCAAGAGCAGCAGGAAAATAACAGTAGCGAGGCTATAATCAGGGAGTGCAACTGCAGAACCTTTTGAGGATCTGAGGACCCATGCCAAATATTTTCAGTCTCCTGAGGGGAAATAGGCTTTGTTGTGCCCTCTTCACAACTGTTTTGGTGTGTTCGGGCACTGGTCCAAAGTAGTGCACTAAATAGGGAATAGGGTGCCATTTGGGACACATCTCCGGTGAATGCCAGACTGACCACGCCCTCCCCTGGTGAAGTCATTATACAGTCAATATGGTCTCTATACAGGCAGGAGGGAAACTAGGTGACTGTTTCCTCACTAGGCTACTCCACCTCAGAGGCAGTCTCTGTTATTACTGCATAATAACTAGTCAATAATGAAACTGTGTTTAGTCTGTGTATTATATGTCAGGAGTACTGGCCAAAGGGTATAATTTCAAGATCAAATTCAGGTTCAGGTTAAAATTCATGTTTTATCTTGTGAAAACACTGTAGCTCAGTTGGTAGAGCATGGCGCTTGTAACGCCAGGGTAGTGGGTTCGATCCCCGGGACCACCCATACGTAGAATGTATGCACACATGACTGTAAGTCGCTTTGGATAAAAGCGTCTGCTAAATGGCATATATTATTATTATTATTAAAACACAATCTTCTATCCGACTATGCTTTCTCCCCACATAAACCATGTTGGTATGTTTAGACTTCAGATTACGCGGATTGGTCTCTAAATGCAGCCATTTCTCCATCTGCATGTTTATCTGCCCAGATTAGTTTGAAAATGAGGTGGAGTAGTGTACCCTGTTCTGTATCTAATCCCTGAGCTGGGGAGGGATGGGGAGGTTTATAGGGGTATGCGATAGCATGAGAACCCCTTCATCGAGGGGCGGGAAACTCCGCTGAGCCTGTAGCATGGAACTCAGACACCTGGCATTTTGTTGGTGGTCAGGGTTGCCGTGGTTACTCATAAGACTTACCTTAGTCCCTCAACAGGAAGATTCTCAGCTGTTACTGGTGCATGTGACTGGGCGGTATGGGTGGGTTTGTGCGTGTGTGTATGCATGTGTGCTTACCCTTGCAAAATAACGAAAGCTATTTACATCTATTCATCAGTTGACTCTCTCAAACAGATGTTTTGTGAATAAGAGTATCTACCTGCAAGAGAAACAGAGCTCACGTCTTCAGTGTTTTATATTATGTTTTCTGTGTAGAAAAACATTGTGGTGGGAGATAGAGGGGGAGACTGGGGAGGAGGAAGAAACAAGGCGGTTTTTGGAGTGTCAGTTGAGTTAAACTGGATGATAGGAGGAGAAAGAGATAAAATAGGAAAAAGAGAGGAAAGAGGAGAGAAAGAGAACTCAAAGTGGGAGAGATGGGTAAATAAGAGAGAGACTGGCTGAGAGGGAGAGATTGAAAAATTACAGAAATGCATATTTCTGTGCAGACAGAAAACCAGGCCAGAGAAGCTGGATGTGGAATGCTCTTTTACCAGGCAGCACACAGAAAGACTTCAAGGCAGACACAAAAAACCTCAACATGCTTTTTATTTTATTTATTTTTTATTTTTGGAGAGGTGGGTGGTGTGGACTCAGTAGTGAGTGTTCCAACTGAGGACAGACTCATTTGATGCCCTACGCACTTCAGCACTTGGCAATCCCATTCTGTGAACTTGTGCGGCCTACCACTTCGTGGCTGAGCCGTTGTTGCTCCTAGACGTTTCCATTTCACAATAACAGCACTGACAGTTGACCAGGGCAGCTCTAGCATGGCAAAAATTTGACAAACTGACTTGTTAGTAAGGTGGTCCTGTGTGGCTGAATTGGTAGAGCATGGTGCTTGCAATGCCAGGCTTGTGAGTTCAATTCCCACAGGGGACCAGATTGAAATTGTATGCAGTCGCTCTGAATAAGAGCCTCTATCATTTTGACTACAAAACATAGAAATTATTTTCACATGCAGTGCATTCAGAAAGTTCAGACCTCTTGACTTTTTCCCCAATTGTTTACATCAGTCTTATTCTAAAAATGGATTAAATAGTTTTTCCCCTCAACAAACTACACACAATACCCCATAATAAACAAAGCAAACACAGGTTTTTAGTAATGTTTGCAAATGTATTTAAATGACCACATTTACATATGTATTAAGACCCTTTAATCAGTACTTTGTTGAAGCACCTTTGGCAGCGATTACAGCCTAGAGTCTTCTTGGAAATGACTCTACAAGCTTGGCACACCTGTATTTGGGGAGTTTCTCCCATTCTTCTCTGCAGATCCTCTCAAGCTCTGTCAGGTTGGATGGGGAGCGTCGCTGTATAGCTATTTTCAGGTCTATCCAGAGATGTTTGATCGGGTTCAAGTCCGGGCTCTGGCTGGGCCCCTTAAGAGCATTCAGAGACTTGTCCCGAAGCCACTCCTACATTGTCTTGGGTTGTTATTTTCCACCATAATTTGCAAATAAATTCATTACAAATCCTACAATGTGATTTTATGGATTTTCTTTTCTCATTTTGTCTGTCATAGTTGAAGTGTACCTATGATGAAAATTACAGGCCTCTCTCAACTTTTTAAGTGGGAGAACTTGCACAATTGGTGGCTGACTAAATACTTTTTTGCCCCACTGTATTTATATATATATATTTGCAAATGTTATGTTCTGAAAACCTCTTTCCTCTTTGTCATTATGGGGTATGATGTGTAGATTGATGAGGGGGGGGGGATCATGTAATCTATTTTAGAACAAGGCTGTAACGTAACAAAATGTGGAGAAAGGGAAGGAGGCTGAATACTTTCCAAATGCACTGTATGTTGATGCTGTGGTGGTGCTGGAGTTTATGAATATGAAGTTGGATTTCCCTTCAACTTGGCAGCATTTTTCTCTTCTTTACACACACATGCACACCAGCAGGGGTGGTACTCAGGTCTCGCCTGTCTGTTGGGCTAGAGGGATTAAGGGGCTCTAAAGGGACATACCATTCTCTCTCTCTCTTCACTCCCTCTCTCTCCCTCTGTCTCCCCCCTCTCCCTTCCTCTCTCTTTCTCTTTTTTTTCTATTTTCCCTCTGCCTTTCAAAAGTCACCAGCAAGTCACCGTCCATCAGTCAATTAGATATCATTCTGACACCAAACTGATACAAACTGACACCACACCCACGTTTCCCTTTCTCTCTCATTTTCTCTTCCCCTCTCTATGAGAATCTCAAAACACACAGCTTTGAAGAGAGCCCCCCCCCCCCCTCCGACCTCCACTGAGAAAACATTGTTTTGGCTCAAGTTCAAGTGCACTCTTCCATCCCCCTACCTTTGCACCCAGTGCAATTTAGGAAAGAACAATCATTATATTTTAGGCCGAACACAGTACCGATTCGGAAGTAATAATAAAAACAACAATCACACAGCAATTAATGTATTATATACAGTACCAGTCAAAAGTTTGGACAGACCTACTCATTCAATAGTTTTTCTTTATTTTTACTATTTTATATATTGTAAAATAATAGTGAAGACATCAAAACTGTCATGTTTTGTCTTATATTGTCTTGTCATTTTGCTTTTCCTTCTGTTCGTTTTCCCCCTGCTGGTCTTTTTAGGTTCGTTCCCCTTTTTCTCTCTCCCTCTCTCTCTCTCTTCTCTCTATCGTTCCGTTCCTGCTCCCAGCTGTTCCTATTCCCCTAATCAATCATTTAGTCTTCCCACACCTGTTCCCTATCTTTTCCCCTGATTAGAGTCCCTATTTCTCCCCTTGTTTTCCGTTTCTGCCCTGTCGGATCCTTGTATATTGTCTGAGTCTGCTACGGTCAAGTGCCTTCCCGAGGCAACCTGCAGTTTATGCTTTATTTACCGCTCCGATTTGTCTAGGAGTATTGCTATTTCCTTAAACTGGATTAAAGACTCTGTTTTCGCCAAGTCGCTTTTGGGTCCTCATTTACCCGCATAACAGAAGGATCCGACCAAAGAATGGACCCAGCGACTACAGACGCTCGTAACACTGCCGTCGAGATCCAAGGAGCCATGCTCGGCAGACACGAGCAGGAATTGTCTGCTGCTCGTCATGCCATGGAGAACCTGGCCGCTCAGGTTTCCGACCTCTCTGGACAGTTCCAGAGTCTTCGTCTCGTGCCACCTGTTACTTCCTGGTCTGCCGAGCCTCCTGAACCTAGGGTTAATAACCCACCTTGCTACTCCGGGCAGCCCAAGGAGTGCCGCTCCTTTCTCACCCAGTGTGATATTGTGTTCTCTCTCCAACCCAACACATACTCTAGAGAGAGAGCTCGGGTTGCTTACGTCATTTCACTCCTTACTGGCCGGGCTCGAGAGTGGGGCACAGCTATCTGGGAGGCAAGGGCTGATTGTTCAAACAATTACCAGAGCTTTAAAGAGGAGATGATTCGGGTTTTTGACCGTTCAGTTTTTGGTAGGGAGGCTTCTAGGGCCCTGGCTTCCCTATGCCAAGGTGATCGATCCATAACGGATTACTCTATAGAGTTTCGCACTCTTGCTGCCTCTAGTGACTGGAACGAGCTGGCGCTGCTCGCTCGTTTTCTGGAGGGACTCCACGCAGTGGTCAAAGATGAGATTCTCTCCCGGGAGGTTCCTTCCAGTGTGGACTCTTTGATTGCTCTCGCCAACCACATAGAACGACGGGTAGATCTTCGTCACCAAGCTCGTGGAAGAGAGCTCGCGTCAACGGTGTTTCCCTGCTCCGCATCGCAACCATCTCCCTCCTCTGGCTCAGAGACTGAGCCCATGCAGCTGGGAGGTATTCGCATCTCGACTAAGGAGAGGGAACGGAGGATCACCAACCGCCTGTGCCTCTATTGCGGATTTGATGGACATTTTGTCAATTCATGTCCAGTAAAAGCCAGAGCTCATCAGTAAGCGGAGGGCTACTGGTGAGCGCTACTACTCAGGTCTCTCCATCTAGATCCTGTACTACTATGTCGGTCCATCTACGCTGGACCGGTTCGGGTGCTACATGCAGTGCCTTGATAGACTCTGGGGCTGAGGGTTGTTTCATGGACGAAGCATGGGCTCGGAAACATGACATTCCTTTCAGACAGTTAGACAAGCCTACGCCCATGTTCGCCTTAGATGGTAGTCATCTTCCCAGTATCAGATTTGAGACACTACCTTTAACCCTCACAGTATCTGGTAACCACAGTGAGACTATTTCTTTTTTGATTTTTCGTTCACCTTTTACACCTGTTGTTTTGGGTCATCCCTGGCTAGTATGTCATAATCTAAATGTAAATGTAATAATCCTTCTATTAATTGGTCTAGTAATTCTATCCTATCCTGGAACGTTTCTTGTCATGTGAAGTGTTTAATGTCTGCCATCCCTCCCATTTCTTCTGTCCCCACTTCTCAGGAGGAACCTGGCGATTTGACAGGAGTGCCGGAGGAATATCATGATCTGCGCACGGTCTTCAGTCGGTCCCGAGCCAACTCCCTTCCTCCTCACCGGTCGTATGATTGTAGTATTGATCTCCTTCCGGGGACCACTCCTCCTCGGGGTAGACTATACTGTCGGCTCCCGAACGTAAGGCTCTCGAGGATTATTTGTCTGTGTCTCTTGACGCCGGTACCATAGTGCCTTCTTCCTCTCCGGCCGGGGCGGGGGTTTTTTTTGTTAAGAAAAAGGACGGTACTCTGCGCCCCTGCGTGGATTATCGAGGGCTGAATGACATAACGGTTAAGAATCGTTATCCGCTTCCCCTTATGTCATCAGCCTTCGAGATTCTGCAGGGTGCCAGGTGCTTTACTAAGTTGGACCTTCGTAACGCTTACCATCTCGTGCGCATCAGAGAGGGGGACGAGTGGAAAACGGCGTTTAACACTCCGTTAGGGCATTTTGAGTACCGGGTTCTGCCGTTTGGTCTCGCCAATGCGCCAGCTGTTTTTCAGGCATTAGTTAATGATGTTCTGAGAGACATGCTGAACATCTTTGTTTTTGTCTACCTTGACGATATCCTGATTTTTTCACCGTCACTCGAGATTCATGTTCAGCACGTTCGACGTGTTCTCCAGCGCCTTTTAGAGAATTGTCTCTACGTGAAGGCTGAGAAGTGCTCTTTTCATGTCTCCTCCGTTACTTTTCTCGGTTCCGTTATTTCCGCTGAAGGCATTCAGATGGATTCCGCTAAGGTCCAAGCTGTCAGTGAGTGGCCCGTTCCAAGGTCACGTGTCGAGTTGCAGCGCTTTCTAGGGTTCGCTAATTTCTATCGGCGTTTCATTCGTAATTTCGGTCAAGTTGCTGCCCCTCTCACAGCTCTTACTTCTGTCAAGACGTGTTTTAAGTGGTCCGGTTCCGCCCAGGGAGCTTTTGATCTTCTAAAAGAACGTTTTACGTCCGCTTCTATCCTCGTTACTCCTGACGTCACTAGACAATTCATTGTCGAGGTTGACGCTTCAGAGGTAGGCGTGGGAGCCATTCTATCCCAGCGCTTCCAGTCTGACGATAAGGTTCATCCTTGCGCTTATTTTTCTCATCGCCTGTCGCCATCTGAACGCAACTATGATGTGGGTAACCGCGAACTGCTCGCCATCCGCTTAGCCCTAGGCGAATGGCGACAGTGGTTGGAGGGGCGACCGTTCCTTTTGTCGTTTGGACAGACCATAAGAACCTTGAGTACATCCGTTCTGCCAAACGACTTAATGCTCGTCAAGCTCGTTGGGCGTTATTTTTCGCTCGTTTCGAGTTTGTGATTTCTTACCGTCCGGGTAGCAAGAACACCAAGCCTGATGCCTTATCCCTTCTTTTTAGTTCTTCTGTGGCTTCTACTGATCCCGAGGGGATTCTTCCTTATGGGCGTGTTGTCGGGTTGACAGTCTGGGGAATTGAAAGACAGGTTAAGCAAGCACTCACGCACACTGCGTCGCCGCGCGCTTGTCCTAGTAACCTTCTTTTCATTCCTGTTTCCACTCGTCTGGCTGTTCTTCAGTGGGCTCACTCTGCCAAGTTAGCTGGTCATCCCGGTGTTCGAGGCACTCTTGCTTCTATTCGCCAGCGCTTTTGGTGGCCGACTCAGGAGCGTGACACGCGCCGTTTCGTGGCTGCTTGTTCGGACTGCGCGCAGACTAAGTCAGGTAACTCTCCTCCTGCCGGTCGTCTCAGACCGCTCCCCATTCCTTCTCGACCATGGTCTCACATCGCCCTAGACTTCATTACCGGTCTGCCTTTGTCTGCGGGGAAGACTGTGATTCTTACGGTTGTCGATAGGTTCTCTAAGGCGGCACATTTCATTCCTCTCGCTAAACTTCCTTCCGCTAAGGAGACGGCACAAATCATCATCGAGAATGTGTTCAGAATTCATGGCCTCCCGTTAGACGCCGTTTCAGACAGAGGTCCGCAATTCACGTCACAGTTTTGGAGGGAGTTCTGTCGTTTGATTGGTGCGTCCGTCAGTCTCTCTTCCGGGTTTCATCCCCAGTCTAACGGTCAAGCAGAGAGGGCCAATCAGACGATTGGTCGCATACTACGCAGCCTTTCTTTCAGAAACCCTGCGTCTTGGGCAGAACAGCTCCCCTGGGCAGAATACGCTCACAACTCGCTTCCTTCGTCTGCTACCGGGTTATCTCCGTTTCAGAGTAGTCTGGGTTACCAGCCTCCTCTGTTCTCATCCCAGCTTGCCGAGTCCAGTGTTCCCTCCGCTCAAGCGTTTGTCCAACGTTGTGAGCGCACCTGGAGGAGGGTGAGGTCTGCACTTTGCCGTTACAGGGCACAGACTGTGAGAGCCGCCAATAAACGTAGGATTAAGAGTCCTAGGTATTGTTGCGGCCAGAGAGTGTGGCTTTCCACTCGCAACCTTCCTCTTACGACAGCTTCTCGTAAGTTGACTCCGCGGTTCATTGGTCCGTTCCGTGTCTCCCAGGTCGTCAATCCTGTCGCTGTGCGACTGCTTCTTCCGCGACATCTTCGTCGCGTCCATCCTGTCTTCCATGTCTCCTGTGTCAAGCCCTTTCTTCGCACCCCCGTTCGTCTTCCCTCCCCCTCCCGTCCTTGTCGAGAGCGCACCTATTTACAAGGTACGTAGGATCATGGACATGCGTTCTCGGGGACGGGGTCACCAATACTTAGTGGATTGGGAGGGTTACGGTCCTGAGGAGAGGAGTTGGGTTCCGTCTCGGGACGTGCTGGACCGTTCACTGATTGATGATTTCCTCCGTTGCCGCCAGGATTCCTCCTCGAGTGCGCCAGGAGGCGCTCGGTGAGTGGGGGGGTACTGTCATGTTTTGTCTTATATTGTCTTGTCATTTTGCTTTTCCTTCTGTTCGTTTTCCCCCTGCTGGTCTTTTTAGGTTCGTTCCCCTTTTTCTCTCTCCCTCTCTCTCTCTCTTCTCTCTATCGTTCCGTTCCTGCTCCCAGCTGTTCCTATTCCCCTAATCAATCATTTAGTCTTCCCACACCTGTTCCCTATCTTTTCCCCTGATTAGAGTCCCTATTTCTCCCCTTGTTTTCCGTTTCTGCCCTGTCGGATCCTTGTATATTGTTCACCGTGCTGTGTCTTTGTATCGCCCTGTCGTGTCGTGTTTCCCTCAGATGCTGCGTGGTGAGCAGGTGTCTGAGTCTGCTACGGTCAAGTGCCTTCCCGAGGCAACCTGCAGTTTATGCTTTATTTACCGCTCCGATTTGTCTAGGAGTATTGCTATTTCCTTAAACTGGATTAAAGACTCTGTTTTCGCCAAGTCGCTTTTGGGTCCTCATTTACCCGCATAACAAAAACTATGAAAAAACACATATGGAATCATGTAGTAACCAAATAAGTGTTAAACAAATCTAAATATATTTAAGATTTTGTCACGCCTTGGTCATTATATTTTGTGTTTTTGGTATATGTTTGGGTAAGCCAGGGTGTGACATGGGTTTATATGTTGTATTTCGTATTGGGGTTTGTATTATTTGGGGATTGCGGCTGATTAGGGGTGTGTCTAGTTAGGCTTGGCTGCCTGAGGCAATTCTCAATCAGAGTCAGGTGCTTGTCGTTGTCTCTGATTGAGAACCGTATTTAGACAGCCTGAGTTCGCATTGTATTTTGTGGGTGTTTGTTCCTGTCTTAGTGTTGTAGTCACCAGATAGGCTGTAATAGGTTTTATGTTTCGTTTGTTGTTTTCATTTACAGTTATTTCATGTACCGCGATTATTTTCATTAAAGTCATGAGTAACCTACACGCTGCATTTCGGTCTGACTCTCTTCATACAACAGACGAACGTCGTTACAGATTTTAGATTCATCAAAGTAGTCACCCTTTGCCTTGATGACAGCTTTGCACACTCTTGGCATTCTCTCAACCAGCTTCACCTGGAATGATTTTCCAACCAGCTTGAAGGGGTTCCCGCAGATGCTGAGCACTTGTTGGCTGCTTTTCCTTCACTCTGCGGTCCAACTCATCCCAAACCATCTCTAATTGAGTTGAGGTTGGGTTGATTGTTGAGGCCAGGTCATCTGATGCAGCACTCCATCACTCTCCTTCTTGCTCAAATAGCCATTATACAGTGTGGAGGTGTGTTTTGGGTCAATGTGCTCTTGAAAAACAAATGATAGTCCCACTAAGCACAAACCAGATGGGATGGCGTATCGCTACAGAATGCGTGTGTAATCGGCCTGTGTGTAGCTGGTTTGGAGGAGTCAGGCGTAGGACAGCAGATATGAGTAATGAACGTTCTTTACTCAAGAATACAAATATATACAACACAATAAACTAGCCCACAATAACGGACCGTATACATACAAACAATCACTCACAAAAACCATGGGGGAACAGAGGGTTAAATAATGAACAAGTAATTGGGGGATTGAAACCAGGTGTGTACAACAAAGACAAAACAAATGGAAAATGAAAAGTGGATCGGCGATGGCTAGAAGGCCGGTGACGTCGACCGCCGAACGCCACCCGAACAAGGACAGGGACAGACTTTGGCGGAAATCGTGACAGCGTGCTTGTTAAGTGTGCATTGAATTCTAAATAAATCACTGACAGTGTCACAACCTGTCAAAGCACCATTACAACTCCTCCTCCATGCTTCACGGTGGGATGCGCACATGCAGAGATAATCTGTTCACCAACTCTGCGTATCACAAAGGCACAGCGGTTGAAACCAAATATCGCAAATTTAGACTCATCAGACCAATGGACAAATTTCCACCAGTCTCATGTCCATTGCTCGTGTTTCTTGGCCCAAGCAAGTCTCTTCTTATTATTGGTGTCCTTTAGTCATGGTTTATTTGCAGCAATTAGATTATGAAGGCCTGATTCACGCAATTCACTCTGTATGGGAACACCCCCCTGAAATGTACAAAACTGAATGGGAAGTCATTGGCACTGGACAAACCATATACACGGTGTCCAATACCACTCAATTCAGCGTTGTTTCATTCAAAGTTGATTGCAAATGCCATATGGCAAATGCCAAGTGTAACACAGTGATAGTGGTTCCTCTCCATCGCTTGTTGTGTTGATTACATCATGTCCATTTGTTGATGTTTTTCACAGTTGAATCATACTGCAAATGCACGTGCTGGCAAGCAGGCTGAGAACGGTGCTGAAAAACTGATTGATGATTATTGAGAGTTTCAATAACTCTCAATAATCATCAATCAGTTTTTCAGCGCCGTTCTCAGCCTGCTTGCCAGCACCCCCATCCTGTTCTTCACTTCCTCCTCCCTCCTCCTCCTCCTCTTCCTCTTCTTTTTCTATGTTGAGGTTTTGAGTTCAGCCTAGTATGGTTCTCAATCAGAGGCAGGTGTCGTTAGTTGTCTCTGATTGAGAATCATACTTAGGTAGCCTGGGTTTCACTTTTGGTTTGTGGGTGTTTGTTTCCGTGTGAGTGTTTGGGACACACGGTACTGTTTCGTTTTTTTTTGTTTTGTTCACATCGTTTATTGTTTTGTATTTCAGTGTTCAGGTCATTTTGAATAAATCATCATGAACACTTACGACGCTGCGCTTTGTTCCGATCCTTCTTCCACCTGACGCTGCGCTTTGTTCCGATCCTTCTTCCACCTCTGAATGCCGTTACAGAAACACCCACCAACCAAGGACCAAGCAGCGTGGTAACAGGCAGCAGCAGAGGTAGCGATACCTGGAGAGATGGACTTGGGAGGAGATTCTGGACGGCAAAGGACCCTGGACTCAGCCAGGGGAATATCGCTGTCCCAAAGCAGAGCTCGAAGCAGCAAAAGCAGAGAGGCACCGGTATGAGGAGGCAGCGCGGCAAGAAGCCTGAGAGGCAGCCCCAAAAATGTTTTTGGGGGTAGCAACCGGAGAGCGAGAGGGACCGGGCAGGCACCTGTTATGCAGTGGAGCGCATGATGTCCCCGGTGCAGGTGCATAGCCCGATGAGGTACATTCCAGCTCCTCATATCGGCCTGGCTAGAGTATGTTACAGTCTCTAATGTCTCTGGAAGGATGTTTCTGGAAGGAGAGCCTCACCCTGAGCTTGTCTACTTTCTTTATTCGTATAACTAATAAACTTAACTTGATATACCCATGACTTCAGTCAATGAGAAAGTACAGCAATATGCTCAGAAAATATTACTTGGTATCATAGACACCCAATTTGATAATGGCCTAATAGCCAAAGTGACAAGAGAGCTGAGCATGATATAATGCTTCTCAAGGTGAATTCAAGTGTGCCACATCTACAGTGTGTGTCACTGGACCCACATAAACTCAGCAAAAAAAGAAACATCCTTTCACTGTCAACTGCATTTATTTTCAGCAAACTCAACATGTGTAAATATTTGTATGAACAAAACAAGATTCAACAACAGACAAACTGAACAAGTTCCACAGGCATGTGACTAACATAAATTGAATAATGGGTCCCTGTACAAAGGAGGGGTCAAAATCAAAAGTAACAGTCAGTATCTTGTGTGGCCACCAGCTGCATTAAGTACTGCAGTGCATCTTCCCTGATGTCTTCCCTGTACAGCACAGCGTTGAGATTGCCTGCAATGACAAGCTCAGTCCAATGATGCTGTGACACACCGCCCCAGACCATGACGTACCCTCCACCTCCAAATCGATCCCGCTCCAGAGTACAGGCCTCGGTGTAAAGCTCTTTTTTTCAACAATAAACACGAATCCAACCATCACCCATGGTGAGACAAAACCAAAAGTCAGTCCTGTCTGGTCCAGCGACGGTGGGTTTGTGCCCATAGGCAACGTTGCCAGTGATGTCTGGTGAGGACCTGCCTGACAATAGGCCTACAAGCCCTCAGTCCAGCCTCTCTCAGCCTATTGCGGACAGTCTGAGCTCTGATGGAGGGATTGTGCGTTCCTGGTGTAACTCGGGCAGTTGTTGTTGCCATCCTGTACCTATCCCGCTGATGTGATGTTCGGATGTACTGATCCTGTGCAGGTGTTGTTACACGTGGTCTGCCACTGCCAGGACGATCAGCTGTCTATCCTGTCTCCCTGTAGCGCTGTTTTAGGCGTCTCACAATACGAACAGGTGCATATTCATATTGTTTATGGTTCATTGAACAATCATGAGAAACAGTGTTTAAAACCTTTACAATAAAGATCGGTGAAGTTATTTGGATCCTTACAAATTATCTTTGAAAGACAGGTTCCTGAAAAAGGGACGTTTCATTTTTTTGTTGAGTCTATTCAAATACATGCCTTTTAAGTTTCTGAATGTTCTGGTTTATCAAGAGCATTTTATACATACAAATGTTCACATTTTGATCAATAATAAACTTAGAACCTACAGTAAACCTGCACCGCTCTGATTCAGAGGGATTGGGTTAAATGTGGAAGAAACATTTCAGTTGAATGCATTCAAATGTACAACTGACTAGGTATCCCTTTCTCTTTCTAACCAAAGAAGTCATATTTTTTTATTCATAGTTGCAGTTTCTTAGTATAGCCACAAGAGGCCATCCCAACCCCACTTATATCATGCAAAAAAAAGAACTATGATAAGAAGTAGCACTTCTTGAATCAACCAAAAAGTCAACCCGCTTTGGCTAATATTATTCTAGCGTCAATGGACTGCCATCCCTAATTGATTTTACACATTGTATTTGATTAAACACTTTTGTGATTAGGTGTAAATTCGGTCCAAATAAGCATTCAGAAACATTCTGTGTTAAAATGTAGTTGCCGTTTTAAGAAATTCCTATCTGAATACAATCTTTGAAGGCACATACAACCACATACATAAAAGTCACTGATGCACAGCATTAAGGTTAACAATATTCTAAAATGCCCTGCATTAAACGAATGACACCATAATGCAAGGGTTAGAGCTATGCGGGATCCTACCCTAAACCCTAAACGAGGGGCATCAAACTCATTCCATGGAGAGGCCAAGTGTCTGCTTGTTTTTGTTTTTTCCTTTCAATTAAGCTGTGAGGGGAGTTCCTTACTAATTAGTTACCATAATTAATCAATAAAGTATAATGGAGGAAAGAAAACCCTCAGACACCCTTGTGGAATGAATTTGACACGTGCCCTAAACCTTAATCACTACCCTTATCCTAACCTTAACCTTAACCATGAACAGAAACCTTACATAACCCTAACCTTTTGAAATGTCCAGTTCAATGGGTTAGGGACGTCCCAAGTACCCCTGTTTGCATTGACCACGATGCAAGCGACACTCGGATGAATTTAAGTAAATCGGTTGCCGGTAGTGACGTTATTCCACTTCCAGAGAGGACTTCTGCATTGTTTTGATTCTGAGATCCCCATCGCCAGCTAATTTCTGGATTTTTAACCAAAAAGAATAAGTTACAGGTTAGTGTACTCCATTGTGAACAAATGATTAAATAAAGTGAAAAACACAGACCTGTTTCACTATTGTCGGAAAAACCAAAACCCTTTTAACCAGCTAAGTAGCGAGCTAGCTAAGATGCATGCTAGCTAACGTTAAAATAGAATTAGGACATGTAACGTTATATCTTCCCAGAAGGAACTTCAGCTGTGGTAAGTCAGATAAGATAAAAATATATAACTAGTAAAGTATAATTACCTAGCTACCTGCCTTGCAGACCAGAGACTAGTCTGCGAGCTAGTGCTTGGCAAGCTATTAAACATATTGTCTAGTCAGACCATTACTTACCAGGGACCTCAAACGTTCAGCCAGCTGCACAGACCCTATGGACGATCTAGTCTAGACCAGTGGTTACACCAAAAAAACTCCAATAAACTCAGTCCTGCTTTAAACTTCCTCTTGAAACTTGTAATGGTGAAATGCACGAGGTGCAATTTCGAAATTGGGTAGTGAATATTAGTCATTGCATACCTTATAACTTGTCAGAAATGTCCAGATCAACTAGCCCATGTCAGCCAATAGATATTATTGTACATTTTGTCACTCAAATATCACATGAATGCACATTAGACTTTGCAAAATGTATAGAATTGCATGAAAAGTTGCTTTAATGGTGAAACCAATGTTGCACCCCATGTCAAAAGGTGTGGAATTGCAGGAAATAAACTTTAAACCTGCAAACAGTTTGGGAACTCCCTGGTTAAATTGGGCTTAGGAGCATTTTTTAAAATCTCTAAATGGTTCAACTAGTGAAAAATGTGATTATTTACAATATCTGTGGTTTTGCTTTATTTACTGTCGTCCTAAATGAAGATATGGCAATGTATATTATTCTACTTACATGATGAGGACGGTATGTTACTATAACACAAGCTGATGCTTGAACACATCAAATTGGGAGGAATTACACATCCTTTTTACCTCAGATTGGTGATGTTAGTAAACACGTTTATAGTCAACATGACAAAATCAATTGCTTAAAGGGACATTTCATTTTTTTGCATTTTAGACCTAATTTTCCACTTACTTTCAGTGTTGAAGCAGCATCCAGACAGTTGATTTGGTCAGACTTCCATTCCTGAGATTTCTTTGGCTGGCTTAGTTGCTTGCATATGGTGGTAGTGGCCAGACTCACCCCAAAAAATGTGCTTCAAAACTTCCCACAAGAAACTCTACAGCCAACTCATGTCTTTGTGGGCTATACCCACATCAATATCAAAATACTTGATTGTTTGTTTCCACTATTACGAGCATAAATGTGTATAAACTCCCGACTTTTTAGTTCCTGTTTTGCACTTGTCTTACAACTCATTTCTAAGTCACTACTACATCCGCACACTGTTAGTCTCGCTTGGCCACACCTTCAAATTCCACGAGCCTGGTTTTGAGGTTGGCGCAGGGCAGACGTGGCTTTCAAGCGCTACACCATCCAAAATTATTAAATCAAAGCATGTCTTAAGTCAGACAGCGGCGAGCCTGAAGAGGATGCATACTTTGCAGAACCATAATTTGCTGACGAAGAGCATTGACAGATAGAAGCCGAGACAGCACTGGGGGAAATGGCAACAGGTGATCTGGCAGACCAGCAACAGCACCCAGAAAGAGAGTCACGTTGACACAAAGACACTTATGGTGTCGGGAACAGCACAAGTCTGTGTGACAGATCATACAGATTTCACAGCCCGTATCAACCCAGGAGTCATTGAAAGGTTGTTCCTAAGATCAACTGGGGAAACAGGGAGCACATCCAGCAGGACCAAAGAGGCAGCTGTCCATAGAGTAAGTTAACATTTTAAATTGAAGTTATCAATAATGTACAGTATAGAGATACATTTCAATATATTATGGGTCCTATAATGATCCCATATTGATCTTTTCCCATTCCATAGTCAATATTGTGATGGAATGGGCACTCAAGGGAGAAGCCTGGAAAAGGTAACGGACGAGTAAAGCTGTCCTGCGTCGCTGAGGCAATCTGTAGAAAGTATCCTTCACCTTCAGGAGTTGGATTTAAGCAGTCTGAGGACACACATCTGGTTCTCTGAACCACTTGATTCTCAAGAATGTATAAAGACTGAACATGTAATGATACCAAGTTTTATTACACATCTATGGCTATAACCATGTAAGTATAAGGTGTATAACTGCCTATGAGTATGTGAACAACTGTTACTTGTTCTTCAACATGTTCCCAAATAAAGCTTGTTTTTATGACACAAACATGTTCCCAAATAAAGACAACACTGCAAGTATGTGTTGTAGACAATCAATTTGTAATGAAGATAATAAAAGTAAACACTCATACATACAACTAATAGAAAAATACACTTTTGGATGAGTAAATGAACATATAAACATGTTACACTACTACTTTAGCTATCCATCTACCTATGTACCTTCTTCGACATCTAGGCTGTATCCTTATCCCTATTATAGCTAGTGAAATGCAGCTCATTTGCCTTATTCATATTTCTGTATGTATAGCCACGCGCTCCGTTGACAAGCGAGAGATGACACCTACTCCGGAGTGTCCGACTTGTCGCTCACGTGAGAGGAACAACATACTTCAGCTGAAGTAGCTAGTCCGTTTTCTTCAAAATCATAATTGCGAATGTTTGCAGAAAGAAACATCGCATTTTTCGACAGGCCCTCCAAAAACATAAAACGTTTTGAAGCGTGTATTTGGTTGAGTCTGGGCACTACCACTATATGGCTCGTGCAAGCAACTAAGCCAGCCAAAGAAATATCAGGAATGGATCTTTCCAAAACAACTGTCTGGAGGATGCTTTAACACTAAAAGTAAGTGGGAAATTAGTTCTAAAATGCTAAAAGCATAAATATCCCTTTTAAAACAGATCAATATATTTGGACTTGTACTGTTGATTTTGTCATTAGCGCTGAGGGTCGCAGGACTTAGAACGCAGGAATCAATTTCTTTCTCAAATGGAACGGATAATTCGGGGCGGTTTCTCTATGAAGGTCGCTGGCCACACACCAATACATGGATTTGAAAGTCAAACTATCAAACAGTGGCTTCAGAAAGTATTCACACCCCTTGACATTTTCCACATTTTGTTGTTACAGCCAGAATAAAAAATAAAAAAAGTTAAAATGTCTAAAACAATTCCACTTTTACAAATTAATAAAAAAATTAAATGCTGAAATGTCTTGAGTCCATAAGTATTCAACCCCTTTGTTATGGCAAGCCTAAATAAGTTCAGGAGTCAAAATGTGCTTAACTCCTCTCTGTACCCCACACAGAAAATTCTATAAGTTCCCTCAGTCGAGCAGTGAATTTCAACCACAAAGACGAGGGAGGTTTTCCAATGCCTCGCAAAGAAGGACACCTATCGGTAGATGGGAAATAAATAAATATAAGCGGACATTGAATATCCTGTTGAGCATGGTAAAGTTATTAATTACACTTTGGATGGTGTATCAATACACCCAGTCACTACAAAGATACAGGCATCCTTCCTAACTCAGTTGACAGAGAGGAAGGAGACCACTCAAGGGTTTCACCATGAGCCCAATAGTGACTTTCAAACATTTAGAGTTTAATGGCTGTGATAGAAGAAAACTGAGGATGGATCAACAACATTGTAGTTACTCCACAAGACTAACCTAATTGACAGAGTGAAAAGTAAGCCTGTAAAGAATAAAATTATTCCAAAACATGCTTCCTGTTTGCAACAAGGCACGAAAGTAAAATGGCAAAAAATGTGGCAAAGCAATACATTTCTTGTCTTGAATTAAGTGTTTATGTTTGGAGCAAATCCAATCCAACACATTACTGACTACCACTCTCCATATGTTGAAGCATAGTGGTGGTTGCATCATGTTATGGGTATGCTTGTAATCATTAAGGACTGGGTCATTTTTCAGGATAAAACAATGTATGGAATGTAGCTAAGCACAGGCAAAATCCTAGAGGAAAACCAATCTGCTTTCCACAAGACACTGGGAGATTAATTCACCTTTCAGCAGTACAATAACCGAAAACACAAGGCCAAATATACACTGGAGTTGCTTACCAAGAAGTCAGTGAATGTTCCTGAGTGGCTGAGTTACCGTTTTGACTTAACAAATCATCTTAAATCTATAGCAAGACTTGTAAATGGTTGTCTAACAATGATCAACAACCAAGTTTGACCGAGCATGAAGAATTTTGAAAAATATAATGAGCAAATGTTGCACAATCCAGTTGTGGAAAGGTCTTAGACTCACCCAGAAAGACTCACAGCTGTAATCGCTGCCAAAGGTGCTTCTACAAAGTATTGACTCTGGTGTGTGAATAATTATGTAAATGTGATTTTCTGTATTTTCAATCAACTTGCACAAAAAAATCTAGACATGTTTTCACTTTGTCGTCATGGGGCATTGTGTGTAGACGGGTGAGGAAAAAACCTATTTAATCCATTTTGAATTCTGGCTGTAAAAACAAAATGTGGAAGTAGGAGTAGGAATACTTTCTGAATGCACTGTAAATAGCAGCCAACTGTTGTCACTGTTGATATCCTATGGCGGGTCGTGATTCGTTGAAGTTAAAGAGAAAAAGTTGTTTGTTCCATTTTCCGTGAAGGTAACCTCCAGAAATCAACATCCACCATTATTGCGCATCAATGAGCGTCTGCGTCGCAGAGGGCTAAAATAGAAGTCATTTCTATTTCTGATGCAGATTGAGCTGAAAGTCCTGCCTCTCCCATCTCCTCATTGGTTTATAGAAGCAGGTACCCACGTACCATCTCTTCATTGGTTATACCCACGTGGGAGATTGAAAGACGAACTGTTTTGCCGGTAGTCGTGGTAATACTATGAAAGTTTAGATGCCAATCACCATATAAGTTCAAAGATGAAAAAGCCTGGAAGGAGGAGAGATATTTAGAAACTATTTGGTTGGCCGTTTTATGTGTGGATTAATTGTCGTAGTAGAGGACCTAGTGCATTTCGGGTAAAATAACAACTCAATGTTTATATCCCAGGACAAATTAGCTAGCAAGTGCAAGCTAACTAGCTAAATTGCCATACATGTTTAATGCTTTTCGACCTGTCCCCAAATTAATATAATTGGTTCAGAGTTTTTGATATTTTAACCTGCGTGTCGTGATCACGTTTGGTGTGGGGGGACAAAATACATTTATGCACGATGGCGCACGCGCACAGCCGGTTTGGGTTCCGTAGGTGAGAAGCCTGACGACTGAGACGGGGGTGAGAATGTTATGAAGCCTACTTCATGAGCTGTAATCGAAAAACGACTGGCATTTGGAAAGTTTGAGGTGAGGGAGACTATACAGTCTGGCACAAATATTATTAGCATTGTTAAGTATCTTGCTAGCTGGATCTAATTCTCCTTTATCTAGCCAGAGAAATGTTGATCAACATTAGCCAACATATCTGATCAAATAATTGAGTTTATGGTGTGAAAATTTGCTTGCTAATAAAGCCAGACAGCTAATGTTAGCTAGCTAACGTTACACCAGATGAGCTAACTTTAAAAACATAACCAAAATCGCTATAGTATTAACTGGTATACGACTCCTTGTCGTTCCTCAAGTTATGACGCATTAGTTGCTTACTGGACCCTGGCAATATGTGTGAAATGTTAACTAGCTGACAAACTAACCACTATCTGTTAACTAATGTTTTCCGTCTACAGTATGTGGTTAATTTTCAGAATTAGGTGAAAAATTAGGCGTTGCTTGTTAACAAGTGGATTCAGGGATCAAGTGTAGCTGGAGCTGGGCCTGGTTATAGAGGTGAAAGGAACACCACACACTTTCCCTCTTTCTCACTGCTGCTGGCACATTGTAGAACAGATGTTCACAGGCAGAAAGTGTACAATGTAATAATGTGCAGTGTAGGCCAAATATATTGTTTTTGTTGTGTTGAACTTGACAGTAACACGTGTGAGTGGGGGGGTGATACTTTTTTTTTTTTTACTCAATGAACGTTATTTTTGCACACATGTAGCCATCGGGAACTTAATCAATGTCTATACTGGCCACTATAATAGAATGCATGTTTGTTTCATTCTGTTTCTCCTTTAAGAGTATTTTTTCCCAAGTGCAATAGATGTGTGTGTGTTCAGAAGTGTTCTATTATAAAGGCTGTCATGGTAACTGTAATATCAGTGTCATTTTTTTCTCAAGACTTGAGTCATTTGCAGTAAAATCTAGGCAACAAATAACATTGGATTGCTTTCTTTACATAATTCAGGTTCACATTAAGTATGTTGGACACTAGTATGGGTATTCGGACACAGCCAGTAACTTATAATGTAATGTATCTATCGTTTACAAATTAGCTATGACATAGCCAATATAGCACAACTTTAGATTTCACCCCCACCTCAAAATCAAATGGTTGGAAGTGAGCTTCGTTTCTGCTCCCGCTTCGTCCATGCAGTGCGCCTCGTAAGTGATTCCTCGTTATGAAATGATGAAAAACCCAGCAGCGTTGCAGTTCTTGACACACTCAAACCGGTGTGTCTGCACCTACTACCATACCCCTTTCAAAGGCACTTAAATCTTTCGTCTAGCCCATTCAAAAATCTCTCTTTAACATGTCTCCTCCCCATCATCGACACTGATTTTAACTGTTTTTAACAGGTGACATCATTAAGGCATCATAGCGTTCACATGGTCAGTCCATGTCATTGAAAGAGCAGGTGTGTCTAATGTTTTGTACAATCGGTGTATACTGATTGTTAAAGCAAAACTATTGCGGATGCCAAACCTGAACAATCTAAAATAAAATATATTGTAAGCCCCGTTCACCAGGAAGGCTATAGCCAGATGAGTTGTCTCCGATTGCTTACTTTTATTCCGGTAAAACATTTTCAACAGCGCATAGATAAAAAATAACCTAGCAAATGACATAGGTTGTCACTCAACTAAGAAAGCCTAATATCAATCAAGCCATTTTAGCATTTGACTGCTGAAGGTGCCACACAGATGTGCAAGATCCAGGCTGCCTACCTTGTGTTGGTCGGCATGTGAAGCTGGGCACAGTGCTCAGTTTGACCAGGCTACTGATATTGACTGGGGTTGTTCAGAATGCAAAATTACTTGTAGATCAATGACTGTCAACACAGTTACATTATTTATTTAAATTTTATTTCACCTTTATTTAACCAGGTAGGCAAGTTGAGAACAAGTTCTCATTTACAATTGCGACCTGGCCAAGATAAAGCAAAGCAGTTCGACACATACAACTACACAGAGTTACACATGGAGTAAAACAAACATACAGTCAATAATACAGTATAAACAAGTCTATATACGATGTGAGCAAATGAGGTGAGATAAGGGAGGTAAAGGCAAAAAAAGGCCATGGTGGCAAAGTAAATTCCTTTATAGCAAGTAAAACACTGGAATGGTAGATTTGCAGTGGAAGAATGTGCAAAGTAGAAATAAAAATAATGGGGTGCAAAGGAGCAAAATAAATACAGTAGAGAAAGAGGTAGTTGTTTGGGCTAAATTATAGGTGGGCTATGTACAGGTGCAGTAATCTGTGAGCTGCTCTGGCAGTTGGTGCTTAAAGCTCGTGGGGGAGATAAGTGTTTCCAGTTTCAGAGATTTTTGTAGTTCGTTTGAGTCATTGGCAGCAGAGAACTGGAAGGAGAGGCGGCCAAAGAAAGAATTGGTTTTGGGGGTGACCAGAGAGATATGCCTGCTGGAGCACATGCTACAGGTGGGTGATGCTATGGTGACCAGCGAGCTGAAATAAGGGGAGACTTTACCTAGCAGGGTCTTGTAGATGACATGGAGCCAGTGGGTTTGGCGATGAGTATGAAGCGAGGGCCAGCCAACAAGAGAGTACAGGTCGCAATGGTGGGTAGTATATGGGGCTTTGGTGACAAAACGGATTGCACTGTGATAGACTGCATCCAATTTGTTGAGTAGGGTATTGGAGGCGATTTTGTAAATGACATCACTGAAGTCAAGGATTGGTAGAATGGTCAGTTTTACAATGGTATGTTTGGCAGCATGAGTGAAGGATGCTTTGTTGCGAAATAGGAAGCCAATTCTAGATTTAACTTTGGATTGGAGATGTTTAATGTGGGTCTGGAAGGAGAGTTTACAATCTAACCAGACACCTAGGTATTTGTAGTTGTCCACGTATTCTAAGTCAGAGCCGTCCAGAGTAGTGATGTTGGACTGGCGGGCAGGTGCATGCAGCGATCGGTTGAAGAGCATGCATTTAGTATTACTTGTATTTAAGAGCAGTTGGAGGCCACAGAAGGAGAGTTGTATAGCATTTAAGCTTGCATGGAGGGTTGTTAACACAGTGTCCAAAGAAGGGCCAGAAGTATACAGAATGGTGTCGTCTGCGTAGAGGTGGATCAGAGACTCACCGGCAGCAAGAGCGACATCATTGATGTATACAGAGAAGAGAGTCGGTCCAAGAATTGAACCCTGTAGCACCCCCATAGAGACTGGCAGAGGTCCGGACAGCAGACCCTCCGATTTGACACACTGAACTCTATCAGAGAAGTAGTTGGTGAACCAGGCGAGGCAATCATTTCAGAAACCAAGGCTGTCGAGTCTGCCGATGAGGATGTGATGATTGACAGAGTCGAAAGCCTTGGCCAGATCAATGAATACGGCTGCAGAGTAATGTTTCTTATTGATGGCGGTTAAGATATCGTTTAGGACCTTGAGCGTGGCTGAGGTGCACCCATGACCAGCTCTGAAACCAGATTGCATAGCAGAGAAGGTATGGTGAGATTCGAAATGGTCGGTAATCTGTTTGTTGACTTGGCTTCCGAAGACCTTAGAAAGGCAGGGTAGGATAGATATAGGTCTGTAGCAGTTTGGGTCAAGAGTGTCCCCCCCTTTGAAGAGGGGGATGACCACAGCTGCTTTAATATTTGGGAATCTCAGATGACACAAAAGAGAGGTTGAACAGGCTAGTAATAGGTGTGGCAACAATGTCGGCAGATCATTTTAGAAAGAAAGGGTCCAGATTGTGCAGCTCTTTCAAAACATCAGCTAACTGGATTTGGGAGAAGGAGAAATTGGGAAGGCTTGGACGAGTTGCTGTGGGGGGTGCAGTGCTGTTGACCGGGTAGGGGTAGCCAGGTGGAAAGCATGGCCAGCTGTAGAAAAATGATTTTTGAAATTTTTAATTATAGTGGATTTATCAGTGGTGACAGTGTTTCCTATCTTCAATGCAGTGGGCAGCTGGGAGGAGGTGTTCTTATTCTCCATGGACTTTACGGTGTCCCAGAACTTTTTTGAGTTAGTGTTGCAGGAAGCAAATTTCTGCTTGAAAAAGCTAGCCTTGGCTTTTCTAACTGCCTTTGTATAATGGCTTCTAGCTTCCCTGAACAGCTGCATATCACGGGGGCTGTTCGATGCTAATGCAGAACGCCATAGGATGTTTTTGTGTTGGTTAAGGGCAGTCAGGTCTGGGGAGAACCAAGGGCTATATCTGTTCCTGGTTCTAAATTTCTTGAATGGGGCATGCTTATTTAAGATGGTTAGGAAGGCATTAAAAAAATGTTAAAAACAGGCATCCTCTACTGACGGGATGAGATCAATATCCTTCCAGGATACCCCAGGCCAGGTCGATTAGAAAGGCCTGCTCGCTGAAGTGTTTCAGGGAGCGTTTGACAGTGATGAGTGGAGGTCATTTGACCGCTGACCCATTACGGATGCAGACAATGAGGCAGTGATCGCTGAGATTTTGTTTGAAGACAGCAGAGGTGTATTTGTATTTGTGTGAGATTGAGGGCATCAAGCTTAGATTGTAGGATGGCTGGGGTGTTAAGCATGTTCCAGTTTAGGTCGCCTAGCAGCACGAGCTCTGAAGATCGATGGGGGGGGCAATCAGTTCACATATGGTGTCCAGAGCACAGCTGAGGGCAGAGGGTGGTCTATAGCAGGCGGCAATGGTGAGAGACTTGTTTTTAGAGAAGTGGGTTTTTTAAAGTAGAAGTTCAAATTGTTTGGGTACAGACCTGGATAGTAGGACAGAACTCTGCAGGCTATCTTTGCAGTAGATTGCAGCAGTTCTATCTTGTCTAAAAATATTGTAGTTTGGGATGAAAATTTCAGAATTTTTGGTGGTCTTCCTAAGCCAGGATTCAGACACAGCTAGAACATCCGGGTTGGCAGAGTGTGCTAAAGCAGTGAATAAAACAAACTTAGGGAGGAGGCTTCTAATGTTAACATGCATGAAACCAAGGCTATTACGGTTACAGAAGTCATCAAAAGAGAGTGCCTGGGGAATAGGAGTGGAGCTAGGCACTGCAGGGCCTGGATTCACCTCTACATCGCCAGAGGAACAGAGGAGGAGTAGGATAAGGGTACGGCTAAAAGAAATAAGAATTGGTGGAACGTCTGGAACAGAGTTTAAAACCTAGGTATTGAGTGATGATGAGAGAGATATTGTCTCTAGAAACATAATTGAAACCAGGAGATGTCACTGCATGTGTGGGTGGTGGAACTAATAGGTTGGATAAGGTATAGTGAGCAGGACTAGAGGCTCTACAGTGAAACAAGCCAATAAACACTAACCAGAACAGCATTGGAAAAGGCATATTGACATTAAAGAGAGGCATGCTTAGTCGAGTGATCAAAAGGGTCCAGTGAGGTTGGTTGGGGTCACGGCGATTCAGACAGCTAGCCGGGCCATCGGTAGCAAGCTAGCATAGGATGGAGGTCTGTTTTTAGCCACCTCGTGCGTTTCCGTCGGTAGGATTAGTGGGGTTCCGTGTGGTAGAGGGGATCAATCCAATTCGCAAAAAAAACAATAGATATACCGTAATTTCCGGACTATAAGCCGCTACTTTATTCCCACACTTTGAACCTCGCGGTTTATACAATGATGCAGCAAATTTATGGATTTTTCCCGCTTTCACAAGATTAATGCCGCCAAAAAACTGAGCACCGTCACATAATGTGATGTAAATCGAGCGCAGTCAAAGTTCCCATCATTCTGATTACGGTAGTAATTTTGTCACCCTCATCATGGCAAAGACACGGAGAAATGCATATGATGAAGCTTTCAAGTTGAAAGCGATCGATCTGGCTGTTGGAAAAGGAAATAGAGCTGCTGCATGGGAGCTTGGCCTTAATGAGTCGATTATAAGACTTTGTAAACAGCAGCACGAGGAACTGACTCAGTGCAAAAAGACAACAAACCTTTCAGAGGGAAGAAAAGCAGATGGCCCAAAGTATTAGCAGCCTCTCGACATCAGTGTAAATTGTGCATTTAAGGTGGCGCTCCGTGTTCAGTGGGAGGCTTGGATGACAAGTGGGGAGAAATCCTTCACTAAAACGGGCCGCATGCGAAGAGCAACTTATGGTCAAGTCTGCCAGTGGGTCCTGACAGCGTGGAGCATTGTCAAAAAATCCACTATCATCAACGGGTTTCGAAAGGCTGGACTGCTGCGTGTTGAGGGGGCAGCATGAGCTCAGCGGGGTATTTGCCTCGAGAGCGACAATGAAAACGATCCAACATCGTATTAAGCAATTCTGAGGCTATTCAACTCCGACACCCCCCCCCCCTCCCTCTCTGCAGATGACTTCGTCAACCATTTTGAAAAGAAGATCGACGACATCCGATCCTCGTTTGCTAAGTCAAACAACACCGCTGGTTCTGCTCACACTGCCCTACCCTGTGCTCTGACCTCTTTCTCCCCTCTCTCTCCAGATGAAATCTCGCGTCTTGTGACGGCCGGCCGCCCAACAACCTGCCCGCTCGACCCTATCCCCTCCTCTCTTCTCCAGACCATTTCCGGAGACCTTCTCCCTTACCTCACCTCGCTCATCAACTTATCCCTGACCGCTGGCTACGTCCCTTCCGTCTTCAAGAGAGCGAGAGTTGCACCCCTTCTGAAAAAACCTACACTCGATCCCTCCGATGTCAACAACTACAGACCAGTATCCCTTCTTTCTTTTCTCTCCAAAACTCTTGAACGTGCCGTCCTTGGTCAGCTCTCCCGCTATCTCTCTCAGAATGACCTTCTTGATCCAAATCAGTCAGGTTTCAAGACTAGTCATTCAACTGAGACTGCTCTTCTCTGTATCACGGAGGCGCTCCGCACCGCTAAAGCTAACTCTCTCTCCTCTGCTCTCATCCTTCTAGACCTATCGGCTGCCTTCGATACTGTGAACCATCAGATCCTCCTCTCCACCCTCTCCGAGTTGGGCATCTCCGGCGCGGCCCACGCTTGGATTGCGTCCTACCTGACAGGTCGCTCCTACCAGGTGGCGTGGCGAGAATCTGTCTCCTCACCACGCGCTCTCACCACTGGTGTCCCCAGGGCTCTGTTCTAGGCCCTCTCCTATTCTCGCTATACACCAAGTCACTTGGCTCTGTCATAACCTCACATGGTCTCTCCTATCATTGCTATTCAGACGACACACAATTAATCTTCTCCTTTCCCCCTTCTGATGACCAGGTGGCGAATCGCATCTCTGCATGTCTGGCAGACATATCAGTGTGGATGACGGATCACCACCTCAAGCTGAACTTCGGCAAGACGGAGCTGCTCTTCCTCCCGGGGAAGGACTGCCTGTTCCATGATCTCGCCATCACGGTTGACAACTCCATTGTGTCCTCCTCCCAGAGCGCTAAGAACCTTGGCGTGATCCTGGACAACACCCTGTCGTTCTCAACTAACATCAAGGCGGTGGCCCGTTCCTGTAGGTTCATGCTCTACAACATCCGCAGAGTACGACCCTGCCTCACACAGGAAGCGGCGCAGGTCCTAATCCAGGCACTTGTCATCTCCCGTCTGGATTACTGCAACTCGCTGTTGGCTGGGCTCCCTGCCTGTGCCATTAAACCCCTACAACTCATCCAGAACGCCGCAGCCCGTCTAGTGTTCAACCTTCCCAAGTTCTCTCACGTCACCCCGCTCCTCCGCTCTCTCCACTGGCTTCCAGTTGAAGCTCGCATCCGCTACAAGACCATGGTGCTTGCCTACGGAGCTGTGAGGGGAACGGCACCTCAGTACCTCCAGGCTCTGATCAGGCCCTACACCCAAATAAGGGCACTGCGTTCATCCACCTCTGGCCTGCTCGCCTCCCTACCACTGAGGAAGTACAGTTCCCGCTCAGCTCAGTCAAAACTGTTCGCTGCTCTGGCTCCCCAATGGTGGAACAAACTCCCTCACGACGCCAGGACAGCGGAGTCAATCACCACCTTCCGGAGACACCTGAAACCCCACCTCTTTAAGGAACACCTAGGATAGGATAAAGTAATCCTTCTCACCCCCTCCCCCCTTAAAATATTTAGATGCACTATTGTAAAGTGGTTGTTCCACTGGATGTCATAAGGTGAATGCACCAATTTGTAAGTCGCTCTGGATAAGAGCGTCTGCTAAATGACTTAAATGTAAATGTAATATGACTTCAGTGGTTTCAGTGCACAGGAGGAAGAAGATAGTGACCAATGACTTTACTGGTAGGCTACTTTTTGTTACAAGCCGTGTTTCGATAAAGCCTATTTATTTTTGTTACAAGCCGTGTTTCGTTTAAAGGCTGTGTAAAGTTCATTTGTTTCAATGTACCGGTAGGCACCTGCGGCTTAACTTTGCTATTATGCACTTAGCAACATGGTCTAGGAAAAGGCGGAAATTCAACAGCACACTGTTGTGACAGCGACTGCTATCCAACGCGCGAGAAAGCACATTGTTATAACAATTTAATTTTATTAGAGTTGCACCATTGTTCTTACAATTGATATGGTTAAAACTGCGTGGGGAGGCAGAGGCACAGAAACTCACATCAATACCTTTGTCAGATAACACTGTCAAACAATTCATGCTATTGCTAGCAATCAAGAGGATTGCCCAACTCAAACTCCCCAGTTTATGCTCCAAATGGACATTAGCTGTGAGGGCCGAAATGCCTATGCATCGACTTGTTTGCAATACATTTCGGGGGATGCTATTCACGGGGAAATACTGTTCCGTCTCGTGAATACAGAGTATAAAACGGCACAGGGGATGTCGGGTTTGCGGCGTGGCTATTTTGACAAATAGATCGACTGGTGTGCTTTTGCTCCATCTATGGCGGGACGGCGGGCAGGCATCGGCACTTGTTATGAATGTGTCTCCCTCTGCCACATGTGCAGCTTATTTATGTACAAAATACATATTTTTTAATAATTCAGTGGGTGCGGTTTATATTCGGGTGCACTTAATAGTCCAGCAATTACGGTAGTTATAGAGGCCCAAGAAAAAAAATAAAAATAATTGTCCGATTAGGTTTATTCAGATAGCAACCGATAAGACAGCTAACAATTAGCGGACCGCAGATGGGCATTCAGGTAACGTTGCGACGGAGGAGCCAGCTGGATAACTCCCTCGGGCAGATAATGTCGGTAGTCCAGTTGTGAAGGCCCGGTGGGGCTCTGCGTTGGCTGTAAAACGGGTCCGGATAGGTGATTGTAGCCCAGGAGTGACTGATGGAACTCTTCAGCTGGCTAGCTCCGGAATAATTTATGTTTGCTCCGGAATCGACGTAAGCCGATAGTCACACGGATATAGCAGCTAGCTAGCTGCGAGATCTAGGTATAATTGTCCAGAGTTAGCGGTTGAAATCCGGGGCCATGGAGAGAAAAATAGTTCCGGCATGTTCCAATCCGTGCCGTACAAAATTGGCTAAAGGATAGCTGATGACCACAAACCGTGGTTAGCTGAATACTAACGATTAGCCAGTAAAGAAGCTAACTAGCTTCTGATTAGCTTCTGGTTAGCTTCAGGCTAGCTTCTGGCTAGCTTCTGGATTAGCTTCTGGCTAGCTTCTGGTTAGCTTCTATGGAGGATTACAGATTTGAGGTAAATAATATATATTTTTTATATATATAAATTGGTGAGGCGGGTTGCAGGAGAGTATTTTGAAGATGAGTTTATGGAAAATAAAAAATTATATATAAAAAGGTATGCGAAGAAAGTTGTAAATATACGGGACACGACAAGACGAGGACAAAAGACGTCTGACTGCTATGCCATCTTGGAGATGTGATGCTTAGTTTCACACTGAAGGAGAGAACACATCAGTTGTCACAAAATATTAGGTATTTCTGGAAGTTAGAAATAAAGTAATATGAGCAAATATAATTTTTGAATCCGCGATTCGTATTGTTTGAATTGATTTTCTGACCGACTCATGCTACATTTGGATCGGTTTGGAGTCCGCGGACATGCAGTCACATCTTAAACATTTGAATCGTGAACCGATGCGAATTGGTGAATCATTACATTCCTACGTTTCTCCCAATTTGTGTTTAATGGTCTAGGCTGAAGTGGTTATCTAATGCGCTCATTTCTTTTTGTAGAACAGTCCAAACGATTGGAGTGAGAGTCAAGTGTTAAACGATATGGGCATGACATCACGGCATTCAGCATCCAGACAGCAAACATGGCATAGCAAACGTTGACACTGACTCAACTGGGTCTCAATGTCAGTGTTTCACTATCAAAGAGCAAAGGAAGGAATCGTCACCTCTATTTCCAGTTTCCCTAACTTCCTGTTATAGGCTACAGCCTGAGCCAAAATAATGAACTTTCTTCTGTGAGAGCTCATTCATGTGGAGCAATGATTCTCCACCATATTGCTTTTACCTGTCTTATATAGGAACATACAAGTAAATCACCTTGATGAAGGAAGGATGCATTGAAAAACATTTTAATTCTACAGTTAACTGCAAAAACAAAGAAAACACCAACATAAAGTGTCATAAAAGTTAATTGGGCTCCCGAGTGGCGCAGTGGTCTAAGATGCTGCATCTCAGTGCAAGAGGCGTCACTGTAGTCTCTGGTTCAAATCCATGCTGCATCACATCGGCCGTGATTGGGAGTCCCATAGGGCGGCGCACAATTGGCCCAGCGTTGGCCGGGGTAGGCTGTCATTGTAAATAAGAATTTGTTCTTAACTGACTTGCCTAGTTAAATAAAGGTCATATTTTAAAAATAGCTACAATGAACCTCTGCATAGATTCTACAAGTGTCTGGAGCTCTATTGGAGGGATGTGACACTAATATTCTAGAATAAATTCCATCATTTGGTGTTTTGTTGATGGTGGTGGAAATGGCTGTCACAGGCACTGTTCCAGAATTTCCCATGTGTTCAATTGGGTTGAGATCTGGTGACTGAGACACTCACACACCCTTTAAACCCCCTAGGCTCCTTTGAGACCCCTCTTTTATTGCGATGTGTAATGGAAACGACACATATGGGATACGTTTTCATCTGTTTGGTGGGTGGATTATGAATATTTTGAATAAATTATGATTGCTGAATAATTTCAAGGTACAAAATCTATTTTTTCAACTATTAACATTTTCTTTGCAGTACAAGGATTGTCCTGACTTTCAAGAATGCCTGAATTGCTTCACTTTGCTTTTGTGGTTGGCTGGCTGGCAAGTTTCACCACAATTATTTCAGATCTACAGGAGTGTAAGTTTCACAAAGGCACAGACCATGGTGATACGTTGGAACATGATAATTATTAGAATAGGGCAGATAATATAGTTAATTATTGCATTCTATCCATACTGGCTACCTGCAACATGAGGGAACACAGGTTGTCGCCAAATGTACTCTATACCATCTACTGCATCTTGCCATCTTGATGTAATGTATCACTAGCCACTTTAAACAATGCCACTTCATATAATGTTCTCATACCCTACATTACTCATCTCATATGTATATACTGTACTCTATACCATCTACTACATCTTGCCATCTTGATGTAATGTATCACTAGCCACTTTAAACAATGCCACTTCATATGTTTTCATACCCTACATTACTCATCTCATATGTATATACTGTACTCTATACCACCTACTGCATCTTGCTATCTTGATGTAATGTATCACTAGCCACATTAAACAATGCCACTTCATATAATGTTTTCATACCCTACATTACTCATCTCATATGTATATACTGTACTCGATACCATCTACTACATCTTGCCTATGCCGTTCGGGCATCACTCATTCATATATCTTCATGTACGTATTCATTCCTTTACACTTGTGTGTGTATAAGCTAGTTGTTGTGAAATTGTTAGATTACTCGTTGGTTATTACTGCATTGTCGGAACTAGAAGCACAAGCATTTCGCTAACCCTTGCATTAACACCTGCTAACCGTGTGTATGTGACAAATACATTTGATTTGGATTTTAATAATGTGCAATTTGTCTAAATGGGTAATCGAACCACTTCAACCACTACATTTTTATTCTACACTAGGTTTTAGAGACTCTGACGTCATTACGTCCAGCTGTTTATGGACACGATAGTTAAATCAAAACGCACTCTTGCAGGCAAATGCTGCATCTATTTTCTATGCAAACTTTTCTAAATGTCGACACAAAATGACTGGACAAGTTAATGGAAACAACTACGGTGATCTCTTCTAACCACGGTAGCCAAAATAATGGATAACTGGGCATTTTTATAGATGACCCTAAACATGGTGCTTAATTGCTTAATTAACTCAGAAACCACACCTGTGTGTAAGCACCTGCCTTCAATATACTTTGTATCCCTAATTTACTTAAGTTTTTCCTTTATATTGGCAGTTACCTGTATGTGTGTACTGTGATTTCCCCTGCAGTAGAGGGCACTAATGCTTCATTCCACTTTCCTCTGGGTAGAGTTTTCTTTCTTGACACACATTCTTGGTCTGTCTGGAGTTCCTTAGTAAACCAGACCAATAAGGGTCATTTAAGCTGCAGCAATCAAGTAATTGTTTCATGCTTTTGCTTTCACTGTGTTTCTCCTAGGATTCTGTTCAGTAGCAATGGCAACAGTAGTGTTATGTTTGTAGATTTTTTTTTGTCTTTTTTTTTTTTAAAGGACATTCTACTCCAAAATAAATTCAATTATGCTGACACCATCTGAAATAACTGATGAGCACCACAGAGCAAGCGCAAGCGGTGGCTCTGCTCGTGGCTCTCATTGCGCTTCTGCTCACTTTTTGAAGGTAGTTTTGGGAGTCATTGATAGGATATTTGAATTACAGGAAAGTCTGCAAGATTATACTTTTTTTCGTAGCAGAAATGTTTACACTGTTATAAGGTGCTGTATGCACAATAGGAACTAATGTTGTTTGTTTCCACTGTAGGCTCGTTCCCTGGAGGCTGAGGCGATGGAAGAGCAGACAGGCTCACCTGGTAACACAGACAACAGCAGCCAGAGAAATGAAGAGGAGGTGAGACCATGTCATTTAAATAACCATTACACACTCAGGGCTGGTTTCCCGGACCCAGATTAAAAGCCTGGACTGTAAAACGTTCAATGTGTGTTCGAGAAGGGCCGGAACAAAAGCCACCACCCCTTGCCTAGAGTTAGCTTGCCTGGAATCCAAACTGTTTTAACAGAGGATACACCATTTAGGATAAGTGCTAACTTTAGCTGTGTTTGTTTTTTCCCACCCCCTCTCCGCAGAAGCCCAGGCGCAGCAGCTGGACCAAGGGCCGTAAGAGGAAGAAGCCAGTGAAGGACAGCAACGCCCCCAAGGCACCGCTGACGGGCTATGTGCGCTTCATGAACGACCGGCGTGAGCAGCTGAGGGCCGAGCGGCCTGACGTGCCCTTCCCAGAGATCACCAGGATGCTGGGCAATGAGTGGAGCAAGCTGCCGCCGGAAGACAAGCAGGTTAGCCATGCAGCGACACAGGCCTGAAAGTGTTAAACCCCTAAGGTCTATGTCTGTGCCCCCACAGAATTCTAATTAGCATAATCCAAAAATCTCAATTAAAATCTGTCGGTTTATGCTAGAGATACTGTTTCAGTTTGTTTGCACTGGATGTGTCTCAATCCACCGCATCCGCCTATATGTCGCACGTAGTGACTGAGCGAGAGCAGTGTTTGTCAGACCATGAGACATCCTGAAAATCGGGATTCTCACAAAATCGTCAGTAGTGTCCAAACGGTTTGGTCTACAATATGACCCATCTGTGGAAAGGTGAGACTCTCACAAACACATAAATGTTGTTTTTCTCTCGGACCCCCACAGGCCTCACAAGACTCATCTGAAAGTCTCCCGGTACCAAAACAATGAATGGAAGTATATATGGAGACTGTTTAGTTCCAAAAATAAGGGATTAAATACATGTATGAAAAAATATACATTTGGAGGGGGGTGGTGAAACTCTGTTGTTCCATGTAGTGAATCTGTTATTCAATGAGTTTGTATGGGCTAATAGTAGTAAGGCCAAATACACATTGATCAAAATATTTTTTTATATAACCTCAGCAAAAAAAAGAAATGTCCCTTTTTAAGGACCCTGTCTTTCAAAGATAATTTGTAAAAATCCAAATAACTTCACAGATCTTCATTGTAAAGGGTTTAAACACTGTTTCCCATGCTTGTTCAATGAACAATTAATAAACAATTAATGAACATGCACCTGTGCAACGGTCATTAAGACACTAACAGCTTACAGACGGTATGCAATTAAGGTCACAGTTATGAAAACTTAGGACACTAAAGAGGCCCATCTACTGACTCTGAAAAACACCAAGAGAAAGATGCCCAGGGTCCCTGCTCATCTGCGTGAACCAGCCTTACACGGAAACCAAACCGGCTGTGTGCGTGCGCCATCGTGCATAAATTTATTTTGTACACCTGCACAAACGCGATCACGACACGCAGGTTAAAATATTAAAACAAACTCTGACTTTGTCATCTTTGAACTTATATGGTGATCGGCATCTACACTTCATAGTTTTATCACGACGACCGGCAAAACATTTAATCTTTCAATCACCCACGTGGGTATAACCAATGAGGAGATGGTATGTGGGTACCTGCTTCTATAAACCAATGAGGAGATGGGAGAGGCAGGACTTTCAGCGTGATCTGCTTCAGAAATAGAAAGGAGTTATATTTTAGCCCATGGCAATGCAGACGCTCGTTGGCGCGCGCGAGCGAGCAGTGTGGGTGAAATAATTTAATAACATGGATTTCAAAATGTATTTTGCGACCCTCGTGCACGCGACGTGTCCGTACTGAGACGCCTAAGACAGCGCTACAGGGAGACGGAATGGGCAGCTGATCATCCTCGCAGTGGCAGACCATGTGTAACAACACCTGCACAGGATCGGTACATCCGAACATCTCACATGTTGGACAGGTACAGGATGGCAACAACAACTGCCTGAGTTACACCAGGAATGCACAATCCCTCCATCAGTGCTCAGACTGTCCGCGGCTGAGAGAGGCTGGACTGAGGGCTTGTAGGCCTATTGTAAGGCAGGTCCTCACCAGAGATCACCGGCAACAACGTTGCCTATGAGCACAAACCCACCGTCGCTGTACCAGACAGGACTGGCAAAAAGTGCTCTTTACTGACGAGTCGCGGTTTTGTCTCACCAGGGGTGATGGTGGGATTCGCGTTTATCATCTAAGGAATGAGCGTTACATCGAGGCCTGTACTCTGGAGCGGGATCGATTTGGAGGTGGAGGGTCCGTCATCGTCTGGGGCGGTGTGTCACAGCACCATCGGACTTAGCTTGTTGTCATTGCAGGTAATCTCAATGCTGTGTGTTCGAGGGAAGACATCCTCCTCCCTCATGTGGTACCCTTCCTGTAGGCTCATCCTGACATGACCCTCCAGCATGATAATGCCACCAGCCATACTGCTTGTTCTGTGCGTGATTTCCTGCAAGACAGGAATATCAGTGTTCTGCCATGGCCAGCGAAGAGCACGGATCTCAATCCCATTGAGCACGTCTGGGACCTGTTGGATCGGAGGGTGAGGGCTAGGGCCATTCCCCCCCAGAAATGTCCGGGAACTTGCATGTGCCTTGGTGGAAGAGGGGGGTAACATCTCACAGCAAGAACTGGCAAATCTGGTGCAGTCCATGAGGAGGAGCTGCACTGCAGTACTTAATGCAGCTGGTGGCCACACCAGATACTGACTTACTTTTGATATTTATCCCACCTTTGTTCAGGGATACATTATTCCATTTCTCTTAGTCGCATGTCTGTGGAACTTTTTTTCAGTTTATCTCAGTTGTTGAATCTTGTTAAGTTTGCTGAAAATAAACGCAGTTGACTATTCTTTTTTTGCAGAGTTTATATATATATATAATATACTTTGAGGGGTCTTCAATTTTGAAATGAAATAGCAAAATGATCCTTGTATGACCTTAAGCAGCCTTAAATGAACCATTCAAGAGAATACTTTTTGCTCATTATTGTGGATTGTTACTCCAAATACATTCTGTTGGTTTTGATGGATGCCAGGAACATTGATCTATTGTAATGAAATATCCACCAGGACAGATTTTCCTCTACTACAACAATCCGCTCAGGTATATCCTGTTGATTGTATTTTCTGGGTGACTGATATTTTTGCATTTTGAAGGGAGATTGCTCATTTTAGTTTTTTGATTGACTTTGGGATTATTTTTGGATTGGATTCTGGACTTCCATATTGACATTGAGAATTGTGTTGGGATTCTATTTGGGATTTTGACCTTTATTTTGTGCCTATTTGTAAGAAAGTGAATTGTTTATTTGGATAGAAACTCATTTGATGAGAATATATGCTTATTTTGCTCACTTGATATAATTTTGTCTGTCTGTCTTGCTTTGGTTGCTCTCATATGAACACATTATTTCTTTGAACTTTAATAATGTAGAATGGTTTTAGATCCAAGCCGATTGTTACACAGTTAATGGATAGGGTCACAATCACTTTAACTGGAGGAAACTGGTATTCCTCTCATTGTTCCCACTCTATGGAGTCCAAGTCGCTCCAACATTTTACCACCCTCTGTCATCCCCCCCATATACTTATTTGCAGCACAGCAATTCGGCTACAGCTGTCAATATTAATTCGAATTTTGAATCAATCGAAAAGGTTTTAAGCGGCTATGATTGATATCCTGTTTCTCTCTCCCTCTTCTCTGTGTGCAGCGCTACCTGGACGAGGCAGAGAGGGACAAGGAGCGCTACATGCGTGACCTGGAGAAGTACCAGAAGACGGAGGCATACAAGCACTTCACCCGGAAGGTGCAGGAGAAACAGAAGGTCAAGAGGCACCGGGGAGGTAAAACACCACCGAAAGAGTTGCGTCATGTTCATTAGGGCATGCAACGGTTGATCCTATAACGCTCCTCTCAAGGGCTGCATCCCAGTCTTCCTTTTCTTTATTACCACTGATCAGAAAAAAGGCCTGTGCTCCTTTGAAACTTGACAATGTTTGCCCCCCACAGGCTCAGATGGGTTTGAAACATATTTCTCCCTACAGATCAGCTGTGTTGAAGGACAATAGTTAGGTTCAACAGCCCAGACAAGCCTTTCAGCCTTATACATGTGCTTTCTGTTCAATGTGATACATTGGCAAGCTGCTCTTTTGTTATGCCTTCAAATAAGACCGATGAGGAAAAGCATCCCATTGGAAACACTGGAGGTGTACAATACAACCTCGTTATCAGATACATTTATTTGATGAGATGGCTCCCTTTACTAGTTTAACACGGCTCTTTGACTCATCCTCAATTAGTTCAAGATGTAGCAAAGGCACGCTGCGCAGAGGAAGTATGAATCATCTCCTGTCCCTTTTATTTATTTATTTTTTCTTTCCTTTCTCACAGATGGCGGGCACCAGGTAGCCAACGAATCTCTTCACGAGGTGAGTTGACCCTACCACACCCAATCTCTCCTATACGCTAAAGCAAACAAAGAGCTAAAAGTGCTCGTCTTGAAGAAAATCCAAATGGGTCCAGTCGATTGGCTCGAGGGCTGGAAACAGCAAGGTTGTTGCACTAGTCAAACCAGGGAATGGTTAATATGATGATGGAAATGGTCCCGTGTGGCTCAGTCGGTAGAGCGTGGAGCTTGCAACGCCAGGGTTGTAGGTGTCTGCTAAATGACTAACATGGAAATGGTCCCGTTTGGCTCAGTTGGTAGAGCGTGGAGCTTGCAACGCCAGGGTTGTAGGTGTCTGCTAAATGACTAACATGGAAATGGTCCTGTGTGGCTCAGTTGGTAGAGCGTGGAGCTTGCAACGCCAGGGTTGTAGGTGTCTGCTAAATGACTAACATGTAAATGGTCCCGTTTGGCTCAGTTGGTAGAGCGTGGAGCTTGCAACGCCAGGGTTGTAGGTGTCTGCTAAATGACTAACATGGAAATGCAGCGTGAAAAGGTCTGTTCTGTAGTAATCGCTCCATTAGCATAAATCATAATGCTGCAGTCACAATTGATCACACATGAACAACTTAATGATTTGCTGTATGTTGGGCATTCTTATAAGGGCCTTGGCACAATATCCTCACCTAAGTACCCCAACTTCTCAAGGGTCTGGCCCCCTCTCGCTTCACATTAAGCGCTTACTGGAGCGGCACTAAAGCCGGATTAAACCTGCTTTGACACTCATTTATGTAGGGCTGCAGGCACATGGCTTCTGGTGAGTGTGTAATTCATTTTTATGGAGTTAAGCACTGTAATTGAAGGGTATGGCCTTTTCAAACCCCAAGGTAACTTCTTAGCTGGGATTAGCCGTTCTGAAATTACACCAGCATTTCTTCCAGATTAGCATACTCTTTAGGTGGGGCGTAAAGGCGTGTGAAGCAACATCCAGGACTGTAGGGTACAAACACAAGACAATGTTTTCAATTCATACTTATTGCTCTTATTTTAGCACTACATCTTATTCCCACTTTTTAAAAGAAAAATCCACTCCTAATGCATTGTAGTATGTGGTTGTTTAACTCCATAGTGTAATTAAATGACTAAAATGTTGTAACTAAGCGTCCCCTTTTTCCGGATTTACAATGCGCTATCCAGTGAGTGGCCAATCTCCACCTGCTGCCATCCCACTGCCCATACAAGATGAATGAGGACAGCCCAACACTCATTAGTCCACATCACAACAGCAAAGATCACTTTTACTACAAGGGACCACTGTGCCAGTCTAGCAATAGACACTAGTGTTCAGTCCAATGAGAAATGATTGTGGTTCAGGGAAATTAGTGTAGGGAAATGATTGGTAGCAACAGTGTTTAAACTGTTAGATTTTTACATATTTTTATTTTATTTAGCAGGCGTCTTATCCAGAGCAACTTACGTTGCAGCCACCAAATGTTGGTGCGATGTATATGGTTGAACAGAGCTTCAAACCATTTCCTCCCCCTCTCAAACGTGTTCACTCAGTTTTACAAGCATCTCTCTCTCACCCACTCGCGAATGTTTTTCTCCACCCCATCAGAAGGACACAGAAGGCAAGGAAAGGTCTGTGTTCGACATTCCCATCTTCACAGAGGAGTTTCTCAACCACAGCAAAGGTACACAGCATATTTGCTTTGCAATGTTTGTTTTACTCCAGTCACTTCCTTCGCGATACTAAATTGCTGTTGACTAGAGCACCCGTACTCATCCCCAAAATATCTGCCCCGCTTTAGGTAACAACACAATAGCAATTGAAAATACAGACAATTCAATGTAATTATTGATACTATTTACCCTCCCTGCTACCTCACATACCTTAACACCTGTTTCCTCCTGACCGAGGCATTTGTCTGTCTTCGCCCACAGCACGGGAGGCGGAGATGCGTCAGCTGCGCAAGACCAACATGGAGTATGAGGAACGCAACGCGGCACTGCAGAAGCACGTGGAGAGCATGCGCGGCGCCGTGGAGCGCCTGGATGGCGACGTGAGGCAGGAGAGGGGACGCAACGGGCTGCTCCAGCAACACCTGGAGACCCTACGCCAGGCCCTGACTAGCAGCTTCTCCTCTGTGGCCCTTCCTGGTGAGACAGAGACACACACACACGCCCACACAGATACTCATCAACTGTATTGCATTCATATGTGTCTATTTTGCATTGGCCCGGGGTGCTCCCTACAGTCCCCATCACACACGCTTCAGTACCTCAGCTCAAGGTCTTATGTGATCACTTCAGGGAAACAGCGGATATCTTTTTTGTTCATTACCATCACCCCTCACTTCAACGGCTACTTAAAACCGCAGTGGCCCCGTTTGAAAACTTCTGCCTCTTGTCACCTTTTGAGAACTAATTTTCTGTGATTATGCAAGTCCTCCTTGTTGATAAATTATTCAATATTTTAGAGGGATTATAACCAGGAGCCTGATTTGACATTTCCTCCTGTGTGAAATTTGCATAGATAATCTTCAGAGGGAAACACAAGTAAAAGCTCCTTGTTTTTATTCTTGTGCGTTTTGCAACCATGGGTCAGCCCTTAACGTCCCTCCACCATTCCTTGGTTCTATGGGTTCTACACCTGTAAACAGGGCAATATTCATTAGGCACTGAACAGACTGAAACATGGAGGGACTACCTGAATGTTTCCAAAAAGAAAATGCTCGTATTCCATTTCCATTGCAAAATGTTTTGCTACGATGTACCGTAGTTAAATAGGCCTGTATACATTCCCATGCTCAAGCTACCCTCTCGCCTGCAGTTAGTGGGGAGACCCCCACCCTGGACACCATCGACTCCTACATGAAAAAGCTCCATGGTATCATCCTGAGTAACCCGCAGGAGCACGACAACCTCATCGGCACCGTAAGAGAGGTGGTCAACCGGCTGGACAGGTAACTACCAAACTTTCGTTTTTTTATATATATATATTTTTTTTTTACTTCTACTTGCATGGTGAAATTATGTTATCACAAAGAAGTTTACCTAACACTCTTTCCTATTGTTTTGAAAGAACTGTATAAATCCTAGTTAATTTATTTTTCATATACACTACATGACCATGAGTATGTGGACACCTGCTCTTCGAACATCTCATTCATCTCATGGGTATTAATATGGAGTAGGTCCCCCCTTTGATATTATGGCCTCCACTTTCTGGGAATGCTTTCCACTAGATGTTGGAACATTGCTGCAGGAATTGTCCACAAGTATTAGTGAGGTCGGGCACTGATGTTGGGCGATTAGGCATGGCTTTCAGTCAGTGTTCTTTTTCATCCCAAAGGTGTTCGATGGGGTTGAGGTCAGGGCTCTGTGCAGGCCAGTAAAGTTCTTCCACACCGATCTCGACAAACCATTTCTGTATGGACCTCGCTTTGTGCACGGGGGCATTGTCATGCTGAAACAGGAAAGGGCCTTACCCAAACTGTTGCCACAAAGTTGGAAGCACAGAATCGTCTAGAATGTCATTGTATGCTGTAGCATTAAGATTTCCCTTCACTGGAACTAAGGGGCCTAGCCTGAACCATGAAAAACAACTCCTGGCATCTGCCAAGCCTATATTCGTCCGATCGAATGCGATGGTGAAGCGTAATTCATCACTCCAGAGAACGCATTTACACTGTTCCAGAGTCCAATGGCGGTGAGCTTTACACCACTCCAGCCGACGCTTGGCATTGCGCATGGTGATCTTAAGCTTGTGCTTATTTCACGAACAATTGATGTGAACATTTCACAAACAGTTGATGTGCTGACGTTGCTTCCAGAAGAAGTTTGGAACTCGGCAGTGAGTGTTGCAACCGAGAACAGACGATTTTTACACGCTTCAGCACTCTGCGGTCCCGTCCTGTGAGCTTGTTACCTACCACTTTGCGGTTGAGCCATTGTTGCTCCTAGACGTTTCCACAGCACTTACAGTTGACCGGGGAAGCTGTAGCAGGACAGAAATTTGATGAACTGACTTGTTGAAAAGGTGGCATACTATGATGGTGCCATGTTGAAAGTCACTGGGCTCTTCGGTAAGGCCATTCTACTGCCAATGTTTGTCTATGGAGATTGCATGGCTATGTCCTCAATTTTATACACCTGTCAGCAATGTCTGTGGATGAAATAACCGAATACACTAATTTACAGAGATGACCACATACCTTTGTATATATAGTGTACCTTCATCATGGGATATTCTCTTTGATCCTAAGCTTAGGATTTCCCCCAACATTGCCTGCAGTGAAACCAGACTGAGCTAGCCGCAATTGAACCATAGTCCTAGGTTAATGACAGCCTGGGGCTAGGAAACCCATTTAAAAACTCTTAATATCTTTTGTGATTATTTTCTCTTTTGTAGGTAATTGGACTCAGCTGGACTATTTGACTGTTGTGGCCACAGGGATTGTGAGAATCCAAACGTCCTCCTACCACTTCATTGTCTGGTCCAGTTTAGGATTGCCACTGAGACGTTGATTTTAAAACACCTTTTATTAACTTTAGTGAAGTGAAAATGTGTTGGAAATATTTGTTTTTCTTTTTCTATCTGTTGACGCTACCAGTGTAGTTAATTGTTTTATAGAAAATGCCGTCCTGGAGATGATGTCAGTTCAAAAATGACTTTGTACTGTAATATTCCAAAGTTCATGTGTCATTCAAGCCCCATTCCAAGCATAAATAACTTCTGACACTGTCAACGTAATGATGTGCATATAGAAGTATTTGGTTGACATTTGAATTCACTTAAGCCTGTATGTGTACTGTTCTTTTTATTTGTCAAATATTTTTTAATGTCAAGATTTGAGTCTCTTCAAATGTTAGCTGATTTGAGAAATGCCACATTGTGTTTGTGTTGCATCACACATAAGCAGGGGTGGTTTGTATTCTATAGCAAAATCTTTTGTTTAAAAAATTCTGTGCCAGTCCAAATTTCTTTTGATAGTTGTGGAAAAAGTACTCGTTTGTCTTCAATAAAATGCATTTACAGAACAGTGTTTAATTAACATATTTTCACTGTATAGATAAATCAACATTACCCAGGTAAAAACATGTTTAAATTGGTCTTCCACAAACTTACATACACTTTAAGTCAGAAGTGGGGGGAATAAATTGTATTTTTTATCCAGTCAGATTAACACTCCAAACAGCTTACCCGACCGCTCAGAGGCGTCCGCATGGTCCTAAAGCACACCGTTGCCTTGTTTTGTATCACATTCCAATGATAAAACTGGGGGGGACAAAAATGCAACCCCAGTGAAAGTTGTGCCCCTGCTTTAAATAATTGCTTAGTCTGCTGCACAAAAGTAACTAAACGCATTGCCTAAATGATATCCATGTGTAGCAGAGTATCGGACTTAGTATTTGTTGCATCTTACATTTTGACTTTGCAGGAAAGGTACATATTACAGATATACCTTATGCATGATCATGGGACGAGTGTCTGGGAAACAGGAAATGTCACATTGGCTCCTTCATAAAAAGTTAATCTACAGACACATTTTCTCAGTGAATTGCAAAAAAAATAACATCCCTTTCATCGCCCTGTTAGATACTACATTTTAGGCATGCATCTATCAGATAGTTCTAAGAAATGTATGCTTTTTGAAGTCTGTTCAGTTTTGGTTCGTTATTTTAAAAAATGGTCACGGTTCTCCATTTCACTTTAGATTATTTGGGTTGAATGCTGTAACACAGAGTAAAACAAAAGTCCCATGATGGTAGTGAGTGCCCATAACTGCTTATCGCTTATTAACCATTTATTCATGTTACGGTGTGTACATTACATTCTAAGTAATCTCATCTTTATAGAGCTGCTGCCTATGCTGTCTGACGAAATCACTATTTGTAGTTTTCAAAGTAAATAAGGCATACTTTTATGACTGTTTACTACCAACTTTCAATCACTTAGATCATGTATTTTCAGGTAGAAATACTTGATACCCCTCATGATCGTGCATTCTCTCTTCAGTAGGCGTAAAAAAGAAACAGACCAGACAAGTAGATACGCAATGGATTATGGCCATTGTAGTTAATTATCACAGTTTATGCACTTCAACTATGTAGAATATTTATTGGCCTGTTGGAAACTTAAACTCCCTACTACATCGCTCAGTTCAGCCTGGATCTGATTTACCTTTAGAGAAACTGCAAGGTGCACTTTGAGCTTAAATAAGAAATGGTAATCAGTCAATTGTTTAAAAACAGAAAAATAACCTAAATGTTGTTTAATCGCTCAGCACTACTATCAGATGAACTCAAGAGAAGTTCAACTATAGGACACTGACAAGTTAGAGCGCGTGAAAGATATTGCTTCGGATCGCGTTCGCCACATCAACTTGTTCAAAACAACCCACAGGGCATTTATTAGTGTGGTTTATATTACAGTGTCAAATGCGGCAGAAGAGATTCCTCTATTGTGGTGCCAAACAATGATGGGCTTATGCAGCTCTGTTTTATGTGAAAAATATTAGGGACGCAAGTCTCTTTAATCTCAAACAGCAGGCTCGTGACATTGCACAGGGCTCAGAATGCGCTCCTCAAACAGGCTGAGTGTGAAGACTCAGTTTGTTTGCCTGATCAAATTAAACCGTGGCATTAATCCTCTCCAATCCCATCACTATTTGACATTGTGATTGGTCAGCACAAGTTGAAGCTCCACAATGAGTTCTGAAAGTGCGTACTTCTTTTAGAGTCGAAGACATTTGAATGTGGCTCGTTGATTGTGTGTTGCTTTCGTTATATTGAGTCACATTTCTCTGAGAAAAAAAAGTGTTTGACACTTTTATACAATATAAAGTGTGATATGGTTCGGTGTGGCTCAGTTGGTAAAGCATGGCACATGCCAGGGTTGTGGGTTTAATTCCCATGGGTGACCAGTACAATAATGTCTGCACTATCTACTTTAATTAGCTCTTGACAAGATTGTTTTTAAAACACATTTTTAGCAGACAATCTAATCACTCAAAGTACCATACTAATATTTTGGTCTGCTTTCTCTCCAGCTCCAGAACCTAATAAGCATCCTTCGCATGTACAGTTGAAGTCGGAAGTTTACATACACTTAGGTTGGAGTCATTAAAACTAGTTTTTAACCACTCCACAAATGTCTTGAACTATAGTTTTGGCAAGTCGGTTAGGACATCTACTTTGTGCATGACAAGTAATTTTTCCAACAATTCTTTACAGATTATTTCAGAAGCTTCTGATAAGCTAATTGACATCGTTTGAGTCAATTGGAAGTGTACCTGTGGATGTATTTCAAGGCCTACCTTCAAACTCAGTGCCTCTTTACTTGACATCATGCGAAAAAATGTAAAAAATCAGCCAAGACCTCAGAAAAAAATAATTGTAGTCCTTCACAAGTCTTGTTCATCCTTGGGAGCAATTTCCAAATGCCTGAAGGTACCACGTTCATCTGTACAATCAATAGTACGCAAGTATAAACACCATGGGATCACGCAGCCGTCATACCGCTCAGGAAGCAGACGAGTTCTGTCTCCTAGAGATGAACGTACTTTGGTGCGAAAAGTGCAAATAGATCCCAGAACAACAGAAAAGGACCGTGTGAAGATGCTGGAGGAAACAGGTACAAAAGTATCTATATCCACAGTAAAACAAGTCCTTTATTGACATAACCTGAAAGGCCGCTCAGTAAGGAAGAAGCCACTGGTCCAAAACCGCCATAAAAAAAGCCAGACTGTTTGAAACTGCACAATGGACAAAGATTGTATTTTTTGGAGAAATGTCCTCTGGTCTGATGAAACAAAAATAGAACTGTTTGGCCATAATGACCATCGTTATGTTTGGAGGAAAAAGGGGGAGGCTTGCAAGCCGAAGAACACCATCCCAACCGTGAAGCATGGGGGTGGCAGCATCACGTTGTGGGAGTGCTTTGCTGCAGGAGGGACTGGTGCACTTCATGAAATAGATGGCATCATGAGGAGAGAAAAGTATGTGGATATATTGAAGCAACATCTCAAGACATCAGTCAGGAAGTTAAAGCTTGGTCGCAAATGTGTCTTCCAAATGGACAATGACCCCAAGCATACTTCCAAAGTTGTGGCAAAATGACAACAAAGTCAAGGTATTGGAGTGGCCATCACAAAGCCCTGACTTCAATCCTATAGAATTTTTGGGGGCAAAACTGAAAAGGCATGTGCGAGCCAGGAGGCCTACAAACCTGACTCAGTTACACCAGCTCTGTTAGGAGGAATGGGCCCAAATTCACCCAACTTATTGTGGGATGCTTGTGGAAGGCTACCCGAAAAGTTTGACCCAAGTTAAACAATTTAAAGACAATGCTACCAAACACTAATTGAATGTATGTAAACTTCTGACCCACTGGGAATGTAATTAAAGCTGAAGTAAATCATTCTCTCTGCTATTATTCTGACATTTCACATTCTTAAAATAAAGTGGTGATTCTAACTGACCTAAAACATGTATTTTTTTACTAGGATTAAATGTCAGGAATTGTGAAAACTGAATTTAAATGTATTTGGCTAAAGTGTATGTAGACTTCCGACTTCAACTGTATTTTGGTTGAAGTGTCCTTTTAAGGTGGATCGTCATATCTTAAAAATCAGCAGACAAAATACTGTGGTACCGTCTGTTTATGGGTGGGTTGTCTGAGATGGGGGTGTTGTAATGAGTACTTCCTGTTATTGCTCACCGATACACATTTCCTCTCTCTGCCAGCCAGCCCTTCCTGTCCACAATGGCCCACGTGTGCCCCTGGAGCTTACCCAACATGCCCATCACTCACAGGTGTTCCAACTCTGCCAGTCCCTTGGAAACCCACCAGATACTCTGTCCTCTTCCTCAGAACTTTACCAAGTTTACAAAGTCCCTAATTTTTTTTCAATTCTATTATTTCCTACGGTACTCAATTATATTATATCTGCCAGTTTGGCAAGAGATTGTTTAGGTAATTCTTCTCATGTTCAATCTCATTAGGCTCTATAACCAGAAGTCGCCTTTGACCCCTCTATGAAAATGTTTACTTTTCAGCCTCTGGAATCTGCTCTCACAAGCAAACCCTTCATGCTCTGTGCATAGAGGCAATGAGGTTCATTTGTGTAATGACCTCGGGTGGGCCCGTCACTTTGATGTGAACCCGTAGCTGTGAGATAAAAAAAAATACACTTTTTTTTAACAAATCAGTGAAAGGAGAAGCAATGTTGTTGCTGTGTGCCAAATCTTGTGATCTCACCCCCACCTCATCCATACACACAGAGATGTATACACACATAGACACACACCAGCGTGCCTAACATGGCATTCTCTACTTCCTTGACTGGCTTCCTGTTGTCTGGGGTTGAAGGGGGAGCTTAAAGTTGGGATAGCCATAAGCAATGGTCAGAGGGAAATTGGTCCATTTCCGATGGAGAGCAACAATTCCTGGGCCGAAGGCAGGAGTAGTGAGTGAGTCAGACGGTGAGTCAGGCATCATGTGCTGAGCTAGGTTACAGTCATAACCTTGCTGATTCAAACTCGGCAAGCTACAACACCAAGGCACAGCTGAAAGTCCACTCAATGGCCTTTTCTACTGAGTTTTAAAACAATAGAGTCAGGGTGAAGCAGCACACATACTTACAGGGACGAACGGATCCAGACTGGCTTGGCTAGTACAGTAACGTTTTTCCTCAATTATTTTGTGGCCATACGGTATATCTTGGGAGTGTTGACATACTTCAAATGATACAGACCAAAGCTAGTTCAAATTTTCTTCAGAATCTTGAGAAGATACAAAATATATCAACGGTATAGTCTTGTAGGCCTAGGCATTCTGTAGAAAACAGAGAAAATGTCTGAAAGTAAAAAAATTGACACTGTGGAAAACTTCCTTTTGAAGTCTATAATCTTCCATGGTCGGATGACTTCTTTCTGAATACAGTAAGATTGTATTATATTATTCATTATTTATTTTCCATATTCTCTTTCAATGCTGAATGTCTCTATTTCCCTCTATGTTGACTGATCCAGTCAGTTTTAATTCTACATCTTTATACCCACAATTTCCCTCAGGTTTTGGAAAATGAAACCCATCTCTGACACATACGTTTGTGATGATATGCACTTTCTCAAAACCGAATGAAAATGTTACGCAATGACACATTTCAATTTGCAACACTGTTAAGCCTGCGTCAGCGATTCAACATCCATCCTTACTTTTTGTTGGGGGTTTTTCTATTGAAAAAAAAAGATCTACAGTTGGATTATGTCGTTATTAAAATATGTTGTGTAACTATAGACTTATTGGAGAGTCTACCATAATCTGAATAATTTAGATTTTATGTAAAAGTTTAATTAATAAAATTGCACAGAATGTCTATTCACGTGTTACAGATCCATAACAACACATCAGTATAAAACCAAATGTGGAAATAACCTGTAGAGTACTTCTGTATCTTGTTTTCCCAAAAACCATGTAAGATGCGAGTGGAACAAACTGGGATGGTCAGGTTTATTTGCTCAGAAATAGGGCAACGTTATGCATGTTAGTCGCAAACAAATGTTCTTGATGGATCGTGATATACAGTTAATCATCTTTGAACTTGCTGTGGCACATGTTTACGTGTCTCCTTAAATGCTGCCCTCTGATGGTAACTGAGAACAACTGCAAAACACCACACAGGACATAACAGAAACTGATGTAGACTACCGTGGTTCCAGGCGGCCTACAAATACATCTCTGTACTGCATTCAGAAAGTATTCAGACCCCTTGACTTTTTCCACATTTTGTTACGATACAGCCTTATTCTAAAATTAATTACATCGTTTCCCCCCCTCAAACTACACACAATACCCGATAATCCCAAAGCAAAAACAGGTTTAGAAATGTTTGCAATTGTTGTTGTTTTTAAACCCTGAAATATCACATTTTAAAGTATTCAGACCCTTTACTCAGTACTTTGAAGAAGCACCTTTGGTAGCAATTACAGCCTCGAGTCTTCTTGGGTATGATGCTACAAGCTTGGCACACCTGTATTTGGGGGGTTTCTCCCATTCTTATCTGCAGATCCTCTTAAGTTCTGAAAGGTTGGATGTGGAGAGTTGCTGCACAGATATGTTCAGGTCTCTCCAGAGATGTTAGTCCGGGCTCTGGTTGGGTCACTCAAGAACATTGACACTTGTCCCAAAGCCACTCCAGCTTTGTACTTTGCTCTGTTCATTCCCTCAATCCTGACTAGTCTCCCAGTCCCTGCTGCTGAAAAATACCCCCACAGCATGAGGCTGCCACCACCATGCTTCACCGTAGGGTGGTACCCCAGACGTGACGCTTGGCATTCGGACATTCAGGCGAAAGAGTTCAATCTTGGTTTCATCAAACCAGAGAATCTGGTTTCTCAAGGTCTGAGAATCTTTAGGTGCCTTTTGGCAAACTCCATGTGGGCTGTTGTGCCTTTTACTGAGGAGTGGCTTCCATCTGGCCACTCTACCATAAAGACCTGATCGGTGGAGTGCTGCAGAGAAGGTTGTCCTTCTGAAAGGTTCTCCCATCTCCACAGAGGAACTCTAGAGCTCATTCAGAGTGACCATCGGGTTCTTGGTCACCTCCCTGACCAAGGCCCTTCTACCCCCGATTTCTCAGTTTGGCCGGGTAGTCAGCTCTAGGAAGTCTTGGTGGTTCCAAACTTCTTCCATTTAAGAATGATGGAGGCCACTGTGTTCTTGGGGACTTTCAATGCTGTAGAAATTTTTTGGTACCCTTCCCCAGATCTGTGCCTCGACACAATCCTGTCTCAGAGCTCTACGGACAATTCCTTCGACCTCATGGCTTGGTTTTTGCTCTGACATGCACTGTCAACTGTGGGACCTACCGATCCAGATCATGTCCAATCAATTAAATTTACCACAATCAAGATGTAGAAACATCTCAAGGATGATCAATGGAAACAGGATGCACCTGAGCTCAATTTCAAGTCTCATAGCAAAGGTCTGAATAATTAGGTAAATAAGGTATTTCTGTTTTAGATTTGTAATACATTTGCAAAAATTCTAAATACCTTTTTTCGCTTTGTCATTATGGGGTATTCTGTGTAGATTAATGATGACATTTTTTCCCCCATCCATTTTAGAATAAGGCTGTGATGTGGAAAAATGTAATGGGTCCGAATGCGCTGTATGTAATGCTTACGAAGGTCATTATTTTTAAAGTCCCCATTGACTCCATGATGAAATCACTGAGCAGTTTCCTTCCTTTCTGGCATCTGATTTAGGAAGGACGTCTGTATATTTGTAGTGAAAAGGTTTATTGATACACCATCCAAGTGTAATGAATAACTTCACCAATCTCAAAGGGATATTCAATGTCAGATTTTTTCAAATCAATGACCAATGTAATTGGGTCTTTCTAAGAACTAGGTTACCAGTGAAGATTTCCTACGCCTGACAACTTGTTACAGCTGTTTATAAGTCATTGATGGTAAATCTGCCAATTTGTTTCAAGTCATTACATTAAGATATAAGGGGGATGGACATAGCGATATATTTCATCAAATTCACCAGTTGATTTAAAACCTATCATGGTTGGTGTCTTGATGGATTCGTCCAAAATTGTGTCACATAAAACATGACTATTGTGTCCTTGCATTTATGGTAGAATAAGTTGCCATTATATCATATTAAGCATTAATCAGTTGCATTAGAGATTGAAGGTGAACCCTGTAAGAATCTTGGCTCTAGCTGACAGTTTCTTGTATATAGAGATCTCAGAAATGCAGTTTAACTATAACATTTAGTGTCTCCTTATGTTACGAAAACAGTTTTATGCAATGTTTTATGCAATTGCAAAATTGAATGCTTCTAACTGAAAGAGTCACCTTACCTTGATACTTAAAACCTAAATCGATATATTGTCATTGATGTGGTTCTTCAATAATCATGCATAATACTTGTTGGATGCACAGTTGGTGTCAAACTGCTTAATTGTGCTGTGATCATTTCACACACCATCATCCAATCCAGGAAGGAATTTTCTGAATGACAGTCAAGTGAGAAACAGCTGTTGTGATGTAGCATCGCATGCGCTAACAGCCCAAGTGCTGACAAAAAGCTGTTTGTGAGGAATGTCCAGAATATGTTGGTGTCTCATTCCTTACGCCAGTGAAGACTAGTGGTGACTGGATCCATGTTGGATCTAATATCCCTAGCGCATTGATGTTGATCATCTGTTGCATTCGGCTTGATTTACAGAAGGGTGTTGTTAGATTTAACAGAGAAAGCATCAAGGTAATGAGTTCCTGTTTTCATACGTTAATTGTGTAGGATAGACTATTGCGCAACACACTTCCTATGAATTATTCTGGATATTGTCACGGATCTCCTCCGTACTGTTGCTCATTTGTTCCACAGCTCTGGAGGTCTATGCCATCTAGGCATCACCAACTGAATTCATTACCACCAACCCCGGACTGTCTTGTCTCATTACGCACACCTGGCTCCCATTCCCCCTGATCAGTATGTCTATACACTACCGTTCAAAAAAATAGTATCCGCAAAACACCGGTGGCGACTCCGGGATGCTGGCCTTCTAGGCAGAGTTCCTCTGTCCAGTGTCTGTGTTCTTTGCCCATCTTAGTCTTTTCTTTTTATTGGCCAGTCTGAGATATGGATTTTTATTTGCAACTCTGCCTAGAAGGCCCACATCCCAGAGTCGCCTCTTCACTGTTGATATTGAGACTGGTGTTTTGCGGGTACTATTTAATTAACCTGCCAGAATTAAAGAAATTCCACAAATTAACTTTTTATTTTACCCAGGTAGGCTAGTTGAGAACAAGTTCTCATTTTCAACTGAGACCTGGCCAAGATAAAGCAAAGCAGTTCGACACATACAGTAGAAAAAGTCTATATACAGCATGTGCAAATGAGGTAGGATAATGGAGGTAAGGCAATAAATAGGCCATGGTGGTGAAATATTTACAATATCGCAATTAAACACTGGAATGGTAGAATGTGCAGAAGATGAATGTGCAAGTAGAGATATTGGGGTGCAAAGGAGCAAGATAAATAAATACAGTATGGGGATGAGGGAGTTGGATGGGCTATTTACAGATGGGCTAGGTGCAGTGATCTGTGAACTGCTCTGACAGTTGGTGCTTAAAGCTTGCGAGGGAGATAAGTCTCCAGCTTTAGTGATATTTGCAGTTCGTTCCAGTCAAGAGCAGCAGAGAACTGGAAGGAGAGGCAGCCAAAAGGAAGAATTGGCTTTGGGGGTGACCAGTGAGATATACCTGCTGGAGCGCGTGCTATGGGTGGGGGCTGCTATGGTGACCAGTGAGCTGAGATAAGGTGGGGCTTTACCTAGAAGAGACTTGTAGATGACCTGGAGCCAGTGGGTTTGGCGAAGAGAACGAAGCGAGGGCATTGGGTATGTTTAATGTGAGTCTGGAAGGAGAGTTTAGTCTAGCCAGACACTTAGAATATGCGGACAACTACAAATACCTAAGTCAGAACCGTCCCGAGTAGTGATGATGGACGGACGGGCGGGCGGATGTGGGCAGCGATTGGTTGAAGAGCATGCATTTAGTTTTACTTGCATTTAAGAGCAGTTGGAGGCCACGGATTGAGAGTTGTATGGCATTGAGGCTCGTCTGGAGGTTAGTTAACACAGTGTCCAAAGAAGGGTCAGAGGTATACAGAATGGTGTCGCCTGCGTAGAGGTGGATCAAAGAATCACCAGCAGCAAGAGCGACATCATTGATGTATACAGAGAAGAGAGTCGGCCCGAGAATTGAACCCCATAGAGACTGCCAGAGGTCCGGACAACAGGCCCTCCGATTTAACACACTAAACTCTATCTGAGAAGTAGTTGGTGAACCAGGCGAGGCAATCATTTGAGAGACCAAGGCAGTTGAGTCTGCCAATAAGAATGTGATGAGTTGAAGGCCTTAGCCAGGTCGATGAATACGGCTGCACAGTAATGTCTCTTATTAATGGCAGTTATGATATCGTTTAGGACCTTGAGCATGGCTGAGGTGCACCCATGACCAGCTCGGAAACCAGATTGCATGGCGGAGAAGGTACGGTGGGATTCGAATGGTCAAAATCTGTTTGTTAACTTGGCTTTCGAAAACCTTAGAAAGGCAGGGTAGGAGAGATATAGGTCTATAGCAGTTTGGGTCTAAGAGTGTTACCCCTTTTGAAGAGGGGGATGACCGGGGCAGCTTTCCAATCTATGGGAATCTCAGACGATACAAAAGAAAGGTTGAACAGGCTAGTAATAGGGGTTGCAACAATTTCGGCAGATAATTTTAGAAAGAGAGGGTCCAGATTGTCTAGCCCGGCTGATTTGTAGGGTTCCAGATTTTACAGCTCTTTCAGAACATCAGCTATCTGGATTTGGGTGAAGGAGAAATGGGGGAGGCTTGGGCGAGTTGCTATGGGGGGTGGAGGGCTGTTGATCGGGGTAGGGGTAGCCAGGTGGAAAGCATGGCCAGCCATAGAAAAATGCTAATTTAAATTCTAAATTATAGTGGATTTATCAGTGGTGACAGTTTTTCCTAGCCTCAGTCCAGTGGGCAGCTGGGATGAGGTGTTCTTATTCTCCATGGACTTTACAGTGTCCCAGAACCTTTTGGAGTTTGTGCTACAGGATGCAAATTTCTGCTTGAAAAAGCTAGCCTTAGCTTTCCTAACTGCCTGTGTATATTTGTTCCTAACTTCCTTGTGAAGTTGCGGGGGTTATTCGATGCGAATCAAATCAAATCATATCAAATTTATTTATATAGCCCTTCGTACATCAGCTGATATCTCAAAGTGCTGTACAGAAACCCAGCCTAAAACCCCAAACAGCAAACAATGCAGGTGTAAAAGCACGGTGGCTAGGAAAAACTCCCTAGAAAGGCCAAAACCTAGGAAGAAACCTAGAGAGGAACCGGGCTATGTGGGGTGGCCAGTCCTCTTCTGGCTGTGCCGGGTAGAGATTATAACAGAACATGACCAAGATGTTCAAATGTTCATAAATGACCAGCATGGTCAAATAATAATAAGGCAGAACAGTTGAAACTGGAGCAGCAGCACAGTCAGGTGGACTGGGGACAGCAAGGAGCCATCATGTCAGGTAGTCCTGGGGCACGGTCCTAGGGCTCAGGTCCTCCGAGAGAGAGAAAGAAAGAGAGAATTAGAGAGAGCATATGTGGGGTGGCCAGTCCTCTTCTGGCTGTGCCGGGTGGAGATTATAACAGAACGTGGCCAAGATGTTCAAATGTTCATAAATGACCAGCATGGTTGAATAATAGTAAGGCAGAACAGTTGAAACTGGAGCAGGAGCATGGCCAGGTGGACTGGGGACAGCAAGGAGTCCTCATGTCAGGTAGTCCTGGGACATGGTCCTAGGGCCCAGGCCAGTTGAAACTGGAGCAGCAGCATGGCCAGGTGGACTGGGGACAGCAAGGAGTCATCATGTCAGGTAGTCCTGGGGCATGGTCCTAGGGCTCAGGTCCTCCGAGAGAGAGAAAGAAAGAGAGAAGGAGAGAATTAGAGAACGCACACTTAGATTCACACAGGACACCTGAATAGGACAGGAGAAGTACTCCAGATAAACAAACTGACCCTAGCCCCCGACACATAAACTACTGCAGCATAAATACTGGAGGCTGAGACAGGAGGGGTCAGGAGACACTGTGGCCCCATCCGAGGACACCCCGGACAGGGCCAAACAGGAAGGATATAACCCCACCCACTTTGCCAAAGCACAGCCCCCACACCACTAGAGGGAAATCTTCAACCACCAACTTACCATCCTGAGACAAGGCCGAGTATAGCCCACAAAGATCTCCGACACGGTACAACCCAAGGGGGGGGGGAACCCAGACAGGCCGACCACAACAGTGAATCAACCCACCCAGGTGACGCACCCCCCCCAGGGACGGCACGAGAGAGCCCCAGCAAGCCAGTGACTCAGCCCCCCGTAACAGGGTTAGAGGCAAAGAATCCCAGCGAATGCAGAACGCCACAGGATGTTTTTGTGCTGGTCAAGGGCAGTCCGGTCTGGAGAGAACCAAGGGCTATATCTGTTCCTGGTTCATTTTTTTAATGGGGCGTGCTTATTTAAGATGGTGAGGAAGGCACTTTTAAAAGAATAACCAGGCACCCTCTACTGACGGGATGAGGTCAATATCCTTCCAGGATACCCGGGCCAGGTCGATTAGAAAGGCCTGCTCGCTGAAGTGTTTTTAGGAGCGTTTGACAGTGATGAGTGGAGGTCGTTTGACCGCAGACCCATTACGGATGCAGGCAATGAGGCAGTGATCTCTGAGATCTTGGTTGAAAACAGCAAAGGTGTGTTTGGGGGGCAGGTTGGTCAAGATGATATCTATGAGGTTGCCCGTGTTTACGGATTTGGGGTTGTACCTGGTGGGTTCATTGATCATTTGTTTGAGATGGAGGGCATCAAGCTTAGATTGTAGGATAGCCGGGGTGTTAAGCATGTCACAGTTTAGGTCTCCTAGCAGCACGAGCTCTGAAGATAGATGGGGGGCAATCAATTCACATATGGTGTCTAGGGCACAGCTGGGGGGAAAAGGGTGGTCTATAGCAACCGGCAACGGTGAGAGACTTGTTTCGGCAAAGGTGGATTTTTAAAAGTAGAAGCTCAAATTGTTTGGGTACAGACCTGGATAGTAAGACAGAACTCTGCAGTCTATCTGCAGTCAATTGAAACCCCGCCCCCTTTGGCAGTTATATCTTGTCAGAACATTTTATAGTTAGGGATGGAAATTACAGGGTTTTTGGTGATCTTCCTAAGACAGGATTCAGACATGGCTAGGACATCTGGGTTGGCAGAGTGTGCTAAAGCAGTGAATAAAACAAACTTAGGGAGGAGGCTTCTAATGTTAACATGCATGAAACCAAGGCTTTTAAAGTTACAGAAGTTAACAAATGAGAGCACCTGGGGAGTAGGAGTGGAGCTAGGCACTGCAGGGCCTGGATTAACCTCTACATCACCAGAGGAACAGAGGAGGAGTAGGATAAGGGTACGGCTAAAGGCTATCAGAACTGGTCATCTATTATGTTCAGAACAGAGTAAAAGGAGCAGGTTTCTGGGCGCAATAGAATAGATTCAAGGCATAATGTACAGATAAAGGTATGGTAGGATGTGAGTACATTGGAAGTAAACCAAGGCATAGAGTAATGATGAGATAGATATTGTCTTTAGAGATGTTTAAACCAGGTGATGTCACCACATATGTCGGAGGTGGAACTAAAATGGTAGGTTAAGGCATATTGAGCAGGGCTAGAGGCTCTACAGTTAAATAAGACAATAATTACTAACCAGGACAGCAATGGACAAGGCATATTGGTATTAGGGAGAGGCATGCGTAGCCGGGTGATCAATAGGGTCCAGTGAGTGGTTCGGCTGGCTAGAGACACGGCGATTCAGACAGCTAGCAGGCCTTAGAGGGACGTCTCGTCGGAGGAAAGTCTGTTTTAGCCTCCGCGTGCAGTGACGTTGATAGACCAGTCGGGATGGATTAGTAAGATTCCGAGTAGCAGAAGGGTCCAAGTCCAATTGGCAAAATAGGTATAGTGGCCCAAGAAATTGGCCGATGGATCTATACCGCTAACAGTCCAATATACTCTAGACAGCTAGCGGGCCGCGGTTAGCAGATGGGCATTCAGGGGACGTCTCTATGTAGAGGCCAGTTGAGTACCCCCTCGAGCAGATTACGTCGTAGTCCAGTCGTGAAGGATCGGCGGGGTTCTGTGCCCCATACCGGCTGTAGAAGCGTCCGGGTATTGTAGCCCAGGAGTGGCTGATGGGCCTCTTTAGCTAGCCAGGAGAAAGGGCCTAGCATGGGCTAGCTCCAGGCTAATTGGTGCTTGCTTCGGGACCAATTTTAGCTGGGGTAGTCACTCGGATAGCAGCTAGCTAGCTGCGATGATCCAGGTGAAAATGTCCAGAGCTTGCGGTAGGAATCCGGGGATATGGAGAGAAAATAGATCCAGTATGCTCTGGTTTGAGTCGTGTTGTACAAACTGGTGAGAGTTTTCAGAGCTAAAGGTTAGCTGATGACCACTAGCAGTGGTTAGCTGACTAGTAGCTAGTGAGCTGGCTAGCTTATGTTGGGGGAGTCCAGATTCGAGGTAAATAAATATACTTTAGAAAAAACAGATCCACACCACATTGGGTGATGCGGGTTGCAGGAGAATATTTTGAAGTTTAGGTTTAGTAAAAAATATTTAAAAAATATGCGAAGAAAAATATATATACTTGGGGCACGACAAGACGAATGACAAAGACGTCTGACAGCTACTCCATTTTGGATAAGCATACCTGTTAATTGAAATGCATTTCAGATGACTACCTCATGAAGCTGGTTGAGAGAATCTCAAGAGTGTGCAAAGAGTGGTGTCATGAAATTGCCCTCTTTGGGTACAGAGAGCACCCCTCCCTCTGCACCAGCCCTTTTCTATGCACCATCCCCCTACCCCCCTGTCTCCTACACACAGGCTGCTGTGGTCAGAGAGAGGTCGTAAATTCCTGGAGGAGATTATTTCCTCATGGCCACAGTATAGAGAGAGTGAATTTTCATAGAGAACAAAGGAATTTCTTCCACCTCACAGACCTTGAGGTCCGAACCTTTATGTTCTGGAGAAGGTATAAAAGATTGGTGAAGAATCCAGCTACGAACTGGTCCGTTTGGTACAATTTTGTGAAACTCATGGGAGAATACGGCCCTATTACCATAACGCTGTTTATATAATAGCCTCAGTTATGAGGCGTGCATCTAATTGCTGAACAGGATGAATGAGGAAAGATTAAACTATTTGTGAAATTATGGGATGCTATGTAATGGCTTAATGTGAGAGAATTCTATTTCTGTGTAAAGTTTCACTTATGTCACTGGAACTCCCCCATGAACACAGCCAGGACTTGACGTCATGAGACAGCCTTTTTCTGCTCTTCCGAATAAAACCCCCACCTTGAGAATTTCTCAACAGACCATGTTTCTCTCAATTACAAGAGGACAAAGGTTGCAGACCAGCTTACCTCGAAAACGAGAGGGCCAAGGTTTGAGACCAGACTGCTGAATTTTTTAACCATCCCATGTGGTTAAACTCTTAGACTATAGATACCGACAGAATAAGAACAAGTATTCGATATTAATTACTAGTCTGCAGCTAGGAATTCGGTATCATTGAATGTGAAGACCGACAACCGCCGAAGCATCTATTCTATAACGACATGAATGAATGTCACTCTGAACTATCCAGTCCAACCACGACAGAGAGAGAGAAAGAGAGAGAGGACGGACAGACTCTCCAACAGAAACTAACTTTTCAACAGAGATCCCGACGACACACTGAGAGTAAATATATATATATTGATATATATTATTCCCGAATGAGTGAGCGTTCATGTGCAAAGGATTAGCATTTCAATTGTTATAATTATCAACCGTGTGTTATCTTATCTCAGTCGACCCTCACTTCCCTTTTGTACACCAAGCCGCGATGCCAGTTTAACCCACTAGAGAAACGCCGTTATCATTTCCTTGTAACTATCTACTGTTTGTTTATGCATTTCTGTGAATTACTTAGTAAATCAATTATTTAAGACAATTGATGTATGGATGACTCATAGTGAAGACTGAGTTCGTGCAGATAACTTAAATTTTTGACGTTTGGAATGAGACTAACGTGAGGTAAAGAAGAATTCATTGATCAGAAAACGAATTGATCAGATATTAAAATATCTGAAAAGTTATATTAGGAAAATTATAACTTTGTAATCTGAATATTTTCCTTGGTGCCCCAACTTCCTAGTTAATTCCATTTGCCTAATGAGTTAATCACGAAATGTAATTACAGAGAATCTTTGATAAAAGTCTTAATGACAGTAGACACGACAGTGGCTACTTTAAATAATCTCAAATATAGAATATATTTAGATTTGTTTAACACTTTTTTGGTTACTACATGATTCCATGTGTTATTCCACAGTTTTGATGTCTTCACTATTATTCTACAATATGAAAATCCCTGGAATTAATAGGTGTCCAAACTTTTGAATGGTACTGTATATTTACAAAATACACTGCTCAAAAAAATAAAGGGACACTAAAATAACACATCCTAGATCTGAATGAATGAAATATTCTTATTAAATACTTTTTTCTTTACATAGTTGAATGTGCTGACAACAAAATCACACAAATTATCAATGGAAATCACATTTATCAACCCATGGAGGTCTGGATTTGGAGTCACACTCAAAATTAAAGTGGAAAACCACACTACAGGCTGATCCACCTTTGATGTAATGTCCTTAAAACAAGTCAAAATGAGACTCAGTAGTGTGTGTGGCCTCCACATGCCTGTATGACCTCCCTACAACGCCTGGGCATGCTCTTGATGAGGTGGCGGATGGTCTCCTGAGGGATCTCCTCCCAGACCTGGACTAAAGCATCCGCCAACTCCTGGTCAGTCTGTGGCGCAACGTGGCGTTGGTGGATGGAGCGAGACTTGATGTCCCAGAGGTGCTCAATTGGATTCAGGTCTGGGGAACGGGCGGGCCAGTCCATAGCATCAATGCCTTTCTCTTGCAGGAACTGCTGACACACTCCAGCCACATGAGGTCTAGCATTGTCTTGCATTAGGAGGAACCCAGGGCCAACCGCACCAGCATATGGTCTCACAAGGGGTCTGAGGATCTCATCTCGGTACCTAATGGCAGTCAGGCTACCTCTGGCGAGCACATGGAGGGCTGTGCGGCCCGCCAAAGAAATGCCACCCCACACCATGACTTACCCACCGCCAAACCGGTCATGCTGGAGGATGTTGCAGGCAGCAGAACGTTCTCCACGAGGCTCCAGACTCTGTCACGTCTGCCACGTGCTAAGTGTGAACCTGCTTTCATCTGTGCTCTTCCTGCTCCTCCTTGCACAAAGGCAGAGGTAGCGGTCCTGCTGCTGGGTTGTTGTCCTCCTACGGACTCCTCCACGTCTCCTGAAGTACTGGCCTGTCTCCTGGTAGCGCCTCCATGCTCTCGACACTACGCTGACAGACACAGCAAACCTTCTTGCCACAGCTCGCATTGATGTGCCATCCTGGATGAGCTACACTACCTGAGCCACTTGTGTGGGTTGTAGACTCCGTCTCATGCTACCACTAGAGTGAAAGCACCGCCAGCATTCAAAAGTGACCAAAACATCAGCCAGGAAGCATAGGAACTGAGAAATGGTCTGTGGTCCCCACCTGCAGAACCACTCCTTTATTGGGGGTGTCTTGCTAATTGCCTATAATTTCCACCTGTTGTCTATTCCATTTGCACAACAGCATGTTACATTTATTTGTCAATCAGTGTTGCTTCCTAAGTGGACAGTTTGATTTCACAGAAGTGTGATTGACTTGGAGTTACATTGTGTTGTTTAAGTGTTCCCTTTATTTTTTGAGCAGTGTATATAAACTCAGCAAAAAAAGAAACATCTTCTCACTGTCAACTGCGTTTACTTTCAGCAAACTTAACATGTGTAAATATTTGTATGAACATAAGATTCAACAACTGAGACATAAACTGAACTGAAGTTCCACAGACATGTGAGTAACAGAAATTGAATAATGTGTCCCTGAACAAAGGGGGAGTCCAAATCAAAAGTAACAGTCAGTATCTTGTGTGGCCACCAGCTGCATTAAGTACTGCAGTGCAGCTCCTCCTCATGGACTGCACCAGATTTGCCAGTTCTCGCTGTGAGACGTTACACCATACTCTTCCACCAAGGCACCTGCAACTTTCCGGACATTTCTGGGGGGAATGGCCCTAACACTCACCCTCCGATTCAACAGGTCCCAGACGTGCTCGATGGGATTAAGATCCGGGCTCTTCGCTGGCCATGGCAGAACACTGACATTCATGTCTTGCAGGAAATCACGCACAGAGCGAGCAGTATGGCTGGTGGCATTGTCATGCTGGAGGGCTGTGTCAGGATGAGCCTGCAGGAAGGGTACCACATGAGGGAGAAGGATGTCTTCCCTGTAACGCATAGCGTTGAGATTTTCTGCAATGACAACAAGCTCAGTCCGATGATGCTGTGACACACCGCCCCAGACCATGACGGACCCTCCACCTCCAAATCGATCCTGCTCTAGAGTACAGACCTTGGTGTAACGCTTATTCTTTCGAAGAGAAACGCGAATCCGACCATCACTCCTGGTGAGTCAAAACCACGACTCGTCAGTAATGAACACTTTTTGCCAGCCCTGTCTGGTCCAGCGACAGTGGGTTTGTGTCCATGGGCGATGTTGTTGCCGGTGATGTCTGGTTAGGACCTGCCTTACAATTGGCCTACAAGCCCTCAGTCCAACCTTTCTCAGCCTATTGCGGACAGTCTGAGCACTGATGGAGGGATTGTGCGTTCCTGGTGTAACTCGGGTAGTTGTTGTTGCCATCCTGTACCTGTCCCACAGGTGTGATGTTCGGATGTACCGATGCTGTGCAGGTGTTGTTACACATGGGCTGCCACTGCGAGGACGATCAGCTGTCTGTCCTGTCTCCCTGTAGTGCTATCTTAGGCATCTCACAGTATGGACAATGCAATTTATTGCCCTGGCCACATCTGCAGTCCTCATGCCTCCTTGCAGCATGCCCAAGGCACGTTCACTCAGATGAGCAGGGACCCTGGGCATATTTCTTTTGGTGTTTTTCAGTAGTCAGTAGAAGGGCTTCTTTAGTGTCCTAAGTTTTCATAACTGTGACCTTAATTGTCGACCGACCGTCTGTAAGCTGTTAGTGTCTTAACGACCGTTCCACAGGTGCATGTTCATTAATTATAGTTCATTGAACAAGCATGGGAAACAGTGTTTAAACCCGTTACAATAAAGATCTGTGGAGTTAATTGGATGTTGACGAATTATCTTTGAAAGACAGGGTCCTGAAAAAGGGATGTTTCTTTTATACTGAGTTTATATACGCGGGGATTGGAAATGATGCAGACAATTACACTGATGAAAGCCTGAATCTGCAATATTAGGGCTGATCTACACCCTACATTTTTTAAAATATATTTTGGGTTCCATGTTGAACCCACTATGGAAAGGGCTCTATATTGAACTAAAAAGGGTTCTTCAAAGGGTTCTAGAACCCTTTTCGGTTCTAGATAGTACACTTTTAGACAAAAAGGTGCCGACTGTTTTCCACCCCAGTTTATTTGAGACAGGTAAAGTTCTCTCTACAGTCCAATATGCATGTTATTTACAGTGTAAGGCATTGGGGCCAATGTAGCAGAGTAAAAGGCCAGCAGCCCTCTAATCTAGACAAATGCCTAGAACAGGTATTCCTGTCTCTTAGCACTTCATTACGTCTCTTAGCACTTCATGACAAAACAGACTTCCATCGAGTCTTAGCATCTCATGTTTTTCACCTATTGATATTGGTATTTGGGTCAAGAGTACAAAAGCACATCACACCAGACCCTCATAATGAACATTCCAAACCCTAATTCCCTAATTTTTTTTATCCAAGATCTTACAGGACCCATTTGGCAACAGCTACCATTTTATAGTATAATGTTGTCAGCCTGTCTATGGTGCTGTGTCTCACTGTTCAAATGTAAAAAAATAAAAAAGATAAAACAGAGCTAGCAACATGACTTAGCTTTTTGTCCAAACTCGTCTGTTTCATATTCTAGGGACTCTAGTGAGTAGACTAACATTGGCACTTGTCATAGTTTTTTCTCTATAAGTCAATATGTAATTTATAGGCCTACAGAATGGGTGCAGTAGAAAGTGATGTTGGGTATATAGACCTCAGACCCCATGAAATGACACCATGTATATAGTGCCTACAGAAAGTATTCACATCCCTGTTGTGTTACAGCCTGAATTTAAAATGGATTACATTGACCAGGGAAGTTTTCCAATGCCTCGTGAAGAAGGACACCTATTGGTAGATGGGTAAATATTTTTTTTAAAGCAGACACTGAATATCCCTTTGAGCATGGTGAAGTTATTAATTACACTTTGGATGGTGTATCTACACACCGAGTCACGACAAAGAAACAGGCGTCCTTTCTAACTCAGTTGCCGGAGAGTAAGGAAACCGCTCAGGGATTTCACAATGAGGCCATTGGTGACATTAAAACAGTTACAGAGTTTAATGGCTGTGATAGGAGAAAAGTGAGGATGGATCAACAACTTTGTAGTTACTCTACAATACTAATCAAATTTACAGAGTGAAAAGAAGGAAGCTTGTGCAGAATACATTAAAAAAAAAATACTGTGTGCATCCTGTGTGCAACAAAACACTAAAGTAATATTACAAAAAATGTGGCAAAGCAATTCACTTTTTGTCCTGAATACAAAGTGCTATGTTTGGTGCAAATCCAATATAACACATTACTGAGTACTACTTTCCATATTTTCAAGCATAGAGGTGGCTGCATCATGTTATGGGTATGCTTGTAATCTTTAAGGGAATTATGGTAATTTTTCTGGATAAAAATATAAGGAATGGAGCTAAGCACAGGCAAAATCCTAGAGGAAAACCTGGTTCAGTCTGCTCTTCACCAGACACTGGGAGATTAATTCACCTTTAAGTAGGACAAGAACCTAAAATAAAAGGCCAAATCTACACTGGAGTTGCTTACCAAGAAGCGTTTCATTTTTCATAAATGTAACATTTCAAGCATGGTTTCACTTGGTCCTAGAAGGGTATGTGTGTAGATGGGTGAGAAAAAAAACTAAATGTAATCCATTTTGAATTCAGGCTGTAATACAACAAAATGTAGAATAACTCTAGGGTTATGAATACTTTCTGAAGGCACTGTAGATTCTACAGACTCTGCTGAGTACTCCAGACTCCACTTTTACATCAGCACAAAGTATCGTTTTTTTCACTATAAACCCATGAACCTACAGGAACGGGCCACCGCCTTGATGTTAGTTGAGAACGACAGGGTGTTGTCCAGGATCACGCCAAGGTTCTTAGCGCTCTGAGAGGAGGACACAATGGAGTTGTCAACCGTGATGGCGAGATCATGGAACGGGCAGTCCTTCCCCGGGAGGAAGAGCAGCTCCGTCTTGCCGAAGTTCAGCTTGAGGTGGTGATCCGTCATCCACACTGATATGTCTGCCAGACATGCAGAGATGCAATTCGCCACCTGGTCATCAGAAGGGGGAAAGGAGAAGATTAATTGTGTGTCGTCTGCATAGCAATGATAGGAGAGACCATGTGAGGTTATGACAGAGCCAAGTGACTTGGTGTATAGCGAGAATAGGAGAGGGCCTAGAACAGAGCCCTGGGGGACACCAGTGGTGAGAGCGCGTGGTGAGAACAACAACGCAGCCACTGCCAGCTAGCCTACTTCAGCAGTACTGTATCATTTTAATCATTTTAGTCAATAAGATTCTTGCTACGTAAGCTTAACTTTCTGAACATTTGAGACGTGTAGTCCACTTGTCATTCCAATCTCCTTGCATTAGCGTAGCCTCTTCTGTAGCCTGTCAACTATGTGTCTGTCTATCCCTGTTCTCTCCTCTCTGCACAGACCATACAAACGCTCCACACCGCGTGGCCGCTGCCACCCTGATCTGGTGGTCCCAGCGCGCACGACCCACGTGGAGTTCCAGGTCTCCGGTAGCCTCTGGAACTGCCGATCTGCAGCCAACAAGGCAGAGTTCATCTCAGCCTATGCCTCCCTCCAGTCCCTCGACTTCTTGGCACTGACAAAAAAATGGATCACCACAGATAACACTGCTACTCCTACTGCTCTCTCTTCGTCCGCCCACGTGTTCTCGCACACTCCGAGAGCTTCTGGTCAGCGGGGTGGTGGCATCGGGATCCTTATCTCTCCCAAGTGGTCATTCTCTCTTTCTCCCCTTACCCATCTGTCTATCGCCTCCTTTGAATTTCATGCTGTCACAGTTACCAGCCCTTTCAAGCTTAACATCCTTATCATTTATCGCCCTCCAGGTCCCCTCGGAGAGTTCATCAATGAGCTTGATGCCTTGATAAGCTCCTTTCCTGAGGACGGCTCACCTCTCACAGTTCTGGGCGACTTTAACCTCCCCACGTCTACCTTTGACTCATTCCTCTCTGCCTCCTTCTTTCCACTCCTCTCCTCTTTTGACCTCACCCTCTCACCTCCCCCTACTCACAAGGCAGGCAATACGCTCGACCTCATCTTTACTAGATGCTGTTTTTCCACTAACCTCATTGCAACTCCCCTCCAAGTCTCCGACCACTACCTTGTATCCTTTTCCCTCTCGCTCTCATCCAACACTTCCCACACTGCCCCTACTCGGATGGTATCGCGCCGTCCCAACCTTCGCTCTCTCTCCCCCGCTACTCTCTCCTCTTCCATCCTATCATCTCTTCCCTCTGCTCAAACCTTCTCCAACCTATCTCCTGATTCTGCCTCCTCAACCCTCCTCTCCTCCCTTTCTGCATCCTTTGACTCTCTATGTCCCCTATCTTTCAGGCCGGCTCGGTCCTCCCCTCCCGCTCCGTGGCTTGACGACTCATTGCGAGCTCACAGAACAGGGCTCCGGGCAGCCGAGCGGAAATGGAGGAAAACTCGCCTCCCTGCGGACCTGTCATCCTTTCACTCCCTCCTCTCTACATTTTCCTCCTCTGTCTCTGCTGCTAAAGCCACTTTCTACCACTCTAAATTCCAAGCATCTGCCTCTAACCCTAGGAAGCTCTTTGCCACCTTCTCCTCCCTCCTGAATCCTCCTCCCCCTCCCCCCTCCTCCCTCTCTGCAGATGACTTCGTCAACCATTTTGAAAAGAAGGTCGACGACATCCGATCCTCGTTTGCTAAGTCAAACGACACCGCTGGTTCTGCTCACACTGCCCTACCCTGTGCTCTGACCTCTTTCTCCCCTCTCTCTCCAGATGAAATCTTGCGTCTTGTGACGGCCGGCCGCCCAACAACCTGCCCGCTCGACCCTATCTCCTCCTCTCTTCTCCAGACCATTTCCGGAGACCTTCTCCCTTACCTCACCTCGCTCATCAACTTATCCCTGACCGCTGGCTACGTCCCTTCCGTCTTCAAGAGAGCGAGAGTTGCACCCCTTCTGAAAAAAACCTACACTCGATCCCTCCGATGTCAACAACTATAGACCAGTATCCCTTCTTTCTTTTCTCTCCAAAACTCTTGAACGTGCCGTCCTTGGTCAGCTCTCCCGCTATCTCTCTCAGAATGACCTTCTTGATCCAAATTAGTCAGGTTTCAAGACTAGTCATTCAACTGAGACTGCTCTTCTCTGTATCACGGAGGCGCTCCGCACCGCTAAAGCTAACTCTCTCTCCTCTGCTCTCATCCTTCTAGACCTATCGGCTGCCTTCGATACTGTGAACCATCAGATCCTCCTCTCCACCCTCTCCGAGTTGGGCATCTCCGGCACGGCCCACGCTTGGATTGCGTCCTACCTGACAGGTCGCTCCTACCAGGTGGCGTGGCGAGAATCTGTCTCCTCACCACGCGCTCTCACCACTGGAGTCCCCCAGGGCTCTGTTCTAGGCCCTCTCCTATTCTCGCTATACACCAAGTCACTTGGCTCTGTCATAACCTCACATGGTCTCTCCTATCATTGCTATTCAGACGACACACAATTAATCTTCTCCTTTCCCCCTTCTGATGACCAGGTGGCGAATCGCATCTCTGCATGTCTGGCAGACATATCAGTGTGGATGACGGATCACCACCTCAAGCTGAACTTCGGCAAGACGGAGCTGCTCTTCCTCCCGGGGAAGGACTGCCTGTTCCATGATCTCGCCATCACGGTTGACAACTCCATTGTGTCCTCCTCCCAGAGCGCTAAGAACCTTGGCGTGATCCTGGACAACACCCTGTCGTTCTCAACTAACATCAAGGCGGTGGCCCGTTCCTGTAGGTTCATGCTCTACAACATCCGCAGAGTACGACCCTGCCTCACACAGGAAGCGGCGCAGGTCCTAATCCAGGCACTTGTCATCTCCCGTCTGGATTACTGCAACTCGCTGTTGGCTGGGCTCCCTGCCTGTGCCATTAAACCCCTACAACTCATCCAGAACGCCGCAGCCCGTCTAGTGTTCAACCTTCCCAAGTTCTCACACGTCACCCCGCTCCTCCGCTCTCTCCACTGGCTTCCAGTTGAAGCTCGCATCCGCTACAAGACCATGGTGCTTGCCTACGGAGCTGTGAGGGGAACGGCACCTCAGTACCTCCAGGCTCTGATCAGGCCCTACACCCAAATAAGGGCACTGCGTTCATCCACCTCTGGCCTGCTCGCCTCCCTACCACTGAGGAAGTACAGTTCCCGCTCAGCCCAGTCAAAACTGTTCGCTGCTCTGGCTCCCCAATGGTGGAACAAACTCCCTCACGACGCCAGGACAGCGGAGTCAATCACCACCTTCCGGAGACACCTGAAACCCCACCTCTTTAAGGAATACCTAGGATAGGATAAAGTAATCCTTCTCACCCCCCTCCCCCTTAAAATATTTAGATGCACTATTGTAAAGTGGCTGTTCCACTGGATGTCATAAGGTGAATGCACCAATTTGTAAGTCGCTCTGGATAAGAGCGTCTGCTAAATGACTTAAATGTAATGTAAATGTCTAGTTTTGTCCCATCGATTAAATGTTGTGGATCTTAATGTTTTTCCTCATAATCCTGGACTATCGGACCACCATGTTATTACGTTTGCAATCGCAACAAATAAGGAGCATCAAAGGTCGTGCTATAAATTCTCAGACAACACAAAGATTCCTTGATGTCCTTCCAGACTCCCTCTGCCTACCCAAGGACATTAGAGGACAACAATCAGTTAACCACCTAGCTGAGGAACTCAATTTAACCTTGCGCAATACCCTAGATGCAGTTGCACCCCTAAAAACTAAAAACAATTGTCATAAGAAACTAGCTCCCTGGTATACAGAAAATATCCGAGCTCTGAAGCAAGCTTCCAGAAAATTGGAACGGAAATGGCACCACAGCAAACTGGAAGTCTTCCGACTAGCTTGGAAAGACAGGACCGTGCAGTATCGAAGAGCCCTCACTGCTGCTCGATCATCCTATTTATCCAACTTAATTGAGGGAAATAAGAACAATCCGAAATGTATTTTTGATACTGTCGCAAAGCTAACTAAAAAGCAGCATTCCCCAAGTGAGGATGGCTTTCACTTCAGCAGTAATCCATTCATGAACTTCTTTGAGGAGAATATCATGATCATTAGAAAGCAAATTACGGACTCCTCTTTAAATCTGCGTATTCCTCCAAAGCTCAGTTGTCCTGAGTCTGCACAACTCTGCCAGGACCTAGGATCAAGAGAGACACTCAAGTGTTTTAGTACTATATATCTTGACACAATGCTGAAAATAATCTTGGCCTCTAAACCTTCAAGCTGCATACTGGACCCTATTCCAACTAAACTACTGAAAGAGCTGCTTCCTGTGCTTGGCCCTCCTATGTTGAACATAATAAACGGCTCTCTATCCACCGGATGTGTACCAAATTCACTAAAAGTGGCAGTAATAAAGCCTCTCTTGAAAAATCCAAATCTTGACACAGAAAATATAAAAAACTATCGGCCTATATTGAATCTTCCATTCCTCTCAAAAAGTTTAGAAAAAGCTGTTGCGCAGCAACTCACTTCCTTCCTGAAGACAAACAATGTATATGAAATGCTTCAGTCTGGTTTTAGACCCCATCATAGCACTGAGACTGCACTTGTGAAGGTGGTAAATGACCTTTTAATGGCATCAGACTGAGGCTCTACATCTGTCCTCGTGCTCCTAGATCTTAGTGCTGCTTTTGATATCATCGATCACCACATTCTTTTGGAGAGATTGGAAAGCCAAATTTGTCTACACGGACAAGTTCTGGCCTGGTTTAGATCTTATCTGTCGGAAAGATATCAGTTTGTCTCTGTGAATGGCTTGTCCTCTGACAAATCAACTGTAAATTTCGGTGTTCCTCAAGGTTCGTTTTAGGACCACTATTGTTTTCACTATATATTTTACCTCTTGGAGATGTCAATAGAAAACATAATGTTAACTTTCACTGCTTGCGGATGACACACAGCTGTACATTTCAATGAAACATGGTGAATTCCCAAAATTGCCCTAGCTAGAAGCCTGTGTTTCAGACATAAGGAAGTGGATGGCTGCAAACTTCCTACTTTTAAACCCGGACAAAACAGATGTTTGTTCTAGGTCCCAAGAAACAAAGATCTTCTGTTGAATCTGACAATTAATCTTGATGGTTGTACAGTCGTCTCGAATAAATCTGTGAAGGACCTCGGCGTTACTCTGGACCCTGATCTCTCTTTTGACGAACATATCAAGACTGTTTCAAGGACAGCTTTTTTCCATCTACGTAACATTGCAAAAATCAGAAACTTTCTGTCCAAAAATGATGCAGAAAAATGAATCCATGCTTTTGTTACTTCTAGGTTAGATTACTGCAATGTTCTACTTTCCGGCTACCCGGATAAAGCACTAAATAAACTTCAGTTAGTGCTAAATATGGCTGCTAGAATCCTGACTAGAACCAAAACATGTGATCATATTACTCCAGTGCTACACTGGCTTCCTGTTAAGGCAAGGGCTGATTTCAAGGTTTTACTGCTAACCTACAAAGCATTACATGGGCTTAATCCTACCTATCTTTCCGATTTGGTCCTGCCGTACATACCTACACGTACGCTACGGTCACAAGACGCAGGCCATCTGATTGTCCCTATAATTTCTGAGCAAACAGCTGGAGGCAGGGCTTTCTCATATAGAGCTCCATTTTTATGGAATGGTCTGCCTACCCATGTGAGAGACGCAGACTCGGTGTCAACCTTTAAGTCTTTACTGAAGACTCATCTCTTCAGTGGGTCATATGATTGAGTGTAGTCTGGCCCAGGAGTGTGAAGTGGAACGGAAAAGCTCTGGAGCAACGAACCACCCTTGCTGTCTCTGCCTGGCCGGTTCCCTTCTCTCCACTGCGATTCTCTGCCTCTAACCCCATTACAGGGGCTGAGTCAATGGCTTACTGGTGCTCTTTCATGCTGTCCCTAGGAGGAGTGCGTCACTTGAGTGGGTTGAGTCACTGACGTGATCTTCCTGTCTGGGTTACTCTGCCTTGTCTCAAGATGGTAAGTTGGTGGTTGATGATATCCCTCTAATGGTGTGGGGGCTGTGTTTTGGCAAAGTGGGTGGGGTTATATCCTTCCTGTTTGGCCCTGTCCGGGAGTATCATCGGATGGGGCCACAGTGTCTCCTGACCCATCCTGTCTCAGCCTCCAGTATTTATGCTGCAGTGGTTTATGTGTCGGGGGGCAAGGGTCAGTCTGTTATATCTGGAGTACTTCTCCTGTCTTATCCGGTGTCCTGTGTGAATTTAAGTATGCTCTCTCTAATTCTCTCTTTCTTTCTCTCTCTCGGAGGACCTGAGCCCTAGGACCATGCCTCAGGACTACCTGACATGATGACTCCTTGCTGTCCCCAGTCCACCTGGGCGTGCTGCTGCTCCAGTTTCAACCGTTCTGCCTGTGATTATTATTATTTGACCATGCTGGTCATTTATGAACATTTGAACATCTTGGCCATGTTCTGCTATAATCTCCACCCGGCACAGCCAGAAGAGGACTGGCCACCCCTCATAGCCTGGTTCCTCTCTAGGTTTCTTCCTAGGTTTTGGCCTTTCTATGGAGTTTGTCCTAGCCACCGTGCTTCTACACCTGCATTGCTTGCTGTTTGTGGTTTTAGGCTGGGTTTCTGTACAACACTTTGAGATATCAGCTGATGTAAGAAGGGCTATGTAAATACATTTGATTTGATTTTGGCCTGTGGAATGGGTGTAGTAAAAGGCCAGCAAAACTCTGTATTATTCAGTGCACCTTGAACGTATACCACATATACATTCTACAGACCCTACTGAGTACTCCCAACCCCACTTTTACATCAGCACAAATAATTGTGTTTTCGTTATGTCAATATGTATTTCATATACAGTGATTTGCGTTGTGGCATATGAAATGCTTGTAGTTGGCCTGAAGACCCGACTTTGAACTGCATATAATTCCACGTCTGGGAGAAATGAGTGTGGATCAGGAACGTTTCCTCTCACGACCTCGACATGCCAGAATGCTGAATAAAATAAAAGTTGTCTGTGCGGGTGGTCCTTTTGCAGGTAGGAACGTAAGACAAAATATCCACAGAGTAGTGTTATCAACCCGACCTTCAGTATGCTGGTCTGTATATTGTTTGTATTTCAGGTTTTATGTTTCAAAACTGAAGCAATTTGCACATGACGAACACTTGGTCAATATAATGGAGCTTAACCGAACGACAAACATTTCCAGCTGATTGCGAGGAAACATGCTTTGGTCAACTACATGTGGTTACGTTTGTCTATTGTTTCCATATTGTCCATCATGTGCAATGCTTCAGCATGTTGAAAATACAAGTGACAGACCGGCGCTGCAAAAAAAAACAGTAAGCAACGCTTTCCTGTGGATAACGTTACCATATCTCCACATCCTACCACCAAAAGGACCAATAAGATGTTCAAACGGTAAAATAAGTGTAAATGTCATTTTATTCAACATTCTGCCTTATTGGGTCTTTTTTCCAGCGATTTCTTTCAGAATGATATTCATGGGTAACCATGGAAACAGTCCGATAAAAAAATGGAAGGTGTAGAAAAAGGCCAGCAACACTGTATTATTCAGCGACCCATGAAATGATACCATTTACAGATTCTACAGACCCTACTGACTACTCCCAACCCAACTCTTACATCGGCACGAAGAATCGTTTTTTCACTATCAGCCCAATATTGTCCACATACCAGTCTGAACATTTGTATTTTTTAATAGTGGCCTTAAAATAATGTTTTTAAAACATATGTAAAGCCTTTTTACCATAAATGTTTTATTGCATTTGCTTATAAGCACAAAACAATCGAAATAGATACAAATGTTATCTTTTGAATGAGTTTTCCACCATACAATGTTTTTGAAATGGGGGCTTTTATTTTGAAGGTTTCCTCATTACCGTATCCGAGTGACGTCATATTTAGTGCCGCTAGCAGAATCGTAGCAGGCAGAGGAGTGAAAGATTAGTCTACGCAGAAGCATTGACAGAATTGTTCAAATACCGAAGGGTCATTTTTTAAAAAGTTTTTTTGTCCCCGCACTCGACAGCAACATACGAGCGGATTATGATTGTCAAGATCTCGAAGAAGCGTGAGAGAAGATAAAGGACCTAACGGTATAAATTTGAAGTGTTTTCCGAATAGAAACGGCCAAAAGTATCGTATCTGCTTTAAAGTTCCTGTGTTGGCAGGGACGAAAATATATGCAATGTCTTTTTGGGACAGGATTTTCTGACATTTATCATAAAACATATTTTATTTACAGTTGATCCTTGGATAAAGGCATATCACCCAGTAGTCGCCTACCTAACTACCAACGGGAAAAGTTGACTCGTCCGTGCTACTGCAGGTAATTAAGTGATAAAACATTACCTGCTCATTCATTGCGTGGTTACTGTAACGTTGGCACAGTTGGGTCACTATGGGACTCTGTAGAGCATTTACAAAAATGAGGCACTTCAATTATTATAAGTAGTGCATCAATGTAGCAGTTGTCAAATCATGTTTTGCTGACAACTTTGTTTAAATGGCTGTTTGGAGCTCGTCTGGACTGTTGCCCATGACTTTTGCACAAGGAGTCACACATTTGTCGTTAGTGTAGACTAATGTCGCGTTTAAAACAACTGGGAATTTAGTGATCTTCAGGTCGGAATTGGAATTCTGAGTTGGATTTAGCGTTCAAATCGATTTTTGCCAGTCTGAACTAGTTGTCACCTGAGTTCCTAGTTGTATGGACGCTGGGAAGTCGGAGATTTCCGAGTTCCCAGTTGTGTTGAACGCGGCATAACAGTGAAAAGCTTACTTACGGCCCTTCCCAAGAACGCAGAAAGAAAGAAAATTTAGAAATAATATCAAAGTAAAAACATGTAATGATTAATACACAATGAGTAACGATTACATGCTCTATACACTGGGTACCAGTGGCGAGTCTGCACAGGGGTACGAGGTAATTGAGGTAGATATGTACATATAACTAATATATAATAATAATAATATATGCCATTTAGCAGACGCTTTTATCCAAAGCGACTTACAGTCATGTGTGCATACATTCTATGTATGGGTGGTCCTGGGGTCCTCAGTGCCTTGTGGTCGGTCTGATGCCAAGCAGTTGCCATACCAAGCGGTGATGCAGCCAGTCAAGATGGTCATTATGGTGTAGCAGTAGAACTTTGTGGATCTGATTGTCCATGCCAAATATTTTCAGCCTCCTCAGGGGGAAGAGGCGTTGTTGTGCACTCTTCACCACTGAATTGGTGTTTGTGAACCATGATAAATCCTCAGTGATGTGGACACAGAGGAACATGAAGCTCTCGACCCGCTACACTTACAGCCCCGTCGATGTGAATGGGGGCATGCTCTGCCCCCCGTTGTCTGTAGTTCACAATCAGCTTCTTTGTCTTGCTGACATTGAGAGAGAGCCAGGTCTCGGACCTACTCACTATAGGCTGTCTCATAGTCGTTGCTGATCAGACCTGCCACCATTGTTTTATCTGCAAACTTTATGATGGCCTTAGAGTCGTGTTTGGCCACGCAGTCGTGTGTGAACAGGGAGTACAGGAGGGGACTAAGCACAGACCCCTGAGGGGCCCCCGTGTTGATGGTCAGATTGGTGGATGTGTTGCTGCCTTCCCTTACCACCAGGGGGCGGCCCGTCAGGAAGTCCAGGAACCAGTTGCAGAGGAAGGTGTTTTGTCCCAGGGTCCTTAGCTTAGTGATGAGCTTGGAAGGCACTATGGTGTTGAACGCTAAGCTGTAGTCAATGAACAGCATTCTCACATAGGTGTTCCTCTTGTCCAGGTGGGAGAGGGCAGTGTGGAGTGCAATAGAGATTGTGTCATCTGTGGATCTGTTGGGGCATTATTGGAATGGGTCCATGGCGTATGGGATGATGGTGTTGATGTGAGCCACGCCTTTCAAAGCATTTCATGGCTACAAATGTGAGTGCTTCAGGACGATAGTCATTTAGATGGGTTTAAGCTGTATTGGAGTACTGAGAACTAAATACCCTACCAAAATTAAGTTACTTTTTCTGTTAGTGAGGGGGATCGTCTTCTGATCCAGAGAGGGTGTAGGTGACTGTCAAATTCCCTCCCTTGTCTGATGGATGATTATATGTGTCTGTTTTTGTTTACACAAGTGACTCAGCATTTTTATGATTGCCATTCATGAGTTGAGACTGTCCACAATGGCAGGCAGTTAACTTTGTTACTTCCTCACTTGTTACAGTGAATGCTAGGAGGTACAGTGAGATGGGAAATTTCAAATTAAGGTTGATGATACCAGCCCACCAGTATGTGTCAAAAATCCTTTCTGCCCTTGCCTTTGACATCTTGGATTGATTCCCAGCTTGGGAAAACATACAGCACCTAATATCCTTTAGTGTCAACAATATACTTTGTTTTATTAAAAAAAAAAAAAATTCTCCTTTATTTAACCAGGTAGGCTCGTTGAGAACAAAGTTCTCATTTGCAACTGCGACCTGGCCAAGATAAAGCATAGCAATTCGACACATTCAACAACAGACGTACACATGGAATAAACAAAACATAGTCAATAATACAGTAAACAAAGGAAAACAAAAAGTCTATATGCAGTGTGTGCAAATGAGGTAAGATTTAGGCAATATGAGGGGGTTTAGGCAATAAATAGGCCATGGTGGCAAAGTAATTACAATATAGCAATTAAACACTGGAATGGTAGATGTGCAGAAGATGAGTGTGCAAGTAGAGATACTGGGGTGCAAAGGAGCAAGATAAATAAATACTGTATGGGGATGAGGTAGGTAGATAGATGGGCTGTTTATAGATGGGCTATGTACAGGTGCAATGATCTGTGAGCTGCTCTGACAGCTGGTGCTTAAAGCTAGTGAGCGAGATATGAGTCTCCAGCTTCAGAGATTTTTGCAGTTCATTCCAGTCATTGGCAGCAGAGAACTGGAAGGAAAGACGACCAAAGGAGGAATTGGCTTTGGGAGTGACCAGTGAGATATACCTGCTGGAGCATGTGCTACGCGTGGGTGCTTCTATGGTGATCAGTAAGCTGAGATGAGGCGGGGCTTTACCTAGCAGAGACTTGTAGATAACCTGTAGCCAGTGGGTTTGGCAACGAGTATGAAGCGAGGGACAACCAACGAGAGCGTACAGGTCGCAATGGTGGGTAGTGTATGGGGCTTTGGTGGCAAAACGGATGGCACTGTGATAGACTGCATCCAGTTTGTTGAGTAGAGTGTTGTAGGCTATTTTATAGATGACATCACTGAAGTCGAGGATCGGTGGGTGGTCAGTTTTATGAGGGTGTAGGAAGCCAATTCTAGATTTAATTTTGGATTGGAGATGCTTAATGAAAGTCTGGAAGGAGTGTTTACAGTCTAACCAGACACCTAGGTATTTATAGTTGTCCACGTATTCTAAGTCCGAGCCGTCCAGAGTAGTGATGCTGGACGGGCGAGCAGTGATCGGTAGCATACATTTAGTTTTACTTGCATTTAAGAGCAGTTGGAGGCCATGGATGGAGAGTTGTATGGCATTGAAGCTTGTCTGGAGGTTAGTTAACACAGTGTCCAAAGAGGGGCCAGAAGTATACTGAATGGTGTCGTCTGCGTCGAGGTGTACCAGAGAATCACCAGCAGCAAGAGCAACATCATTGATGTATACAGAGAAAGAGTCGGCCCGAGAAATGAACCCTGTGACACCCCATAGAGACTGCCAGAGGTCCGGACAACAGGCCCTCCGATTTGGCACACTGAACTATATTAGAGAAGTAGTTGGTAAACCAGGCGAGGCAATCCTTTGAGAAACCAAGGCTGTCGAGTCTGCCAATAAGAATGTGGTGAATGACCGAGTCGAAAGACTTGGCCATGTCGATGAATACAGCTGCACAGTATTGTCTCTTATTGATGTCGTTTAGGACCTTGAGCGTGGCTGAGGTGCACCCACGACCAGCTCTGAAACCAGATTGCATAGCGGAGAAGGTACATTGTACAAGCCAGGTCAAAACTGACCAGTCCATTAATGATATTTTCAGTCAAAATTCACAAGCCTCACTGACCGTCCATGACTGAATGGGTCACAGATTTTTATTTTTAGAAAGTTGAATTGCTTGGAATACTTCTCAGATGTCACCTTGGACATGGGCATTCTGTTTGCTCTTTCCCTTTCACTTTTCATATCATAAATATTTTATATGGTGGTTGGTTGATAGTAGATTTACACCTACACTGTTCCCCAGAGGTATCTAAAAACTTCTGTTGAACTGCATTTTTTTCTCTCCAAATTAATCAAATTCAGCATGGCATTAGTGATGGGGGATAAAATCAATACAATTACAAATTGGGATATCTTTTTTATTTATTATTATTATTTTTTTTACAATGTATCGAAATGACAATATCGCAATATTATTTTGCGCTAGTTGGCTGTACCTGCAAAAAAACTCTAGTATTTTTTCCTTCATAGCTTGTTCTTGATCTTATTTTAAAATAGGGAGCCAATTTAGTTTTCAGCACTTTTATTTCCATGACTGATCATAACTCGTTTTCCCATGGTTCTCATATTGTCCCTCTGCAGCAGGTGAGCAATATGTTTGGACCATGGAATAGCAATAAAATCACAGTATTGAATCACAATACATAGAATTGTGTAAATCGGAATACATATCGTATCGGCACGTAAGTACTGCGATAATATTGTATCTTGAGGTCCCCGGCAATTCCCAGCGCTGCATAGCATGTGTGTGGTAGTTTGCCAGAGAGATGACTCAGAACTTGACCTGACCTGAGAGTCTTTATTTGGTCGTGTTTCAGAGAGACACTCACCTCTTATTCATTTTGGGGAGGATTGGGAGAGGGGTGTGGGGGGACAGCCAAGCACAAGCGTACTTGTAAAGGAAATGTCATGTGACACCCTGGCCTTTGAACACTTCCCTTTCCCTCAGCCGGCCGGAAGAGCTAGCAGGGGAACAGGTGTGACCCAGCTTTAGCCTGCCTGGGAAACACCACACAACATAATCTACTGCAGCAGACTAACAGGAAACTGAAGGAGCCAATTGCAGACAGTAGATGTTGTTCTTTATCTTGAATTTAAACTTTGTTTCTTGTTTTATCAAACCAGTTGGCTGTTTACTAAACTGAGTTTTATTCAGTTAATCCATTGTCTGAACTCTAACATTGTGGCATGATTAGAGTAGATAGTTCAATTGTCTCACGTACAGGGTTACAGATGTACAGTGAGCCCCAAAAGTATTGGGACAACAGTGACACATTTAGTAGTTTTGGCTCTTATACAATGACTAAGGTTAAAAGTTAGACTGTCAGCTTTAATTTGAGGTTATTTTCATCCATATCTGGTCAACTGTTTATAAATTACAGCACCTTTTGTACAAAGCCCTCCCATTCTACGGGGGACAAATATCATATCCCCCCCCCATATTGCTAATCTCCTGTTAGTGTCATAGTGAGAAGTTAGCATGTCTTGGGGTATGATATTTGTGCGTCTGTAATAGAGGTCGACCGATTATGATTTTTCAATATCGATACCGATTATTGGAGGACCAAAAAAGCCGATACTGATTAATCTGCCATTTTTATTTTATTTCTAATAATGACAATTACAACAATACTGAATTAATACTTATATTATTTTTTAAATATTAAACATAAATAAAATCAATTTAGCCTCAAATAAATAAAGAAACATGTTCAATTTGGTTTAAATAATGCAAAAAAAAGTGTTGGAGATTAAAGTAATATGTGCCATGTAAAAAAGCTAACGTTTAAATTCCTTGCTCAGAACATGAGAACATATGAAAGTTGGTGGTTCCTTTTAACATGAGACTTCAATATTCCAGGGTAAGAAGTTTTAGGTTGTAGTTAATATAGTATTTATAGGACTATTTCTCTCTATACCATTTGTATTTCATATACCTTTGACTATTGGATGTTCTTATAGGCACTATAGAATTGCCAGTGTAACAGTATAGCTTTCCTCCCCCTCCTTGTCCCTACCTGGGCTCGAACCAGGAACACATAGACAACAGCCACACTCAAAGCATCGTTACCCATAGCTCCACAAAAGCCGCTGCCCTAGCAGCGCAAGGGGAATAACTACTCCAAATCTAAAAGCGAGTGACGTTTGAAACAGTATTAGCGCACACCCAGCTAACTAGCTAGCCATTTCACATTGGTTACACCAGCCATTAGGCTGATAGGCTTGAAGTCATAAACAGCGCTCTGCTGGCAGAGCTGCTGGCAAAACGCACGAAAGTGCTGTTTGAATGAATGATTATGGGCCTGCTGCTGCTCAGTCAGACTGCTCTATCAAATCAGACTTAATTAAAACTTAATAACACACAGAAATACGAGCCTTTGGCCATTAATATGATCGAATCCGGAAACTATCATTTCGAAAACAAAATGTTTATTATTTCAGTGAAATACGGAACCGTTCGGTATTTTATCTAACGGGCGGTATCCCGAAGTCTAAATATTCTTGTAACATTGCACAACCTTCAATGTATGTCATAATTATGTAATGAGCCAAGCAGCCCAAACTGTTGCATATACCCGGACTCTGCGTGCAATGAACGCAAGAGAAATTACCCAATTTCACCTGGTTAATATTGCCTGCTAAACTGGATCAGTACTTATTATGATTGTTTTTTATAAGATCAGTTTAATGCTAGCTAGCAATTTACCTTGGCCTCTACTACATTCGCGTAACAGGCAGGCTACTCGTGGAGTGCAATGGTTAGAGCATTGGACCAGTTAACTGTGCGGTTGCAAGATTGGAAAACCCCTGATCTGACAAGGTGAACATCTGTTGTTCTGCCCCTGAACAAGGCAGTTAACCCACAGTTCCTAGGCAGTCATTGAAAATAAGAATGTGTTCTTAACTGACTTGCCTAGTTAAATAAAAGGTATAAAAAATAAAAAAAATAAACATTTTAAAAATTTAAAAAAGAATCGGAAATCGGCGCCCAAAAGTACCGATTTCCGATTGTTATGAAAACTTGAAATCGGCCCTAATTAATCGCCCATTCCGATTAATCGGTCGACCTCTAGTCTGTAACGTTCTTACTCATCATTATTCACAATTCATTCAGGACTATCCGTAATCATGGCAGCATCCACATGAATGTAACAGTGTTTAGAAACATTATATTCTGATTTACAATAAAAGTGACTCCAAATCGATATACAGCATTATTTACCTTTGGTTTCTATTGGGCACAACATAATGTGAAACACAACCAAAACATACAAAAAATGCATCCAACAAGTTTGTAGAGTCACAAGCTTGATGTAATCATTGTGTGCTAGGAATATGGGACCAAATACAATACTTTTGACTTCTTTAATAGGCACAAGTGAATTTGTCACTAAAAACTGCTGTAATTTCTAAATGGTTCACCCGATGTGGATGAAAATACCATCCAATTAAAACTGACAGTCTGCACTTTAACCTCAGTCATTGTATCATTTCAAATCCAAAACAAAACAACATGTCACTGTCTCAATACTTTTGGAGCTCACTGTAATTACAGAGTATAGTGAAATTCTTGCGCTTCAACATTACAGGACAAATGGAAATAAGACCGGTGGAGCAGGGGGGGATTGGAGTAGGTAGCTGACTAGTGGTGGCTATTTATCATGCTAAATGTCCACTAGGGTGGAGGCAGGGTGAAATGTCAGTTGGTGGGGGGGTTAGGAGGGGACAAGGGGAGTAGGTAGCTGACTAGTGGTGGCTATTCATCATGCTAAATGTCCACTGGGGTGGAGGCAGGGTGAAATGTGCAGTTGGTGGGGGATTAGGAGGGGACAAGGGGAGTATGTAGCTGACTAGTGGTGGCTATTCATCATGCTAAATGTCCACTGGGGTGGAGGCAGGGTGAAATGTCAGTTGGTGGGGGGTTAGGAGGGGACAAGGGGAGTAGGTAGCTGACTAGTGGTGGCTATTCATTATGCTAAATGTCCACTGGGGTGGAGGCAGGGTGAAATGTCAGTTGGTGGGGGGTTAGGAGGGGACAAGGGGAGTAGGTAGCTGACTAGTGGTGGCTATTCATCATGCTAAATGTCCACTGGGGTGGAGGCAGGGTGACATGTCAGTTGGTGGGGGATTAGGAGGGGACAAGGGGAGTAGGTAGCTGACTAGTGGTGGCTATTCATCATGCTAAATGTCCACTGGGGTGGAGGCAGGGTGAAATGTCAGTTGGTGGGGGATTAGGAGGGGACAACGGGAGTAGGTAGCTGACTAGTGGTGGTTAATTAGCAGCCTGATGATCTGGGGGGTTAGAAGCTATTTGCCAAGAACTGCAAAGCTGCTTGTGTTTTTCACGCTCAAGAATGGTCCACCACCCAAAGGACATCCAGCCAATTTGACACAACTATGGGAAGCATTGGAGTCAACATTGGCCAGCATCCCTGTGGAACACTTTCGATACCTTGTAGAGTCCATGCCCACAATTGAGGCTGTTCTGAGGGCAAAAGTGGGCTCATCTCAATATTTGGAAGGTGTTCCTAATGTTTTGTACATTTTGTGTTTGTTTGATCTAGCTAGGGGTGTGCAAACCCAGATGACGCTGGGCCAATTGTGCACCGCATGGAAATGTAGTCTTTATTTACCCTACAGAGTGTGGGCTTTCGTAGGCTATTTTTCAAATTTTGATCATACGTTGCTAAATTCAGTAAGGCCGCAAGGTAATAATGAATTTATCCACAAACCATAAATGATCTGCTATTAGTAAAAAAGACTTGAGGTTCTTTGAAATGAATTCCTTTGGTGGACTGCACGGCCATTTGAGCCGCGACTTGCATTACTGAAACAGGTGCGTCTTTCTTGTCATTGTTCACCGTTTACTCCAGTTTCAACGGTGTTATTCCCTTTTCAATGTTGAGACATACAATTTAAAGCATTAGAAAGTTAACATTATTCCATTTTTAACCAGAAGATGCCCATATTTGGCACATTTTCTTTTGCTTAAACTTGGTGAGTAAGCTTTTGTTGAACATGAAACAAAGTATGCCCCTAGACTGATGAATTTGGGGGCTCCCGAGGGGCGCAGCATTCTAAGGCACTGCATCTCGGTGCTAGAGGCAATTCTACAGACACCCTGGTTCGATTCCAGGCTGTATCACAAGCAGCCGTGAATAGGAGTCCCATAGGGCGGTGCACAATTGGCTCAGCGTCATCTGGGTTTGACCGGTGTAGGCAGTCATTGTAAATAAGAATTTGTTCTTAACTGACTTGTCTAGTTAAGTAAAGGTTCAAAAAGAAAATGAATGCACTAAGTAAGTCGCTCTGGATAAGAGGGTCTGATAAATGATACTTTTAAAATGTAAGTAATGTTATTTGCCTTCAATTAAAACAATGTTTTTGTTGCATATTTCAGTCTGGAACCTGCCTAGGTTTACGGGGAGTAAATGGCACACTATAGCAGTTCACAAAAAGCCTAAAATAGATGAGACTCCTATTATTCCAGAACTGCATCTTACATCTGATGGTTGGAAAACATTTCCCTACTTTTATCAACCAGTCTATTTTGAATTTGGGATAAAGCTGCAATCATTTGGCAAGCAATGCAGCTTTTCTACAATTTTTTTTTTAGCTTTTCTACAATTTCCGCCAATCAAAACACCTAAAAATAACCCATGGTATCAAGAACAAGATGAAACGAGGCTCTTATGATTCTCCAAATGGCAGTTTCTTGTCATTCTTGCTAGCAATCTGGCCATCCAGAATCACAACACACTGACTTCTGCTCCATTAAAGTGCACATATCGTTTTCTATCTATATGTGTGGTCTCATTTGAAATAGGTGGAGATTCAAGTGACAAATCTTTCCCAAAAAAATCAGTTCAATATGATTAGAATATAGTTAACTACAGTGGCTGTAAAATATATTGAACAAAAATATAAATGCAACACTTTCAACAATGTTCTTCTCCAACACTTTGTTTTTGCATTATTTAAACCAAATTGAACATGTTTCTTTATTTATTTGAGGCTAAATGTATTTTTATTGATGTATTATATTAAGTTAAAATAAGTGTTCATTCAGTGTTGTAATTGTCATTATTACCAATAAATTAAAAAATGTATTTAAAGATTAATCGATATAGTCTTTTTTTGGTCCTCCAATAATCGGTATCGGTATCTAGTCCCAAGCTTGTAGCGTCATACCCAAGAAGAGTCGAGGCTGTAATTTCTACCAAAGTTGCTTCAAGTACCGAGTAAAGGGTCTGAATATTTATGTAAATGTGATATTTCAGTTTTGTTTACTTAGATAATTTTGGTAAAATTTCAAATCCTGTTTTATTTTTTATAATTATTTTTGCTTTATCAAATTTTATTGCTCACATACACATGGTTAGTAGATGTTAATGCGAGTGTAGCGAAATGCTTGTACTCCTAGTTCCGACAGGGCGGAAATATCTAACAATTTCCCAACAACTGCCTAATTCACACACATCTAAATGGGAATATGTACATGTAATACATGTACAATATATGGATGAACGATGGCTGAGTGGCATTGGCAAGGTGCAATAAATGATAAAAAATACAGTATATTCATATATGAGTAACATAAGATATGTAAACATTATTGAAGTGCATTATTTAAAGTGGCATTGTTTTAAAGTGACTAGTGATCCATTTATTAAAGTAGCCAGTCATTGGGTCTCAATCTAGACAGCAGCCTCTGAGTAAGTGATTGTTGTTGTAGCAGTCTGATGGCCTTCAGTCTCTCGGTCCCAGCTTTGATGCATCTGTACTGACCTCGCCTTCTGTATTGTAGCGATGTGAACAGGCACTGGCTTAGGTGGTTGTTGTCCTTGATGATCTTTTTGGCCTTCCTGTGACATCGGTTGCTGTAGCTGTCATGGAGGGCAGGTAGTTTGTCCCCGGTGATGCGTTGTGCAGACCGCACCACCCTCTGGAGAGTCTTGCGGTTGAGGGCGGTGCAGTTGCCGTGCCAGGCTGTGATACATCCCGACAGGATGCTCTCGATTGTGCATCTGTAGAAGTTTGTCAGGGTTTTGGGTGACGAGACAAATTTTCTTCAGCCTCCTGAGGTTGAAGAGGTGCTGCTGCACCTTCTTCACCACACGGTCTGTGTGGGTGGACCAATTCAAATTTGTCTGTGACGTGTACACTGAGGAACTTAACTTTCCACCTTCTCCACTGCTGTTCCTTCCTTGTGGATTGGGGGGTGCTCCCTCTGCTGTTTCCTGAAGCCCATGATCATCACCTTTGTTTTGTTGAGGTTGAGTGAGAGGTTGTTTTCCTGACACCACACTCCAAGTGCCTTTCTCACCTCCTCCTCCTGAGTCTCTAGATGGCGCCGACCGTGATGGTCGCCCCGCTTCGAGTCCATAGGAAACTATGCAGTTTTTAGTTTTTTAAATTTATTTCTTAAATTGTTACCCCAGGAAATCTTAAGTCTTATTAAAAACAGCCGGGAAGAACTATTGGATATAAGAGCGACGTCAACTTACCAACATTACGACTAGGAATACAACTTTCCAGAAGCGGATCCTCAGTTTGGACCACCACCTAGGACAATGGATCTAATCCCAGAAGCTGACGCAAAACAACGGCACTGCAGATGGAGCGGCCTCCACGTAAGGCTAAGTAGACGCGCACATTGCCCACCGCTCCTGAGTATACTACTCACCAATGTCCCGTCTCTTGACAACAAGGTAGATGAAATTCAAGCAAGGGTTGCCTTCCAGAGACATCAGAGATTGTAGCATTCTCTGTTTCACGGAAAAATGGCACAAGATAAATAAAGGACAAAACGCACATCATAACAAGAGACCACACTACATAAGTAGAGACATAACACAACATAACAGCAAAACATTACAACACAGCATGGTAGCAACAGCGAACTGAAAAAAGGAGCGACCCAGGGATGTGTGTGCTTTGGGGACCTTTTAACAACATGTGACTGACAGAACTGGTGTTGTATGTGGAGAATGAGGGCTGCAGTAGATCTCTCAGATGTGGGGGAGTGGGTCTTGTGAAGGTATACAGCGATGACCAGTTTACAGAGGAGTGTAGAATGCAGTGATGTGTCCTATAAGGAGCATTGGTGGAAAATCTGATGGCCGAATGGTATAGAACGTCTAGCCGCTCGAGAGCACCATTACCTGCCGATCTTTAAATTATGTGTCCGAAATCTAGCATGGGTAGGATGGTCATCTGAATCAGGGTTAGTTTGTCAGCTGGGGTGAAAGAGGAGCGTTTACGATAGAGGGAACCAAGTTTAGATTTAACTTTAGCCTGCAGCTTTGATATGTGCTGGGAAAAGGACTCACAAGTACTTGAATGAGGTGACTACCTCAAGCTCTGAACCCTCAGTGGCAGTAAGAACACCTGTGGGAAGAGCGGCATTTTTCTTACCAAACCACATTACCTTTTTGTTTTGGAGGTGTTCAGAACAAGGTTCAGGGTAAGGGTGCCCAAGCTTTCTAAGAAAGCTTTGTTGTAGAGCATTTAACACAAAATCCAGGGAGTGGCCAGCTCTGTATAAGACTGTATCATCTACATATAAATGGATAAGAGAGCTTCCTAATGCCTGATCTATGTTGTTGATGTAAATTGAGAAGAGCGTTGGGCCTAGGATTGAGCCTTGGGGTACTCCCTTGGTGACAGGCAGGAGATGAGCTTTAAAGTTAGAATTTGTATAGACCTAAATGTATAAAAAAATCTTTCTCTTTCTGGTGCTCCTTGCATTATGTTTGGTGCGTAAGTTGGGAGCTGTGTGGGTATTTTTGGTTGAGAAAGTGTTTTTTGTTTATAAGGGGGAGACGGACAGTGGGGGACGGATGGAGAGTGTTTGTCTGTGTTAATTGAAGAGAATGCTTCATGCAGTGTTTTCCCTTTATTGCCACAATGACATGCAGATCAGTATGCATGTACTGTATATTCCTTCCTCACATTCCTCAAGCCGAATCACAGGTAGGCCTTTGCAAATATATGCAAATTAGCCGCTCTATAATATTATATTATATTAAATTCAAGACGTTTTTTAAAGTGAGTAAAAGTGTGAATATCAGTGATTGGCATTTTGTGTAGTAAATGTGCATAACTCTTATAAATGGTAACAAGTGTCCAGGGGATGGGTCGAACAGGACACTAGGCCTCTGAATTTTTCCCCCTGTGGTGTCTCGATACTACTCGGCATTGTGTTACTTGGCCTGGTAGCGTGACAACACTAATCACTGATGCATTTGTTCATGTCTTATAATTAACACTGGAAAATACATTTTATAACAAATTCAATTATTTATTTGATATCCTATTGAGTTCAATACATGCTTTTGTATTGTTGAATGCTGTTTTAATGTCTGGATGCTTATATTTCAGAAATTTTGTGCACAAAGTTGTTTACATTCCTTTTAGTGAGCATTACTCCTTTGCCAAGATATTCAATCCACCTGACAGGTGTGGCATATCCAGAAGCTGATTAAACAGCATGATCATTACACAGGTGCACCTTGTGCTGGGGACAATAAAAGGCCAGTCTAAAATGTGCATTTTTGTCACACAAAACAATGCCACAGATGTCTAAAGTTTTGAGGGAGTGTACAATTGGCATGCTGACTGCAACAATGTCCACCAGAGCTGTTTCCAGGGAATGTAATGTTCATTCCTCTACCACAACATCGTTTTAGAGAATTTGGCAGTACATCCAACCGGCCTCATAACTGCAGACCACGTGTAACCACGCCAGCCCAGGATATCCACATCCGACTACTTCACCTGCAGGATTGTCTGAGACCAGCCACCCAGACAGGCGATGGAAATTGTGAGTACTTCTGTCTGTAATAAAGCCCTTTTGTGGGGAAAAACTCATTCTGATTGGCTGGGCCTGGGTCCCCAGTGGTTGGGCCTGGCTCACAAGTGAGTGGGCCTATGCCCTCCCAGACACACCCATGGCTGCGCCCCTGCCCAGTCATGTGAAATCCATAGATTAGGGCCTAATGAATTTATTTTAATTCACTGATTTCCTTATATGAACTGTAACTCAGTAAAAATAATTTAAATTGTTGAATGTTGCATTTATATTTTTGCTCAATATATAATATTTACGTAAAAACACATTGTATGTGGACATGTTTCTTATTACTGTGACACTGACAAGTTCTTGTAAAACCCATGATTCATCATCTAGAGCAGTGGTCCCCAACTCCAGTGCTCGAACCCCAAAAGTACACATTTTTAGCCTAGGACAAGCACACCTGATTCAACTTTTCAAATATTCATCATGCCCTGTTGGGAACCATTGATCTAGAGTAGTAGTCATTGGATGAGCACAAGTTTAATTTATTCACTTATACACTGTCTAAAGAATGAGGATCTTTTTCTCAAACACCCCCATTACCACACTTGAACTTTTCATTACCGAAATGACTTAAAACGTTCAAATTGGGAGAAACTCAGAGAACCATTACTGTACCAACATGGAGGCATGAATGGGCTTTAGTGATGTGATGAATTGTTTGCTGACTAATAATGTCAGTCTCCTATTCCTTGCAGATTGATCTAAGGGCCTCTCATTACCAAAACACACATCTCATTACTGCAGCATTTTTACATCTGTTTTGGTAATGATAATAAGCCAATGGGTGTGCTATGCTGGTAACTTTAATCACTTATTAGGACCGCTGTTTACACCTACTGTAAAACATCTGTTATTTGATTAAGTATAGTTTTCCAAGAAATACTGGGTGCACTTAGCTATACTGATGTTTGATATCCCAGGACAGGGTTTGGTCCATATCCCACTTATGGGCAAATGGCATAACATGATATGCCTAAGGAATCCCATTTAAATGTATAAATGCATCTAAAATACATTAAAACCCACACACATCCACGTCCTAATACACCAATATAACCTCTAAAGATGTTGGGGAAGTCACTTAGAACCACACATCTCCATGTCCTACTACACCAATATAACCTCTAAAGATGTTGGGGAAGTCACTTAGAACCACACATTTCCATGTCCTAATACACCAATATAACCTCTAAAGATGTTGGGGAAGTCACTTAGAACCACACATCTCCATGTCCTAATACACCAATATAACCTCTAAAGATGTTGGGGAAGTCACTTAGAACCACACATATCCACATCCAAATACACCAATATAACCTATAAAGACATTGGGGAAGTAACTTTTTCTAAAAAATGTCATTTTGTAATGCATAAGTCCGCTTTTGAAAACACATGCAATTAATTACAATACTTATGCCAAAATGAGGTATTTTTACCCATCAACCCATCTACTGTTTTCTGTAGGGCAACTAAGTATTTTGTTGGCAACAGGACATTTTCAGTCAGGTACCACGGTGCAATGGACTGATGCGTGTTTCACCTGAACTGCTATTGCGTCACATAATGTTTCCTTTCATTGGAAACTAACCCCAGCAGCCTAAGGCTTTGGATACACAACGTCAAACACGACCTGCCAATACTCTGGGAAAGTCTCAAGATTAATCCAGTTTCCTGTTTAATTTAGGCCAACACCCTTCGGGAGGAATTCCACAGCTCTTAATCTAATAACCAGTATTGGATACCTCACGTGTCTGAGATTAAAGTCAAAACTATTTATGAATTCATTAGGCTTGTAACACAGATTACATGCAGAAAGGCATGCAAAAGTGAAGGCTCCTCCTCAGAGGAAGGGGAGGATCATCCTCAGTGAATTTCATAAAAATGTGAAACATTTTTAAAAGTGATCCGTTTTAGAGTAAATTATGCCAAATATACTCATGTCAACAGATAATTGATTGAAACACACTGCTTAGCAAACATGTTAATAGTTAGCTTAATTTCAGTTTGTGACTAAACAAGCAAGTATAGTGTAGAGAATCATTGTACCTTCTAAACTGCTGTGAAATATCTTTTCAATGGCCAAAACTATTGTATTTTCAGCTGTTTGAAGCTGTTGTACAAAACCAAAAGTAAAAAATGCAAAGATGAAACATAATGGGAAGCATAGAAATAGCCCACAGAACAGATCTACCATTTCTTAGACTTGCTTTCAACGATGACATATCTATAACACACATTTCTATGTGAATTTGGTTGGGTTGCTCAAAAAGTTATGTTGCAGCTAGCTAGCAAATGCATCTAGCAAGTTTAGTGTACTCAAACACCTGGCTCAAACAGAGAGGGATGCTATGTTAGCCAGCTGGCTATGGCTATCCATCATTGGAACTCTTCCAAGTCGGTCAGCTTTACATTTTTCTTTATTGCCACTGTGGCCTCCCGGTGTAACTGCTAAACTGCTTGCTGTATGCTGTACTGCCTGATTGTAGCGGGTTTACTAACACGTTAGTAATTGTAGCTATATTGACTATGGCGTTAGCTAATATGGTGACAACGATGTAGGCTGTGTGGAGCGGTTAGGGCGGCAGGGTAGCCTAGTGGTTAGAGCGTTGGACTAGTAACCGGAAGGTTGCGAGTTCAAACCCCCGAGCTGACAAGGTACAAATCTGTCGTTCTGCCCCTGAACAGGCAGTTAACCCACAGTTCCCAGGCCGTCATTGAAAATAAGAATTTGTTCTTAACTGACTTGCCTGGTTAAATAAAGGTACAATTAAAAAAAATTCTAATGAGCCGTTATGGTATGAAAGTTTGGCTTGGAAAGGTTTTTTCGCGGGGTCACAGAATAAGGCGTAGATGCAAGAAGGAATTATGCAAAGAGCAAAGAGGTCATACTGTTTGTATGTGGCTGATATGCATGTGAATTGTGTTTGGTAATGATCAAGGGTCTATTCATTCCGCCAATTATGTTAAAAAAGTTGCTGAAACGGAAGCACACTGAACGAAACGGGGATAAACATACTTGAATTTGTCCTGTAGAAACTCTCGTTTGCAACTGTTTGGACTAGTGATTACACCCTAAATCAGCTAGTTGTGTGCAAGGCGGTATGTGTCATTGTCACCTTGATTAACAACAAAATATCTACCCGTGCACCTACATTGTAAACTTTCATTCGTAGGCTAGGTTGTAGCAACCTCATGATGGGTATAGGGAAAATTTGAGTATCTTGTAATAACTTAAACCAATCAATGTTACATTGAGCTGGCTGAACGGAAAATGAATGAGTCATTTCAATTTCAGCATATTGGATAAGGTCATGCTCATGAAACTAAAACAAATTTTCCTTCCTAATCTTAAAAGGCACTGACTGCCATTGGTACTCATTTCACTCAAGCGATGGAACTTTATAGGCCTAAGACACTCTACTCAACCAACTAAAAAGATACCCACCGATACCATCAAACTTTATAGGCCTTGAGAAAGCATCTGTTTGAGACTCTCTTAGCTTTATATAATTCAATAATTTCATTGCAGCACCTGACATTTCTTCATTTAATTATTTGAGCCCACTGTATCTAGATTAAGGCATTTGTTTATCCACACTGACAATTGAATCGGTGTTTAGTATCATCACATAGGCCTAGTTCCAGCTCTGCAAGTTCTTTTAGCACCTGACAGTAAAGAGAGAGATGAGGGTTGATAGATTAATCTTGATAGGTATAGCCTAAACATATCGGAATCATTGACTGCTCTCGTGCTCTGACCGATGTCCTGAGGTATTTTCCTTTGCTTTTGTGCACCTTCATTTCCAAATTCCCACTATAAAGAAGTTTCCAGTTTCATTTCAGACAGGTTTAAATATACCGCTGCGTGAAGAGTGCTGACAACCCGCTCTCTACGATCAGGCAGTACATTTCACAGCAGAGCACTGGCACCAGGCAGGGGCCCCAAGCCTGCTGTCTGTGATTGGCCTAGGTCTGACTGACTTTCTCACTGACCTTCTGACTAACTGCAGTAAAACCAGCTGCTGGTGCTCTGATTGCTGTAACAGGTAACTTCTCTTTTTTTCTTTCCTCCTTCCTCGCCATAAGTCTAGTCCAGGAAATATTCCACCGAGGAGGAAAGAATGGCCTTTGTCTTCATGTAGCTAAGGTTTTGGTTTTCATCTTGGAACAATTTCTGAAATTCCTTTGCCTCTTGAAATGCCCCATTGGGATTTGTTAGTAGCATTTGGTTAGAGAGTCAGTTTCTCATGGTCCTGCACTTGTTGTACTGATCATATTTTTTACGAGTTTGATGTTTTTAATGGCCAGAAATGAGGCAAAATGGTCCTGTATTCATAGCTCCATTTACACTTTAATATATATAGCCTTCTTGACCCTATGTATACAGTTGAAGTCGGAAGTTTACATACACTTAGGTTGGAGTCATTAAAACATGTTTTTCAACCACTCCACACATTTCTTGTTAATAAACTATAGTTTTGGCAAGTCCGTTAGATCATCTACTTTGTGCATGACACAAGTAATTTTTCCAACAATTGTTTACAGACAGATTAGTTCACTTATAATTCACTGTATCACAACTCCAGTGGGTCAGAAGTTTACATACACTAAGTTGACTGTGCCTTTAAACAGCTTGGAATATTCCAGAAAATAATGTAATGGCTTTAAAAGCTTCTGATAGGCTAATTGACATCATTTGAGTCAATTGGAGGTGTACCTTTGTATGTATTTCAAGGCCTACCTTCAAACTCAGTGCCTCTTTGCTTGACATCAAGGGAAAATCAAAATAAATCAGACCTCAGAAAAAAGATTGTAGACCTCAAAGTCTGGTTCATCCTTGGGAGCAATTTCCAAATGCCTGAAGGTACCATGTTCATCTGTGTGAAAAGTGCAACTCAATCCCAGAAAAACAGCAAAGGATCTTGTGAAGATGCTGGAGGAAACGGGTACAAAGTATCTATATCCACAGTAAAAACCAGTCCTATATCGACATAATCTGAATAGCCGCTCAGCAAGGAAGAAGCCAAAACTCCATAAAAAAGACAGACTACGGTTTGCAACTGCACATGGGGACAAAAATGGTACTTTTTGGGGAAATGTCCTCTGGTCTGATGGAACAGAGAGAACAGTTTGGCCATAAAAACCATTGATATGTTTGGAGGAAAAAGGGGATGCTTGCAAGCCGAAGGCCACCATCCTAAATGTCAAGCATGTGGGTGGCAGCATCATTTTGTGGGTGTGCTTTACTGCAAGAGGAACTGGTGCACTTCACAAAAAAGATGGCTTCATGAGGTAGGAAAATTATGTGGATATATTGAAGCAACATCCTCCAGACATCAGTCAGGAAGCATACTTCCAAGGTATTGGAGTGGCCATCACAAAGCCCTGACCTTAATCCCATGAAAAATGTGTGGGCAGAACTGAAAAAGTGTGTGCGAGCAAGGAGGCCTACGAACCTGACTCTGTTACACCAGCTCTGTCAGGAGGAATGGGCCAAAATTCACCCAACATATTGTGGGAAGCTTGTTGAAGGCTACCCGAAACGTTAGACCCAAATTAAACAATTTAAAGGCTATGCTACCAAATACTAATTGAGTGTTTATTTTTATTTTATTTTTTTATTTCACCTTTATTGAACCAGGTAGGCTAGTTGAAGTTGGTGAGGGAGATAAGTCTCCAACTTCAGCGATTTTTGCAATTCGTTCCAGTCACAGGCAGCATGTATATGTGTATGTACACTTCTGACCCACTGGGAATGTGATGAAAGAAATAAAAGCTGAAATAAATAATTCTCTCTACTGTTATTCTGACATTTCATATTCTTAAAGTAAAGTGGTGATCCTAACTGACCTACGACAGGACATTTTTACTTGGATTAAATTACAGGGATGTAATTTAAATGTATTTGGCTAAGGTGTATTTAAACTTCTGACTTCAAGTGTGTGTATATACGGACATAGATAGATATACATATATATATATATATATGCAGACATGCAGACATGCAGACATGCAGACATGCAGACATGCAGACATGCAGACATGCAGACATGCAGACATGCAGACACAGACATACATAGATATTTGTATGTGTTTTATGTTATGTTAAAGCAGCAGTATGTAACTTTTTTTGGGCGACTAGACCAAATTCACATAGAAATGTGAGTTATTGATCTATCAAATAAAAGTTTATTTGTCATGTGCACCGAATACAACAGACCTTACAGTGACCTCACAATCTAAAATTAGGCAAACTATTCACATTTTAGCATCCAGGAAATGGCGGAGAGATTTCTGCATAGTGAATCTTTTAAGATTCACCCTATTCTCCCCGAAGGGTTCTCTCTCTTGGTTCACTGTCTGCAGCTTAGTTTCCAGCTAAATGTCCAGCATGGGATGCCTTTCTTGGGGAAGGAATTAGGGAGATGTGGAAAAGAAATGCAAATTAAAAAATATATATTGGAGAGCTAATGGTGCTCTGATGAATCCCAGTTCCTGCCACACAAAGAGCTCAACAGTAATTGAAAGATTTCAGTTTAAAATATTGTCTCATTCTAATAGTGATTTGCCATTATTATACCAATGTTCCAGTGGATTTACACCTGTTTATACAATTGTGTCATTGGTCCCTTATCTGTACTACACAGAAATGCGTAATTATGGATATGAATGTCATTCTCTTCATAGTGATCTACCCTAAATGGGTACAAAAAGGTATCCTCCTTTGCATATTTTGGGTATTATTATACGCACTGGCTGTTATTTTTAACAAGCTCTGCCCCCAAACAAGACCAAATTTGGTTGGACCGGAACAAATCTGAACCAGTTAAAGACGTCTGTTTCACATGTGTGGACATCAAAGTACAGCACAGAATAGTAGAGTCGAGTTCAACTCAGTAGAGTGTATTACATTAGAATGTACTACTGCTCTACTGTATACTATAATGAACTATACTCTACTTTTCTTTACTGTAACGTACTGTGCTGTCCAAAGTTATGAACCCAACTACTACTATGATTTCCCATTGTAGCCAATTCAATTGTAGACATTTCTTTACCAATTTTTTGGGGGGTGAAATTCTGTTACCGATTGTGTAACGGAATTAAGTTTTAATCACTGAATATTAAATAACTCATTGATATTCGTAAAAATCATTATAGGGAATTGGTAAGTCTACTTGTGCTTGTTACATCTGTGAACTTTCATTATCTACCTTCATGAGATAAATGGGTATGTTGGTTTTTGGTAATGTAATTTCATGCCACAAGCCAACTTACAGAAGGCAGAGAAAAATGTCTCAAACTAAATATTTAAGTGTTCATATTAGTTGGCAAAGAGTCATTATGGTCTTTTAATGTATTTATAATACCTTTTTTAAAGACTTTCTGGTAGATATTTTTGACCAGAAATCAAAGCCTTTGCTTATTCTTAATTTTTAGGATGGAAAATGGTTGAAAAATGTATAAATGCCTTAATTTAAAAATCTAGACTCTTTAGCTTTTATTGGACACACAATCATTGTTCCTTTTACATGTGTTGTTCACTTAGGTGACTGCGGAAAGATTGGCCTAAGTTATCATAGCGATTGCACAATGCAAAGAGGGGTACTTGTGCCCATGTTTTCACCAAACCAACTTGTATACTATACAGTCTTTCGTAAGTTGGCATCTAAACATAACCTGCCACTTGCAGAGAATATCAAGAATTAGCTAAAATACTTCTGTGTATATATAGTGTACTTCTGTGTATATATAGTGTATGTGGACACCCCTTCAAAGTAGTAGATTTGGCTATTTCAGGCACACCCGGCACTAACAGGCGTGTACAATCGAGCACAGCCATGCAATCTCCATAGACGAACGTTGGCAGTAGAATGGCCTGCATTGAAGAGCTCCGTTACTTTAAACATAACACTGTCATAGGATGCTACCTTTCCAACAAGTCAGTAAACTTTCTGCCCTGCTAGAGCTGCCCTGGTCAACTGTAAGTGCTGTTATTGTGAAGTGGAAACATCTAGGAGCAACAACGGCTCTGCAGTGAAGTGGTAGGCCACACAAGCACACAGAACGGGACCGCCAAGTGTTATCCTCAGTTGCAACACTCACTACTGAGTTCCACACTGCCTTTGGAACCAAGGTCAACACAATAACTGTTTGTCGGGAGCTTCATGAAATGGGGTTCCATGGCCAAGCAGCTGCACACAAGCTTAAGATCGCCATGTGCAATTCCAAGCGTCGGTTGGAGTGGTGTAAAGCTCACCACCATTGGACTCTGGAGCAATTGAAATGCATTCTCATGAGTGATGAATCACGTTCTGGCAGTTCGGCAGACGAATCTGGGTTTGGCGGATGCCAGGAGAACGCTACCTGCCCGACTACATAGTGCCAACTGTAAAGTTTGGTGGAGGAGGAATAATGGTCCGGGGCTGTTTTTTATGGTTGGGGCCCCTTAGTTCCAGTGAAAGTAAATCTTCTGTAAAGTTACTGCATACAATGCCATTTAATTAAATTCGGTGCACTGATATTATTGGCCTTTTAACGCTATATTGGTATCGACCGATAACTCCACAGATAACTGATTAATAAAAAAAATATAGGATGAAAAAAGGGGATCTTATGCTTATCTGAACACTTGCAGCCATTCTCATGATGACATTTTTTGTCACAATGTATGAAATCAACATTTGAAGCATAGTTATTGGACAATTGCTCTTTAGGATGGCATTTATGAGAAATCGGCGTGGAAAAATTTAACTTTTTAATTTCCCTGCTGTAAACAGTATATTGGCAGTTTTTGGAATCTGTATCAGACCCCAAAAAACATTGGTCGGACTATATTTAGATGCCTCAACTATCGCGTACACTCATCTCAAGTACCCACTCACTGTGCTGTTTATGACAACTGTGCATGTGTCAGGTTTAGGTCAGACCAATCTTAACACCAGGGGAAAAACAACCTGAACCAAGGCTCAACTGAACCTGTCATTAAGCCTTCTATGGGTTTGCTTCATTCACATGGAATCACTGGATTTTTATGGAGGTTTTGTCAGCAGCAGACATTGCACAAATGTTTACCTGTGAATCGCAGCATTTGTGAAAACCCTCCATTTTAGATGAGGAATTGTCAAGTCATTTCAGCTCAATTTCACAGTTATTTTGAGATGTCCCCCCTTTCTCTTGTAGTTCCAGCTGAGTGGAATTAATTTGCAATATCATGGATTTGGGGTGTGACTCCTCTCTGGAAGGAAATGACTTAAATGTAAATGTAAATGTGTGTGGGGCGGGGGGTGTCGCTCCAATCCAGTTTACTCTTATTAATGACTGATTCTGACATTGCAAATGTGTACAACCTTCCATTGTTCAGATATCTAGGTCAACATGACTCTCTTTTCTTCCTGAAAATGACCAGTTTTTTTTCCCTCGCTCGGCTCCCATCTCGCTCTCTCTTGGTTATAGTGCCATTCTTTGCTTGCTTTTCATGCTCCGTTCACATCTTTCCCATGGGAAACTGTGTTTGAATTAATACCTTTTCAGTTTAAATATATTTTTGTGGAAGGGCAATTCCACGTTAAACGGAATTACACTTCGACACTTTAAAATGGATGCCAAACAAAAAAACATTGATTTCAAACACCATACAACTATGCAACTTTGACCAATTTACACAACATTTACTTCACTGTGCAGATGCAACGTTTGGTTATTTGGTATCGTACTTTTCTTTGCAGATGCAAGGTTTGGTTCCAGAATTATAGTAAAATCTCCCTCAGTTTTTTATGCAACCACTTTTTCCCAAAACTCTTAATCTGCTTCGTATTAAGATTCAAAGATGTCTGCAGAAGGAATGGGGTGTCAGCTATGACATGACACCTTGAGTTAGAAAAATATATATATTACAGTAGGAGAAGTGGATTTACATCCAGTAATGTAATTATGGTAACATAATTGCATCACGTTCCTGATGTGTACAGAAATGCACAAATCAAATTGTATTGGTCACATGCACATGGTTAGCAGATGTTAATGCCAGGGTAGCGAAATGCTTGTGCGCCTAGTTCCGACCATGCAGTAGTATGTAACAAGTAATCTAACAATTTCACAACAACTAAGTTATATACACACACACACACACACACACACAAGTGTAAAGGAATGAATATGTACATATAAATATATGGATGAGCGATGGCTGAACGGCATAGGCAAGATGCAGTCGATGGTATATAGAGTACAGTATATACATATGACTTGTTGGAAAGGTGGCATCCTATGACAGTGCTATATTTAAAGTAACTGAGCTCTTCAATGCGGGCCATTCTACTGCCAATGTTTGTCTATGGAGATTGCATGGCGGTGTGCTCGAATGTACATGCCTGTCAGAGACGGGTGTGCCTGAAATAGCCAAATCTACTAATTTGAAGGGGTGTCCACATACACTATATATTCAAAAGTATTTTAGCTAATTCTTGATATGCTCTGCAAGTGGCAGGTTATGTTTAGATGCCAACTTATGAAAGACTGTATAGTATACAAGTTGGTTTGGTGAAAACATGGGCACAAGTACCCCTCTTTGCATTGTGCAATCTCTTTGATAAGCATATGTGGGTTTTGGTAATTACCATGCAATGTTTCTTAACCTTACAAAACTAAATATAAATGTTAATTACTTGTTATGGTGATGTCTAAGATCCCATTTCCATATGTTTTACCAGAAATCAAAGCCTTTGCTTATTCTACATTTTTTTAATGGAAAATGGTTCAATTCATATTTGCCTTCATTTCTCAAAAACATAAACTCTTAGCTTTCATTTGACACCCAATTTGAAATGCACCTAAACACTTCACATCATGGGTCCATTTAGATGGAAATGCCTGCCTCCTTTGTCTCTTGTGTTGAAAAGACTGACTCAAAACATTTGAACCCTGCATTTGACAAGATGCCATCTAATGAAAACTGCCTTCGTCATCACACAAGCTGTCAAGGTAACTTGATCGCTAGTAGTAATTAGCCGACTTGTGTCTTGACCATGTATCCTCAGCGGTCAGAAGGTGACTTGAGATGTACATTTAACAGTATGTAGACTTAATGACGGAGGGTACAAGTGCGTAGGTGTTCACAGGTCCCTGCATTGAAAGAATACGAGTGTTTTTAAAGAAACTGGATGTTGAAAAGAGAACTGTACCAGCTGCCACATCTTTTTAGCAAACTCACCGTAAATTTCAAGTGACCCAGCTGAGACTCTGAAATTAACCTCAGTCTCAAATAGACCCCCTTAAGACACCAAATGGACACATGATCCCATGAACTATATTAGCGCATGCTGCACCACTGTAAGTTACGGACAAGTGCTTGTCAGCTGTCATTACTTGACACCCTGAATCACGTGAATGTCTAAATGAAAAGAAAACAAGGGACTAAGGGGTCCTGCCTAGCTAATGGCACATGGCCAGGAGACAGGGATTGGGCCTCTGAGGGAGGACGAGGTGAGAACAGTCTGAACTGGGTTGGTGCTGAGTGACTGGAGCAGTCTCTGGTCCAGGCAAAGCCAGGGGAGCACAAACATATTGAACATAACGTCACCACCCACACGCTGGGAAACACTTCTAAAGATAAATGGAATGTATTGGTTTATCCGTTCCCGACAGCAACCAGGACTTGACAGAGTTTTCCCGACAATTCCCCTTGTGCCTGCTACAGAGTGATCAAATACTGCTGACAACCTGACAAGCCTCTTTATGTTCTATTAGTGTGTATTTTTTGTTTTGTATTTTTTAAGCCTAAACACTGCTATCTCATTGGCTCATAGGTGACCCATGTGACCTTTTCAATCTATGAAGTAGTATCCTCCCTACTGCAGAAACATGACAACTTTGCATATGTGGGTTATGTATTTAATTTGGCACATTATTAAACTCATTATGTTATGGCCATTGGAAATCAATATGGAATTTTGATGTGATTTTAGGGTGTTTTTACACAAGTTTGTTTGCTGTAGTTTGGAACAGAATTATATTTATTATAATTTTTTTCCATTAATTGTGAAGACATCAAAACTATGGAATCATGTTGAAACCAAAGAAGTGTTAATCAAGTCAACATACAGTCGTGGCCAAAAGTTTTGAAGGGCACAAATATTAATTTTCACATAGTCTGCTGTATAATGGCAATTTGCATATACTCCAGAATGTTATGAAGAGTTATCAGATGAATTGCAATTAATTGCAAAGTCCCTCTTTGCCATGCAAATACCTGAATCCTCAAAAAACATTGCCACTGCATTTCAGCCCTGCCACAAAAGGACCAGCTGACATCATGTCAGTGATTCTCTCATGAACACAGGTGTGAGTGTTAACGATGACAAGGCTGGTTGGTCATACTGATTGAGTTCGAATAACAGACTGGAAGCTTCAAAAGGAGGGTGGTGCTTGGAATCATTGTTCTTCCTCTGTCAACCATGGTTACCTGCAAGGAAACGTGCCATCATCATTGCTTTGCACAAAAAGGGCTTCACAGGCAGGGATATTGCTGCCAGTAAGATTGCACCTAAATCAACCATTTATCGGATCATCAATAACTTCAATGAGAGCGGTTCAATTGTTGTGAAGAAGGCTACAAGGGCACCCAAGAAAGTCCAGAAAGCGCCAGGACCGTCTCCTGAAGTTGAGAGAGCTTGCTCAGGAATAGCAGCAGGCAGGTGTGAGTGCATCTGCACGCACAGTGAGGCAAAGACTTTTGCAGGATGGCCTGGTGTCAAGAAGGGCAGCAAAAAGCCACTTCTCTCCAGGAAAAACATCAGGGACTGATATTCTGCAAAGGAACAGGGATCGGACTGCTGAGGACTGGGGCAAAGTCATTTTCTCTGATGAATCCCCTTTCCGATTGTTTGGGGCATCCGGAAATTGCTTGTCTGGAGAAGACAAGGTGAGCGCAACCATTTACATTTAAGTCATTTACCATCAGTCCTGTGTCATGCCAACAGAAAAGCATCTTGAGACCATTCATGTGTGGGGTTGCTTCTCAGCCAACTTCTCCGAGAGCAACTTCTCCCAAACATCCAGGAACAGTTTGGTGACGAACAATGCCTTTTCCAGCATGATGGAGCTCTTTGCCATAAGGCAAAAGTGATAACTAAGTGGCTCGGGATATTTTGGTTCCATGGCCAGGAAACTCCCCAGACCTTAATCCCATTGAGAACTTGTGGTCAATCTCAAGAGGTGGTTGGACAAACAAAAACCCACAAATTCTGACAAACTCCAAGCATTGATTATGCAAGAATGGGCTGCCATCAGTCTGGATGTGGCCCAGAAGTTAATTGACAGCATGCCAGGGCGGATTGCGGAGGTCTTGAAAAAGAAGTGTCAACTGCAAATATTGACTCTTTACATCAACTTCATCTAAGTGTCAATAAAAGCCTTTGACACTTATGTGAAATGCTTGTAATTATACTTCAGTATCCCATAGTAACATCTGACAAAAATATCTAAAGACACTGGAGAAGCAAACTTTGTGAAAATTAATATTTGCGTCATTCTCAACTTTTGGCCACGACTGAACACTACCGTTCAAAAGTTTGGGGTCACTTAGAAATGTCCTTGTTTTCCATGGAAACATAGATGAAATTATTTGCAAAATGAATAGGAAATATCATTAAGACATTGACAAGGTTATAAATAATTATTTTTAATTGAAATAATAATTGTGTCCTTCAAACTTTGCTTTCGTCAGAGTCCTCCATTTGCAGCAATTACAGCCTTGCAGACCTTTGGCATTCGAGTTGTCAATTTGTTGAGGTAATCTGAAGAAATTTCACCCCATGCTTCCTGAAGCACCTCCCACAAGTTGGATTGGCCCGATGGGCTCTTAAGTACCATACAGTCAAGTTTCTCCCACAACAGCTCAATAGGGTTGATCCGGTGACTGTACTGGCCACTCCATTACAGCCAGAATATCAGCTGACTGCTTCTCCCCTAAATAGTTATTGTGTAGTTTGGAGCTGTGCTTTGGGTCATTGTCCAGTTGTAGGAGGAAATTGGCTCCAATTAAGTGCCCTCCACAGGGTATGGCATGGTGTTGCAAATGGAGTGATAGCCTTCCTTTTTCAAAATTCTCTTTACCCTGTACAAATCTCCCACTTAGCACCCCCAGACATTCACATTGCCTCCACCATGCTTGACAGATGGAGTCAAGCACTATTCCAGCATATTTTCATTTTTTCTCCGTCTTACGAATGTTCTTCTATGTGATCCGAACACCACAAACATAGATTTGTCTATCGATAACACTGTTCAGTGTCTTTTTTTCCCATCTAAAATTTTTTGGGGGGAGAGTGGTACACAGCGTTGTACAAAATCTTCAATTTCTTGGCAATTTCTCGCATGGAATAGACTTAATTTCTCAGAACAAGAATAGTCTGACGAGTTTCTGAAGAAATGTCTTTGTTTCTGGTCATTTTGAGCCTTTAACTGAACCCACATAGTGGTGCTCCAGATATGGAATAGTGCTAACATAATTGCAAAGGGGTTTTCTTGTGATCAATTAGCCTTTTAAAATTAAACTTGGAATAGCTAACACAACGTGCCATTGGAACACAGGACGGTTGCTGATAATGGGCCTCTGGACGCCTATGTAGATATTCTATAAAAAATCTGCCTTTTCCAGCTAGAATAGTCATTTACAGTTATGTCTACACTGTATTTCTGATCAATTTGATGTAGTTTTAATAGACAAAAAATGGGCTTTTCTTTCAAAAACAAGGACATTTCTAAGTGACCCCAAACTTTTGTGTGTGTGTACACACTGTATTTCCTGAGCTTTCTTATGTCTTCTAGATATAGGACAGACACTTCAACCTTATTCCTTCTGATTTATGACAGACTTTCCCCCCCATCTATTAATGTTATTTATTGTGTTTCTATGGGCTAAAGTAGTAATGGCCAAATTCAATATTTTATAAAATATAGAAAAAATATTTGCTACCTAAAAGGGGTCCTAAAATTCCAAATCCAATAGCTAAATGATTCATGGTATGACCTTCTTAAAACAACTCCATATGTCAGTATGTCAGCTTAGACCATTAAGAATGAATCAATTTCTCCAGTAACAACCAGTGATACTGCACACTTCTGGTTCTTTTCCTGTGTTTAGTCCGGACTTCATTCTCACCTGTAGCTAACCGCACCAGGGTACCGAGACAACCCCTTTTAAGCGAACCACAGTGAGTTGTTTAGACCTGTCCAAACAAACTGAATATAGGTTGTAAATGCTCCAAACATCCTTGGTGTGAATGCCCCCTTAGAGTCCTACTGTTCGCCTATGTTTCCCTGGCTTCATTGCTCCTAATTGAGTGTGAGTTCGGACAGTTTCCTCTCACTCAGTAATGGTGGCCTGTTCACAAACGCATGCACGCATGTATACACTAAGGTAATGGTTTATTCTGTCTTTCTACTCACTGCTGCAGGCTGGTGGAATGGTTCTGCTCCTTTCACTTTTATGTGCCTTAAATTCCCAATCTCTGACTGTATTTTTGTGTGCGTGGAGAAGAAGAAGAAACAACTGATTCAATGGGTCTACCTGCCGCAACAGGAGTACGGGTTGGTTTTGTTTCATTTAAAAAGCTACCTTGTGATCTTGGCACTCCTTTAAGACTCGCTCCCTGCAGTCCAAATCAGAACCTGAAACCAAGGTTAGCTTATTTGGCCTAACACGGTGTGGTTGCCCTGTGGGCAGTTGTTCTTTGATACCCTTCTACACCAACCAGAAACTCGTTGGGGAAAAGCCCAAATGCTAAAATCAGTTTTTGTGATGTTTTTTTATTTGGTTTGTTTTGGATTATTAACTCTCTTACTTTATTGTAGTGTACAAATATTGTATGATTGCTTCAGGAAAATATATACATTTTTACATTAGCTAGCATGCCCAATGTGAAAACTGAGTGTCACAGCTGATTTAGCCCCTTCAAGATAACATGCTACAGATGAATGAAACAGACACACAGAATAATTAGCTAGCTAATGCAGTAGTATAAAGTTGTCATTTACACTCAACACTGTAGTTATAAGTAGGTCGGATTTTCAGTTCGTCTACAAGTAGTCGTACGCAGGCACAATTTTATTTAAGACGTTGCTTGATCAATGGGTAGGCCTATTAGTTGGCCAAAATTAGTAATTCCAGCAGTTCAGAATGATTTAGATTTTAGGTAGCAAAGCAATCGATATCCTATCCTAAACTTGCTGGGTAGATGTAGATGAATTGTCTACCAATACAGTTACACCAATCCACTGCTTTTAATCTTCGAGGGGGTATGAACAAGTAAACAGGCGAGAAGGGGTGTGACTTGGGATTTGGCTCATGTCATCCTAGTAACTTCAAGTACGCAGTCTTCCCGTTTTATAGTTAGTCATCGATCATCGTTGAAACTGACTTCTCAGATAAATAAGAATGTTTGATTTAGCTAGCTAGTTGTCATTCTTTTGAGCAAAGCTGCCTGAATGCTCTGAATTACTGGTAAACACATTTTACGACTGGTCCCAACGGTCATCGGTCACCTCAACTTGGATGGCGAGATGAGCGAGCATCTTGACTGAGGAGCAAGGAAGGTATGTTAAAAGCTAGTTAAGTACACAATGCATTTGTAGACTTTACTATATGGCCTTCTACCTGCATCTACTCTGAATTTGTTCAAGGTAAGCTATAGCCAGTGTTGTTGGAGTGACCGTACTATTCAAGACAAGTTTGAGGATGAGCTGCTATAGCTAATGTTAGCCTAAATGTTTCACTGACTATTTCACCAGATCTCCATATCCCACAAAACAAATGAACTAGCTAACAAGTTAATGTTAATTCACTCAGAGTGAGAGGGAGGGTGAGCTAGAGATGAGACATAAATATTTGAAGAGGGAGAGGGCCACTTTGTATGTGTGTTTAAACATTTGGGTCTCCATGACAATTTACTTTATTGTGGACCCAAATAAATAAGACTGATAAAGCACTGAAATGTGTTTTTCCCCTATTTGTAAGTCGCTCTGGATAAGAGCGTCTGCTAAATGACTTAAATGTAAAATGTAATGAAGGGAATGGGCGGGCTCATAGATCTGGTGGCCAGCACTGGCTCTCAGGTGTTCGTCACCATGAAGCACTCAGCTAAGGTAAGAATGATGACCTAGTAGTTAGTTTGAGATATCTTTGTGTTTGTTTGTCAGAGAGAGAGAGAGAGAGAGTGAAAATCATTCATATCAATATGAATTAAATCCTTATTGCCCACTGCCATCCGGGCTTCATACATAGATCAGCCCACAGTCAACGCACAACACTACCCAGTCACTTGATGCCTCTACAGTTATTTATGTTTTGTGTGAGTATTTGTATTGTTTTTGTATGACAAACTCATTTCATCTTCTCTCAGCAGATGAGATTGTTCTTCCTGGCCATGGAGACGACGGCAACTTGTTCCAGTAACCATTCCTGCAAGCTGAATTTAAATAATTGTTAATTATTTTTGCCATCTTTCATGCCATCCAGTAATGTATATAGTCAAATCAAACTGATCTTTCTTTAATGTTTTAGTTTTTATATTGGTTGTTGACAGTTCATAATCATACTTAAATGTATGCTATATTTCTCCAATTCAAATATGTGTCTTATTGTATAAAAATTAATTCTAGTAATGATTATTTAATGCAAACAATACCAGCAGTTTAAAAAATAATAAATCTAGTGCCAATCTCTTTTGAAAACACCATCACTCAGCTCGGTTATTTTCTCTCATGCCTCTCAATGGAATTAGATTAAAACCGAATAAAACTTTGAATGTTGATCTTATGAATGTTGTTTTCTCATTGTTAAATGAATGAAATGTTAAAATCTCATAACTCAGGCTCTGCTTGAAGGTATCTGTGATTAAAAAAATAATAATAATCTGGATTTGGGACCATTTGTCGCTTTCAGAACTATACAAAACATTTAAAAAGTCCAAATAGCACAATGTGAAGAGTTTCCCTATACTGCCACATGTGTGTCGTTCAAGTCAAAAGTGTGTGTGTGTCTGACAAACTGTGGTATTGCAAGGGGCATGTTGCCTGCTGTAGTTGTTGGCTTAGTGACAGCGTTTCTTCCCCCTGCGGGAGAACGTCACCGGAGCATACCTGCACTAGTTTACCAAACTGACACGTGACAAGGACTCACTCCACTTCAGAGGAGAATGGGCAAAGTGACTCGCCTGGGAAAATAAGCAGCTGATAGTGGGTGGGAATTGGGAACAGAGGGTGGGTCACCCAATGCCATTGCTGGGAGGGGCTAATTGTCAACACACGGGAGTGTGTATAGTGTCTGTTTACACGTTGTATTTAGGTCATTCTGAGTGACAAAAGCACTTGTGTAAACACAATGTACTTGTGTAAACACAATGCTTCCAGTATGAAGTTTGGCCTGTTTGCCCTTCCGTTTTTGGTCTGCACGGGCGAAGTGAGCTTGTGTTTCTACAGGACCTCCCGCCCTCACCTACCATCATCCAATCATGTCAATGCGGAGCGGTGGGTATGGAGTTCAATTTGGCTTCTGCGTGCCTTCGCAATTGTGTCACACCATCCATATGGCTCCTCCAAACACGTTTTTCGGCCCAAGCATACGTTGTTTCAGACCTCCATTCTCACAAGGTAGAGTTATAGTGAAGGATTGTGAAGTGATTAACATTAGTTAGATTCCATGTCAAAGAAAGTTTCTTATTTCTGAAAAAGTGTGAGCTGAGGTTCTTCTAGTTCCCACATGCACAAGGCCAGGCAATCCCTCTGAAATCCAGCTCTGCTCATGATTTAAGGCATTTTAATTAACTTCGGACAAATGCGCTGCAATTAGCTACAGACGTGCTAGATTTTATGAGCGGAAAACTCTAGAATATGTGGAAATAATAATTGCAATGTAGGTCAAAACTGAAACTCCCCTCTTGCAATAGCCTTTTTAAGTCTCAACATCGTGAATCCTTAAACAGATGTCATGCTCAGTGACATCTGGTTAAGTTTCTATTCTTTTGATTCCTGCATGGCCTTGCTGTAGTCTAGAGAGTACTTAAAAGCAGGGGACATCTATTCTGTGGTACTTTGAAGAACACAATGTTGCTCTTTTGGGTCTGAGGTAAGCCTGAAAGTGTAATTAATTAGATCACAATGGAATGGTGCTGCTACACACTTTTTATTTACTCTCCGGCAGCTCCGTTATCTAAATATAAAACTTGACTGCATCATACAATACAATGGAGCCTGAGGCTAGATAATCATGGGGGCCTCGCACCAGTTAATTGCCTGCCCAAGGGAGCGGGCGGTCTGATCCCAGGGTCAGATTGGAAGGCCACCCTATTGAGTTAACATCACTCTGTTAAAAAAAAAAATGAAAAATGAAAATTAACCCTTGTATAAGTGGAGACAGTTTTAATGGTCACTCAAACTTGCTGGCTAAACCAGCAGTGCTCTTTGTGCCCGGCTCTAATCATTGCCAACTAGAGGTCTTCTCGTATCCCTAAATTGAGATCCAAACAGAATTGGATGCACAAAATTCAACTCCAGACCCCACAGGATCTGGTCATAAAAATAATATAATAATCTTGATCTGAAACATGTCCGTGTAGAGGGAATTGGATTAAAATCGGGTTGGGTCTGTATCCAACCCAAATGAATCCAAAGCATAGAAAAATTTAGCTTTATTGCTAAATGTTTTGGACTCAAATTTTCAGTTGTAGGCCTGTCTAGAATAATTGATTTGTGGTCTACAGCTTAGTATTTTCATAATGACATCTCTATTTTATTTGTATTTTTTTAACCTTTATTTAACTAGGCAAGTCAATTAAGAACAAATTCTTATTTTCAATGACGGCCTAGGAACAGTGGGTTAACTGCCTGTTCAGGGGCAGAACGACAGATTTGTACCTTGTCAGCTCGGGGGTTTGAGCTTGCAACCTTCCGGTTACTAGTCCAACGCTCTTAACCACTAGGCTACCCTGCCGCCCCAAAGTTGGACGGAGAACATTTGAGGTTTTTAGAAATGTTTGTTATATATTTTTCCTTGTGATTAGAGAGCAGCGAATAATTAATTTTGTCTAACCTAATATTCTGCATTCTTTTACTTTGCAACATTCAAATCTAGCCTATTGCACTGTTTTGATGAACATTGATTTAGACTATAAGGTAGGCTATAGTCTGTTTGACCAGCAAGCTCCATCCTGAGACATTCCTATATAGAATACTGTAGACCCCACAAAAAATTAGAAAGAGATGGAGCAAGAAGAAGAGTATAATAAGAGAATGTCAGCAGGATAAACTAGAAAGAGTTAGAAAAAGGGGTGGTAGAAGAGGGTGGGAGGTAGGAATCCTTGAGATTTCTGCTTGTCATTCAGTCGTACTGACAAAGAAGCATTGCTCGGGTCAGGGATGGGTTGGACCATTCATCACTCCGCTTCCCTCTGCTTGCAGAATCAGGTTTAAATATAGTATGTGATGCAAGCTCTTGGATCAGCTCACCCTCTTTTTCTGCACTGGCCCCAACAGTAAAAGCAATGACATCATGACTAATAGGGGCTGGCTGTCTATCCCATCCTTTTGACTTCTGCTGCTGAGTGCCAAGCGATTGCAAATATGAATCCCTCTCAATGCCTAACCAGGCCATTCTATCTTCCAACTGACTCTGATCTCCACTGAGACATTGTGTGCCCGCTGTTATGGTAACAGAACGAGGAGGACTATTGTGCTTGGCTCGCGGGTCGGCCTTGCCTTGCCTTGCCTGAGGCGTTGCTGGAGGGTAAGCCATCATACTAACGGTTCAGCCTGTTCAGAACATTTTCTCTTCTGCGAACTGCGGTGATAACAGCCCAGTTTTGAACAAGAGCCCAGTCAGAGAATGAAGTGAACTAGTCATTATTCTCCTAATCTCCCTCGATAAGGCTCATTCATTATGGGAATATGTCCTTCTCTCTGTCACACTGGAGATGAAACAAACTTTGTACTGACTGTGCATGTACAGCAACTTGGCTTACTGCTTGTTGAACTTTGGTAACGTTGGTCGTCTGAAAGCCGCCAAGTTTCCTCCAGGCTCTTGGAAAGGTCACGGTGAACTCTTGGTTGCTGCTGCCTTGGGAACTGGGCTTGTTCCAAAGACATGCTCCACAAACCACTGCAAACAGTCTGCCCTTTCCTGCTCTGCTCAGTCCATGAACAAGCTCTCTCTCTGGGGCTAGAGGGAGCTGGAGGGGAGTGTGTGGGCCTGGTGCAAGCTTTGGGAGGAGTGTGGACTGAGCCACCACTTGCATGCTTAATGAATTGCCTGGACTCTTGTCACAAAGTGAGAAGACCTCCACTGCTGTTCTACTTGATATTCAGTTCAGACATGGATTACTGGCAACATAAGTGGTGCTGTTGTGTGAGAACTAACCTGGTCCAGATTGCTATGTGCTTAGCCAACTTCCCTAAACTTGATATCTGTATAGGCAAGATGTAGATGATGTGATCCAAGTGGCCGTGTCCTCACGTTCAGGATGGGGTGATTACTGTATGTTTGATGTGGTTTGAGGTTAATAGCATGCATACAGGCTATGGTTCTAGTTATGAAAGGGATGACTAGCTTTCCACTGGAGCATGGGATCAAAGCCTGGTTACCCCTTCCTTGTCCAGGTGGTTTTACCTCAACTCGCCTCTTCAATGTGTCCCCCCATTACCTCACTAGGAGGCAGCTTTCAAGAAAGGTAATCCACCAATTTAATTCCTGTTAATATTCAACCAATATGATAAATTGAAAGACATTTGTCAATTTTCTTATTCCTATAGGCATACATTTATCCATTTGATTTGTGTCTACTGTATTATGGTTTAAGACTGTTATCAATAGCATTATGCTAGCATATTGGTGAACATCTGCTCTAGACCACGGGTTTAAAGACTAAGTGTTCACATGGACCCATTTACCTGTTGGCCCACACAGAAATAGCAGCTCGTCAATTAGACACAGAGGAAGGAATTGGTCACGGTTAAAAACAGAAGCAGAGGATGGCAAGGGGAGCATTAGCATGAATGCCCTGACGTTTATTTGAGTGGGGGGGGGGGGGGTTCAAGAAATGTAATCCATAGAATAGTCCTTTGGAGCAAAGATTGTTCACATAGTTAATTCTAAAGATTTTATTATTTCTATTAATAATGTGAAATGAACAGCTGAACAGAAAGACTCATGCCAAATTACAGAGGAGGAACTTACTGAGGCAATTAAAGCCTTTAAGTCCGGGTTAACTCGAGGACTGGATGGCATACCAGTTGAGGTACTGTATACCAAACCTTATTTCATGCACTCAGAGGACCAATATTAGCATGGTTTACCCACTCCTATAAAAGTGGTAGATTATCAATTCATTATTACTGAAAGAGGGCCCGGTTGGTGAATATAAAGATCAATACAAAATCAATAATAATTGTTGTCCCATATACTTCCGTGTTGTGACGCATAAATTCTAGCATAGTGCATATAATTAAAAAGGTATTTTCGGATATTATTCATCCCATTCTTCTCTGCAGATCTTCTCACGCTCTGTCAGGTTGGATGGGGAGCGTCGCTGCACAGCTATTTTCAAGTCTCTCCAGAGATGTTCAAACTCTGTCTGGGCCACTCAAGGACATTGAGACTTGTCCCGAAGCCAATCCTGCATTGTCTTGTTGGTTGTCATCAAGGATCTCTCTGTACTTTGCTCAGTTCATCTTTCCCTCGATCCTAACTAGCCTCCCAGTCACCTGCTGCTGAAAAACATCCTCACAGCATGACACTGCTCCCACCATGCTTCACCTTAGAGATGGTGCCAGGTTTCCTTCTGACGTGACGCTTGGCATTCAGGCCAAAGAGTTCAATCCTGGGTTCATCAGACCAGAGAATCCGTTTTTCATGGTCAGAGTTCTTTCGGTGCCTTTTGGCAAACTCCAAACGGTTTGTCATGTGCCTTTTACTGAGGAGTGGCTTCCGTCTGGCCACTCTAAAAATAAAGGCCTGATTGGTGGAGTGCTGCAGAGATGGTTGTCCTTCTGGAAGGTTCTCCCATCTCCACAGAGGAACTCTGGAGCTCTGTCAGAGTTACCATCGGGTTCTTGGTCACCTCCATGACCAAGGACCTTCTCCCCCGATTGGTCAGTTGGCCAGGCGGCCAGCTCTAGGAAGAGCCTTGGTGGTTCCAAACTTATCCCATTGAAGAATGATGGAGGCCACTGTGTTCATGGGGACCTTCAATGCTGCAAACATGTTTTGGTACCCTTCCCCAGATCTGTGCCTCAACACAATCCTGTCTCTGAGCTCTACGGACAATTCCTTCGACCTTATGGCTTGATTTTTTTCTGTGACATGCACTGTCAACTGTGGGACCTGGTGTAACAGGTGTGTGCCTTTCCAAATCATGTCCAATCAATTTAATTTACAACAGGTGGACTCCAGTCAAGTTCAAACATCTCAAGGATGATCAATGGAAACAACAGGATGCACCTGAGCTCAATTTTGAGTCCCATAGCGAAGGTTCTGAATATTTACATTTTCTTTTGCAAAAAAAATAAATAAAATAACTGTTTTTGCTTTGACATTATGGGGTACTATGTGTAGATAGTTGGGAAAAATATTTAATCAATTTTTTAATAAGGCTGTAACATAACAATGTGGAAAAAGTCTAGGGGTCTGAATAGTTTCTCAATGCACTGGAGATAATATAAGACAGTTACTTGAAACAATACAATAATAATATAACACTATGACAAATCTGGGAAACCAGGCCTGTTATTCATAGCTGACTTTGAAAAGGCATTTGATAAAGTACGACTGGAAATTATACAGTTTAAGTCGGGTTTACATACACCTAAGCCAAATACATTTAAACTCAGTTTTTCACAATTCCTGACATTTAATCCTAGTAAAAAATTCCTTTTCTTAGGTCAGTTAGAATCACCACTTTATTTTAAGAATGTGAAATGTCAGAATATGTCAGTGATTTATTTCAGCTTTTTTTTCTTTCATCGCATTCCCAGTGGGTCAGAAGTTTACATACACTCAATTAGTATTTGGTAGCATTGCCTTTAAATTGATTAATTTGGGCCAAATGTTTCGGGTAACCTTCCACAAGCTTCTCACAATAAATTGGGTAAATTATGGCCCATTCCTCCTGACAGAGCTGGTGTAACTGCATCAGGTTTGTTGGTCTCCTTGCTCGCACACACTTTTTCACTTCTGCCCACAATTTTTTTATAGGATTGAGGTCAGAGCTTTGTGATGGCAACTCCAATACCTTGACTTTGTTGTCCTTTTTGCCATTTTGCCACAACTTTGGAAGTATACTTGGGGTCGTTGTCCTTTTGGAAGACCCATTTGCGACCAAGCTTGAACTTCCTGACTGATGTCTTGAGATGTTGCTTCAATATATCCACATACTTTTCTTTCCTCATGATGCCATCTATTTTGTGAAGTGCACCAGTCCCTCCTGCAGCAAAGCACCCCCACAACATGATGCTGCCACCCCCGGGCTTGCAAGCCTCCCCCTTTTTCCTCCAAACAAAGATGGTCATACTGGCCAAACAGTTCTATTTTTGCTCCATCAAACCAGAGGACATTTCTCCAAAAAGTACGATCTTTGTCCCCATGTGTAGTTGCAAACCGTAGTCTGGCTTTTTTTATGGCGGTTTTGGAGCAGTGGCTTCTTCCTTGCTGAGTGGCCTTTCAGGTTGTCAATATAGTACTCGTTTTTACTGTGGATATAGATATTTTTTTGACCTGTTTCCTCCAGCATCTTCACAAGACCCTTTGCTGTTTTTCTGGAATTGATTTGCACTATTCGCACCAAAGTACTTTCATCTCTAGGAGACCGAACGCATCTCCATCCTGAGCAGTATGGCAGTTGCGTGGTCCCATGGTGTTTATACTTGCGTACTATTGTTTGTACAGATGAACGTGGTAACTTCAGGAATTTGGAAGTTGCTCCCAAGGATGAACCAGACTTGTGGAGGTCTACAACTGTTTTTCTGAGGTCTTAGCTGATTTATTTAGATTTTCCCATGTTGTCAAGCAGAGGCACTGAGGTTGAAGGTAGGCCTTGAAATACATCCACAGGTACACCTCCAATTGACTCAAATTATGTCAATTAGCCTATCAGAAGATTCTGAAGCCATGACATAATTTTCTGGTTATTTTCCAAGCTGTTTAAAGGCATTGTCAACTTCTGACCCATTGGAATTGTGATACAGTGAATTACAAGTGAAATAATTTGTCTGTAAACAATTGTTTGGAAAAATTACTTGTGTTATGCACAAAGTAGATGTCCTGACCGACTTGTCAAAACTATAGTTTGTTAACAAGACATTTATTGATTGGTTGAAAAACGAGTTTTAATGACTCCAACCTATGTGTATGTGAACTTCCGACTTCAACTGTATATAAATGCCTGGAATATTTCACATATGGATAATTAAGTGTATAGTAACCCTAGGTGTAAAATAGTAAGTAATGGCTACTTCTCAAAGTATTAAACTGTCAGAGTATAACAAGGTTGTACACTATCGGCATATCTATTCAATGTCCATCTAAATGTTTATTATTAAAATCTGATCCAACAATTATATCAAGGGGCTATAAAGCCAAGGCTTAAAAACAAAGCTGTCGTTGTATGCTGATTCATGTGGATTACAACCAGGTTATGATAAGTGTGTGTACAGTACCACAATGTTTTCAGTACCATACAGTACTATTCAAAAATTTGGACACACCAACTCATTCAAGGGTTTTCTTTATTTAAAATATTTTCTACATTGTAGAATAGTGAAGGCATCAAAATGATGAAATAAACCATATGTAATCATGTAGTAACCAAATAAGTGTTAAACAAATACAAATATATTTGTGATTTACAATTGTTCAAAGTAGCCACCCTTTACCTTGACAGCTTTGCACACTCTATGCATTCTCTCAACCAGCTTAACCTGGAATACTTTTCCAACAGTCTTGAAGGAGTTCTTACTTATGCTGAGCACTTGTTGGCTGCTTTTACTTCAACCTGTGGTCCAACTCATCTTAATTTGGTTGAGGTCGAGGGATTGTGGAGGCCAGGTCATCTGATGCAGCACTCCCTCACTCTCCTTCTTGGTCAAATTGCCCTTGCACAGCCTGAAGATGTGTTGGGTCATTGTCCTGTTAAAAAACAACTGATAGTCCCACTATGCGCAAACCTGATGGGATGGGGGATTGCTGCAGAACGCTGTGGTAGCCATGCTGGTTAAGTGTGCCTTGAATTCTAAATAAATCACAGACAGTATCACCAGCAAAGCACCTCCACACCATCAGACCTGCTCCTCCATGCTTCATGGTGGGAACCACACGTGTGGAGATTATCCGTTCTGAACCAAATATGAACGCAACATGTGAAGTGTTGGTCCCATGTTTCGTGAGCTGTAATAAAATACCCTAGAAATGTTCCATATGCACACAAAAAGCTTATTTCTCTCAAATAATCCATCCACCAGACAGGTGTGCCATATCAAGACGCTGATTAAACAGCATGTTCATTACACAGGTGCAACTTGTGTAGAGGACAATAAAAGGCTACTCTAAAAGGTGCAGTTTTTTTCACTCAATACAATGCCACAGACCTCAAGTTTTGAGGGAACGTGCAATTGGCATGCTGACTGCAGGTACGTCCACCAGAGCTGTGGCAAAATAATTGAATGATCATTTCACTACCATTCGCCACGTCTAACGTCATTTTAGAGAATTTTACACGGTGTCCAACTGGCCTCAACCGCAGACCACGTGTATGTGTGAGGGATTTGCTGATTGTGAACAGAGTCCCCCATGGTGGCGGTTGGGTTATAGTATGGGGAGGCATGAGCTATGGACAACGAACACAATTGCATTTTATCGACGGTTATTTGAATGCACAGAGATACCGTGACGAGATGCTGAGGGCCATTGTCGTGCCATTCATCTGCCACCATCACCTCATGTTTCAGCATGACAATGCACGGCCCCATTTCACAAGGATCGGTACACAATTCTTGGAAGATGAAAATGTCCCAGTTCTTCGATGGCCTGTATACTTCACCAGACATGTTCCCTTTTGAGCATGTTTGGGATGCTGTGTACGACAGCATGTTCCAGTTCCCACCAATATCCAGCAACTTCGCACAGCCACTGAAGAGGAGTGGGACAACATTTTCATACCCTATAATTGCAAAATAGATTAGATTTTTGATGTTCCGATTCCATGCCATGTGGTTTATGAACTGATACTCAAAATGGCGCGTCATTTAAAACTTAGTTTTTCATTTTAAATTATACAAAAGTCTTGCAACAATAGAATTTTAGAAAGATGGGGGATACAACCATCCCAGCTCTGCAGATTTTGCTGCGAAGACTCAGGATCATTAGATCATTTGTTTTTGTACTGTCCATGTGTAGCTTGTTTTTGGTCGTAGGTTCAGGAATGGCTGAAGAATTGCAACATTTACCTGGAATTAACTTTGCAAATAGCACTGCTGGGTGATCTGAAAAGTCATAGTCAGTTGATCAATAATATAATGATACTCTTTGCTGTTCACTTGTGCTGAAAAGATGGGAGTTCCATAGACTAATGGCTCGGTATAATACTGTATGTTTCCTTGAATTTGTTCTAGGGGACCTGGGGACTGTGAAAAATAACCCTGGTGGCGCAAGTGTGTTTGTCAGTGCTTTTTGTAAGTTGACTATGCAAACAATTTGGAAATTCTAACACATTAATGTTTCTTATAAAAACAAGAAGTGTCGCATTCAGTCTTTCCTCAACTCTTTGCCAAGAGAGACATAGCATGCATTGTATTAATACAATGATTACAATGAAGAAAAAGTCATGTGAGTTTGTTCTGGGTCAGCTGCATCTTTACTAGGTCTTAATTTGGAGCACTTGACCATAAAACTGGACAATAATCAAGATGATATAAAACTAGAGTCTGCAGCACTTTCTTTGGAGTGTGGTGTCAAAAAAGCAGACCCCCCCCCATCTTTACAACCATTGAATCTATATGTTTTGACCATGACAGTTTACAATCCAAGGTAACACCAAGTAATTTAGTCTCCTCAACTTGTTCAACAGCCACACTATTCATTACTACATTATAGAATATAGGGAATGATTTGTACCAAATACAATGCTCTTAGATTTAGAGATGTTAAGGACCAGTTTATTACTGGCCACCCGTTCCAAAACAGACTGCAACTCTTTTCTAAGGGTTTCAGTCACATCATTAGCTGTGGTTGCTGATGTGTACATGGTTAAATCATCAAATCAAATGTATTTATAAAGCCCTTCTTACATCAGATGATATCTCAAAGTGATGTACAGGAACACAGCCTAAAACCCCAAACAGCAAGCAATGCAGGTGTACAAGCACTGTGGCTAGGTAAAACTCCATAGAATGGCCAGAACCAATGAAGAAACCTAGAGAAGAACCAGGCTATGAGGGGTGGCCAGTCCTCTTCGGGCTGTGCCGGGTAGAGATTATAACAGAACATGGCCAAGATGTTCAAATGTTCATAAATGACCAGCATGGTCAAATAATAATAGTGGATGTTGCAACAGGTCAGCACCTCAGGAGTAAATGTCAGTTGGCTTTTCATAGCCAATCATTAAGAGTATCTCTACCACTCCTGCTGTATCTAGAGAGTTGAAAACAGAAGGTCTGAGACAGGTAGCATGTCCGGTGAACAGGTCAGGGTTCCATAGCCACAGGCAGAACAGCTGGAGCAGCAGCACGGCCAGATGGACTGAGGACAGCAAGGAGTCATCAGGCCAGGTAGTCCTGAGGCATGGTCCTAGGGCTCTGGTCATCTGCGAGAGAAGGGGAGAAAAGGGGAGAATTAGAGAGAGCATACTTAAATTCACATTAGACACTGGAGAAGACAGGATAAATATTCCAGATATAACAGACTGACACTAGCCCCCCGACAAACTACTGCAGTATAAATACTGGAGGCTGAGATCTCCACAAAGATCTCCGCCACGGCACAACCCAACCGGCCAACCCAGACAGGAAGATCACGTCAGTGACTCAACCCACTCAAGTGACGCACCCCTCCTAGGGACGGCGTGAAAGAGCACCAGTAAGCCAGTGACTCAGCCCCTGTAATTGGGTTAGAGGCAGAGAATCCCAGTGGAAAGAGGGGAACCGGCCAGGCAGAGACCGCAAGGGTGGTTCGTTGCTCCAGTGCCTTGCCATTCACCTTCACTCTCCTGGGCCAGACTACACTCAATCATAGGAGCTACTGAAGAGATGAGTCTTCAATAAAGACTTAAAGGTCGAGACCGAGTCTGCATCTCTCTCATGGGTAGGCAAACCATTCCATAAAAATGGAGCTCTATAGGAGAAAGCCCTGCCTCCAGCTGTTTGCTTAGAAATTCTAGGAACAGTTAGGAGGCCTGCGTCTTGTGACCATAGTGTATGTGTAGGTATGTACGACAGGACCAAATCAGAAATATGGGTAGGAGCAAGCCCATGTAGTGCTTTGTAGGTTGTGAATCATCCATTTACATGGACACACAGTAGAGAGATTCCCTGCAGTACACCATACTTTACGTGGTTGACATTAGAGAAGCTTTCAATCAATAATCTGTCATTTGTGTCAGTGCAGTACATATTGAATGTTAGATAGGTCTGCCGTTAGAACCAGTGAAGGCTGCTTTACCATTATTGGGTAGCAGTCCAACGTACAAATGTGGTTTTATGTAATTAAATGTAATGTAAATGTTTTAGTGCATACCAGGAGAACCCTACCTGCCCAAATGCATAGTGCCAACTGTAAAGTATGGTGGAGGATAAATAATAGACATTCTAGACTATTCTGTGCTTCCAACTTTGTGGCAACAGTTTGGCCAATGCCTTTTCCTGTTTTAGCATGACAATGCCCCCTTGCACAAAGCGAGGTCCATAGAGAAATTGCCATAATTTTGGAACGAGATGTTCGACGATCAGGTGTCCACATACTTCTTACGGGGATTTTTTATTATGTCACAGTGCCTTGGCGTTTTTCCTATTTTGTTGCATTATGACCTAATTTTAATTTGTATTTCATGTAATGGACATGCACAAAATAGTCCAAATTTGGTGAAGTGAAATTGAGAAAAAAAACTTGTTTCAACAAAATAAAAAACAGGAAAGTGATGCGTGCAAATGTATTCACCCCCCTTTGCTTTGAAGCCCCTAAATACGATCTGGTGCAACCATGTACCTTCAGAAGTCCCATAATTAGTGAAATAAAGCCACCTGTGTGCAATCTAAGTGTCACGTTATCTGTCACATGATCCCAGTATATATACATTTGAAGTCAGAAGTTTACATACACTTAGGTTGGAGTCATTAAAACTCAAATTTCTTATTAACAAACTATAGTTTTGGCAAGTCAGTTAGGACATCTACTTTGTGCATGACACAAGTAATTTTTCCAATAATTGTTTAGACCGATTATTTCACTGTTTAAAAAGTTTAAATACACTAAATGATGTCATGGCGTTAGAAGCTTCTGATAGGCTAATTGACATCATTTGAGTGAATTGGAGGCCTACCTTCAAACTCAGTGCCTCTTTGCTTGACAACAATGGAAAATCAAAAGAAATCAGCCAAGACCTCAGAAAAACAATTGTAGACCTCCACAAGTCTGGTTCATCCTTGTGAGCAATTTCCAAACGCCTGAAGGTACCACGTTCATTTGTACAAACAAGCAAGTATAAATGCCATGGGACCACGCAGCCGTCATACCACTCAGGAAGGAGACGCGTTCTGTCTCCTAGAGATGAACGTACTTTGGTGTGAAAAGTGCAAATCAATCCCAAAACAACAGCAAAGGACCTTGTGAAGATGCTGGAGGAAACGGGTACAAAAGCATCTATATCCACAGTAAAACGAGTCCTATATCAACATAACCTAAAAGGCCGCTCAGTAAGGAAGAAGCCACTGGTCCAAAACCGCCATAAAAAAGCCAGACTACGGTTTGCAACTACACATGGGGACAAAGATCGTACTTTTTGGAGAAATATCCTCTGGTCTGATGGAAGAAAAATAGAACTGTTTGGCCATAATGATCATCGTTATGTTTGGAGGAAAAAGGGGGAGGCTTGTAAGCCGAAGAACACCATCCCAACCGTGTAGCCCGGGGGTGGCAGCATCCCCAGGCTACACGGGTGCTTTGGGGGTGCTTTGCTGCAGGAGGGACTGGTGCACTTCACAAAATAGATGGCATCATGAGGAAAGAAAATGATGTGGATATATTGAAGCAACATCTCAATACATCAGTCAGGAAGTTCAAGCTTGGACAATGACTCCAAGCATACTTCCAAAGTTGTGGCAAAATGGCTTAAGGTCAACAAAGTCAATGTATTGGAGTGGCCATCATAAAGCCCTGACCTCAACCCTATTGAACATTTGTGGGCAGAACTGAAAAAGCGTGTGCGAGCAAGGAGGCCGACAAACCTGACTCAGTTACACCAGCTCTGTCAGGATGAATGGGACACAATTCACCTAACTTATTGTGTGAAGTTTGTGGAAGGCTACCTGAAATGTTTGACCCAAGTTTAACAATTTTAAAGGCAATGCTACCAAATACTAATTGAGTGTATGTAAAAATGTGACCCACTGGGAATGTGATGAAATAAATAAAAGCTGAAATAAATCATTCTCTCTATTATTTTGACATTTCACATTCTTAAACTTGATAGGATTAAATGTCAGGAATCGTGAAAAACTGAGTAAATGTTTTTGGCTAAGGTGTATGTAAACTTTCAACTTCAACTCTAATTTGCATGCATGCATGCATGCATGCATGCATGCATACATATGCATGCATGCACATACATACATACATACATACATACATACATACATACATACATACATACATACATACATACATACATACATACATACATACATACATACATACATACATACATACATACATACATACATACATACATACACACACACTTAAGCTGCTTCCCTTTCTCACCCAATGGCCCTGTTGAAAGAAATATCTGTTTTTTGCCAATTTTTACCACACACTTGTTGTTTGTGTACATGGATTTTATAATGTATGTTTTTCCCCCAACACGACTTTCCATCAATTTCTATAGCAGACCCTCATGCCAAATTGGATCAAAAGCTTTTTTGAAATCAACAAAGCATGAGAAGACTGTCTTTGTTTTGTCTGTTTGTCAATTAGGGTGTGCAGGGTGAATATATGGTCTGTTTTATGGTAATTTGGTAAAAATCCAATTTGTCATTTGCTCAGTACATAGTTTTCACTGAGGAAATGTCCAAGTCACTGTCTCTGTCAGAGAGTGTCTCCCATTTCCTCTGTGTGTACCTGCCAGCTTGAGAGAGAGTAGCGGAGAAAAAAATTAGGGACAAATGAAGTGAGAAAAAAGGTTGAGAAAAGAGAGGAATAGATGAGAGAAAGAGAAGCCATGAGAAATGGGGTTCATTCAATTCCAACCACGAGCGAGTGAGAGTATTGTCATCCTAAAATCCTTAAATGGCCATCCTTTTGTTGTAATTTTTCTTCATGACAACCACTGGTCTGAAAGGATCTGATAGTTGAGAACAAAAAAGTAAAATCCTCTCAGCTCTTTTAATCTACAGCATTAGTGGTTGGAGTGTAAACAAGGAGGGGAAGCTATTCTAGATGATTGGGAAACAGACCAAGAGGAAAGTGACAGAGAGAGACAAGGAGAGGGATCAGGAAAGAGAGGGAATTTATTTATGTATTCCGCACACAGCAACACTGCCCCTTCAGCGTACTCTGGAAATAGAATCCCCAGCAAAACAGTGCAGCAACCCCACCTACCCAACAACCCTCACACGTGCACAAACATACAGAAATGATAACACTTATGCAGCCACCACCTGGAGAGCGGTCCATTCTGACAGTAAAGGGCAAGGGTGAAGTTTTTCCTCCCTGGGCTCCCTGTTGAGGTAGAAGCTGGAGGGGTGTTCAGGGGGAGGACGTGTCCTGTGCCCTCTACGCCGAAATCTCCCCTCACTTCCTGGTCCCAGACCACAAGCAGACAATAAATAGGCATGTTAGTGTTGGACTCCGATTCAAGGAGACAAGTCATGTTGAGCAACCCGGGCCCTCTTAGAAAGGAAAAATGAAAAAGGATTTAGCGTAAATAGACCTCCGACCTGGCAGTCTCCACTTACTTCAAGCACTTTGTCCCTCACTCCTGTGTAGTCCTACAGTGCATCCAGTGCTGTGCAGTGCATCCAAGGCCTTATATAGCATTGTGTCTGCTGGAGCGGCCTCTAAGGAAGGTGAAATCAGAATGCCATGCCTGCAGATGGAGACAAATTGAGGTCAAGGCAAGATCTTAACCCGTGGTACTGGTGAGAGTCATAGGGTTTTAATGAAAAATAGGATTCAACAATGCTGTCAGAATGGGAAAAAAGCAATTGACTTCGTCGGTGAGGGGGATGTAGTTTTTAAAAAACATTATCCTTATTCTTTCAGTGCGTCATGGTTTGTCTCGGAGAGAAGTGTGGCGTTGGGCGTGTCACTGGGTGTCAGTGAAGATGAGGTTGAATAATTGAGTAAGCCTAATATTGTGTAGTGTTATTTGCTGCAGGCCCAAAATATTCCATCAAGACCAAACGTAACCAAATCTTAAAGTCGCTTTGGATAAAAGCGTCTGCTAAATGGCATATATTATTATTATTATTATTAAAGGCCTTTGCCTTGTGGACAATCTCACTAGTTCTCCATTGTTAGATACAGAAACAATATTCTCTCACCCAATATGAACACACAGGGCATATACCTATGTCAATACTTATTTATTTATTTCACCTTTATATAACCAGGTAGGCTAGTTGAGAACAAGTTCTCATTTACAACTGTGACCTGGCCAAGATAAAGCAAAGCAGTGCGACTAACATCAACACAGAGTTACACATGGATTAAACAAACACACAGTCAATAATACAAAAGAAGAACTCTATACCATGTGTGCAAATGAGGTAGGATAAGGTAGGTAAGGCAATACATAGGCCATATTGGCAAATAATTACAATTTAGCAATTAAACACTGAATGGTAGATTTGCAGAAGATGAATGTGCAAGTAGAGATACTGGGGTGCAAAGGAGCAAAATAAATAACAGTATGGAGATGAGGTAGTTGGATGGGCTATTTACAGATGGATTATGTACAAGTGCAGTGATCTGTGAGCTGCTCTGGAAGCTGGTGCTTAAAGCTAGTGAGGGAGATATGAGTCTCCAGCTTCAGTGATTTTTGCAGTTCGTTCCAGTTGTTCCAGCAGCAGAGAACTGGAAGGAAAGGCGGCCGTAGGAGGAATTGGCTTTGGGGGTGACCAGTGAGATATACCTGCTGGAGCGCGTGCTACGGGTGGGTGCTGCTATGGTGACCAGTGAGCTGAAATAAGGCGGGGCTTTACCTAGTAAAGACTTATAGATGACCTGGAGCCAGTGGGTTTGGCGATGAATATGAAGCGAGGGCCAGCCAACGAGGGCATATAGGTTGCATTGGTGGGTCATATATGGGGCTTTGGTGATAAAACAGATGACACTGTGATAGACTGCATCCAATTTGCTGAGTAGAGTGTTGGAGGCTATTTTGTAAATGACATCGCCAAAGTCAAGGATCGGTAGGATAGTACGTTTTACGAGTATGTTTGGCAGCATGAGTGAAGGATGCTTTGTTTGCGAAATAAATGAATGCGAGTCTGGAAGGAGAGTTTACAGTCTAACCAGACACCTAGGTATTTGTAGTTGTCCACATATTGTAAGTCAACCGTCCAGAGTAGTGATGCTGGACGGGCGGGCAGGTGCAGGCAGCGATCGGTTGAAAAGCATGCATTTAGTTTTGCTTGCATTTAAGAGTAGTTGGAGGCCACGGAAGGAGAGTATGGTATTGAAGCTCGTCTGGACGATAGTTAACGCAGTGTCGAAGGAAGGGCCAGAGGTATACAGAATGGTGTCGTCTGCGTAGAGGTGGATCAGAGAATCACCAGCAGTAAGAGCGACATCATTGATGTATGCAGAGAAAAAGAGTCAGCCCGAGAATTGAACCCTGTGACACCCCATAGAGACTGCCAGAGGTCCAGACAACAGGCCCTCCAATTTGACACACTGAACTCTGTCTGAGAAGTAGTTGGTGAACCAGGCGAGGCAGTCATTTGAATAACCAAGGCTGTTGAGTCTGCCGATAAGAATGTGGGGATTGACAGAGTCGAAAGCCTTGGCCAGGTCGATGAATACAGCTGCACAGTATGAATACAGCTGCACCAATGGCCAGCTCGGAAACCAGATTGCATAGCGGAGAAGGTACAGTGGGATTCGAAATGGTCGGTGATCTGTTTGTTAACTTGGCTTTCGAAGATCTTAGAAGGGTAGGGTAGAATAGACCCAAACTGCTACAGACCTATATCTGTCTCCCCTTTTGAAGAGGGGGATGACCGCGGCAGCTTCCCAATCTTTGGGGATCTCAGACGATACGAAAGAGGTTGAACAGGCTAGTAATATTGGTTGCAACAATTTCGGCAGATCATTTAAGAAAGAGAGGGTCCAGATTGTCTAGCCCGGCTGATTTGTAGGGGTCCAGATTTTGCAGCTCTTTCTGAACACCAGCTATCGGGATTTGGATGAAGGAGAAATGGGGGAGGCTTGGGCAAGTTGCTGTGGGGGGTGTAAAGCTGTTGGCCAGGGTAGGGGTAGCCAGGTGGAAAGCATGGCCAGCCGTAGAAAAATGCAAATTGAAATTCTCAATTATCACGGATTTATCGGTGGTGACAGTGTTTCAGAGCTTTTTGGAGTTTGGGCTACAGGATGCAAATTTCTGTTAGGAAAGCAACGGTTTTTCAAACTGCCTGAGTATATTGGTTCCTAACTTCCCTGAAAAGTTGCATATCGCGGGGGTATTGGATGCTAATGCAGTACGTCACAGGATGTTTTTGTGCTAGTCAAGGGCATTCAGGTCTGGAGTGAACCAAGGGCTATATCTGTTCCTGGTTCTATATTGTATTTTCCATTTCTCTAACAACCTGCTATAACATGCAAACCCCAAGTCTCTGCATTGAGGATGCTAACAGGACTCTAATTATAAGCTGTCGCTAGGTAAACAAGCCCAAATCTTGGGTCATTGACTAATGACAATCCTAAAATGACAAGATTTCAGTTTCTAATTTTTATTTTTGCCCTATTCATGTACCATTGGCTAATGTGCCTTATCTGGCTGGCTTGAGCGGCAGGAATCTGTGAAGTTCCCGCTAAACGAGGGAGCGTGTAACATAATTCCTCTACCTGAGCGTGTGATGCACACAGGGCCACCGGGCCTCTTGCCGCCCAGGTTATTTTTCTATTTATTTAATGTGTTTGAGCAGCCCAGTCTCCAGAGGCCCTTCCCTCTCCTCTCCTCCACACGTGGAGCTGTGCCTGGGCAGGAATCTGGAAATCTGTTCCAATTCCTCTATGAACACTCTCTGACTCACTCACTCACTCACTCACTCACTCACTCACTCACTCACTCATTCACTCACTCACTTGGGGACTTTGCTCACACCTGTCCCCCTCTCTCCGCCTCTCTTTCTGCAGGGAAAATGTTTGGCTTATGGCCTCTTTGGACACCAGTAGCTTATGTCCGTCTGAATCAGCTGTATCTGGTCGTATAACTGAGGAGTGAAGGGATCCACAGACAAGACATTCTTCATGCGTAGTAACCAGGTGAGTCAAGCTGGACTTTACTGCTGAGCTTATTCTGCTATTTATTTAGCAAATGTTAATGGTTTTTTGAAGGTTGTTTGACTGAAATTGGTGCTTCAATCTTCCCGAAACTGACCTGATCGTAATAGCTTAACTGAATTAGGAGCCTTGTTTTTGCTTTCAGTTAGTATCATCTTTTGGTTGCTACACCAGAGTCGAATCGCAGAGACAGAAATGGGATGCCATACATAAGTCAGACCTCTTACAGAGAGAGTCAGCTAGATAGAGCATGTTTCTATGTTATGAAACCAGCCACAGAGCGAGTACACTAGATAGGGCATGTTTCTATGTTATGAAACCAGCCACAGAGCGAGTACACTAGATAGGGCATGTTTCTATGTTATGAAACCAGCCACAGAGCGAGTACACTAGATAGGGCATGTTTCTATGTTATGAAACCAGCCACAGAGCGAGTACGCTAGATAGAAACATGCTCAATGTTATGAAACCAGCCACAGAGCGAGTACGCTAGATAGGGCATGTTTCTATGTTATGAAACCAGCCACAGAGCGAGTACGCTAGATAGGGCATGTTTCTATGTTATGAAACCAGCCACAGAGCGAGTATGCTAGATAGGGCATGTTTCTATGTTATGAAACCAGCCACAGAGTGAGTACGCTAGATAGGGCATGTTTCTATGTTATGAAACCAGTCAAAAGCCTTCTGTAAATATCAGGCAAAAATCACTCTCCATCAGTGGATAGGGATTCAGGGGCCCCCAAACAATAAAGGTAGCATATGATAGAAAAATGTGTAGAATAACAGGACATTTGCTTTAAAACGGAATATTTGGTCAAATGTGTAGAATAGCATTATAGGGCCCCCCCTCCTCCCAGAAAAAGTATGTTTTCCAAACAATACAATTATACTTTGTGCTCCGGGTAGTCCGGCCTGCATTGAACTCACCCAGTTGTCATGGATCAATGTAATGTGTGTGTGACCCTCTTGCTGAGAGTCTGGGACAGGTTTTCCATCTCTGCTGAAGCGCTAGGAGGCAAGAAAGAGGAGGGAGATTGGAGAAGGGGCAGAGAATAAGATGTGGGAACTTATTCCCTCCCTGTAAACCCCATGGAAAACAAACAAACAAGCGTTATTACTAACAAACCGGAGAACTAACCAATGGCTGCAACTGTGGAGGAAATGAGCCCTGCTTAGCCAAAGCCTCCCACGGTAGGAAGGGACAGGTCACCATCAAGAACATGCCATGTACAGTTCATCTCTGAATCTGGAGAGCTGATTTTCCTGTCCCCAGACATCACCTCCCAGAGCCTCTGTACGGTTGATTCTTTCAACCATATTTTATTTTCAAGCTCTTTATTCCCTCATTAAATGGTCAATATTTAATATTTTCAGTAGATAGTATTACTTTTACCGCCCCTCCTATAGTGAGGATATGGCTTCATTTTTAGACACTGCTCTCCTGAATTAGGAGGGCTGTGATTGGTTGCATTGCCTACTATGCCAATTTCTCTGTATAACTTAGGCAACTTTAAAACTAGCGCAGACCCCACTCTCGTGTGGATGGACAAAATCCACATGTGCGCGATGGGGCACGCGGATGAGAAAATTAGCAAACTTGCAGGAACTTGCACAAGTTTTCACAAGTCTGAAACGATCAAATGGGACAGGATAGGCAGGGAAAGGAAAAGGGAGGGGAGAGTAATATGCCAAATATGAAGTTGTTTGAAACACGAGGAAACCAAGGAGTGACAGCTTCGTTGACAGAGAATTCAGGCAGATAGGAGAGTGACGTCCAGCGTAAATGAAAAGGTCAGAGCGGAGGTAATAACCTGTGATAAGCATGTGTGACGTTATTGAGTGATTCCTCACAAAACCCAAACAAGAAAGGCCATGATTTTATGCATTTTCACAAAATGTAGTCCATAGAATAGTCCTTTGGAGGAAGGATTGTTGACATATATTTGCCGTGTGTATGTAGAAGCATAATTGAGAAATAATGAATCAAAGTTGGCATATTTCGGACATTTTGGCCTTACCCGGGCCTCCTTTAAGACTCGATAGTGTTTAATCTGTACATGCTACAAAGCAAAAAGTGGTGTCATATGAAGAAGCTTTACCGCCTGCTCTGTGATCTTTTTATTTCAATAAAACATTAATATTGAAAATATTTATATTTATATTAGTAATATTACTAATTGTTCAAAATAGTGTTGAAAAATACAGTGAGCTCCAAAAGAATTGGAACAGTGACACATTTGTTGTTGTTTTGTCTCTGTACTCCAGAACTTTGGATTTGATACAGTAATGATGAGGTTAAAGTGCCGACTGTCAGCTTTAATTTGAGGGTATTTTCATCCATACCCTTTGAATGTTTCCACATTTTGTTGTGTTACAACCTGCATTTTAAATGTATAAAAAAAACAATACCCCATAATGTCAAAGTTTTTATTATGTTTTTCAAAATGTTAACAAATTATTTAAAAATGAAAAGCTGAAAAGTCTTGAGGCGATATGTATTCAACACCTTATGGGAAGCATAAATAAGATCAGGGGTAAAATGCAAATTCGTATCTCAGAGCCATAATATTACTACACAAATCATACACGTAACGTTAGCTAGCAAGCCAGCCGGCTAACGTTAGCTAGCTAACAGTACGCTTTAACTTGAAATGAAAACGAAAATGATCTGAAAATGTAGCTAGTTAGACTATCTTACCTGTATACATGGATGGATGGTTCTTTTTAACAATTGTATTCGTATCTACAGATGGCATACAATTTTGTTATTAAGACAGATGAAAGTTCACATGTTCCATAAGGCATTTCTACCAAAAACAAATCTATTTTGATACAAAATAAAATAAAGTTTACATTCAAATGGCTCTCTGAAGTAGTGACGCTCGATATACGCCTTTACTGAAATGAGTGACATTTGTAGATGGGTAAAATAAAAAAAAAGCAGACATTGAATATCCCTTTGCGCATGCCAACGTTATTAATTACACTTTCGATGGTGTATTAGTGACAACAAATATACAGGCGCCCTTCCTAACTCAGTTGCCGGAGAGTAAAGACATCGCTCAGGGATTTCACCATGAGGCCAAAGGTAACTTTAAAAACAGTTCAAGTTTAATGACTTTGATAGGAGAAAACTGGGGATGATCAACAACATTGTAGTTATTCCACAATACTAACCTAATTGAAAGAGTGAAAAGAAGGAAGCCTGTACAGAAGAAAAAAAATCCACTCCAAAACATGCATCCTGTTGGATTTGATACAATTCACTAAAGTAATAAAAAGGCACTAAAGTAATATTGTCAAAAATGTGTCAAAGCAAGTAACTTTTTTTCCTGAATACAAAGTTTTATGTTTGGGGCAAATCCAAAACAACACATTACTGATGCCACTCTTAATATTTTAAAGCATAGTGGTGGCTGTATCATGTTATGGGTATGCTTGTAATCGTTAAGGACTGGGGAGATTTTCAGGATAAAAAATAAATTGAACGGAGCTAGGGCTGGGCAGTATACTGTGTTTTGCAATATACCGGTATTAATTCACCGACCGGTTTGGGTTTTTACTTCTATACCGGTATTTGAATGTTTGGTTTGTTAAATGTGATACACACTGTGTATCGTCCATTTTTATAGTTTACTTCTCTACTTGAATCATCTCTCTTCACTCTATGCCGCTTTCCACGCCCCCTGTCACTCAAGGAGCGCATTTGTTTGTCCACGACCACAAGACACTTGCGTTCAGTCTGCATGGTCATTGCAGCATATGCAACACTGTTGATGACAACGACGTGGTTTCCACATTGCTTCTTAATACAAATCCACTAGCGTTCTATAATTACACTATTAGCTTGTGTTTCTTACATCTGCAATTACAAGTGCTAGTTTATTGTGTGTAGATGGGTGTGAAAAATATCTAATTAATCAATTTTGTATTCTGTATTCAACTTTGTATTCTGGCTGTAATACATCAAAATGGGTAATAAGTCAAGGAGTATGAATACTTTCTGAATGCACTGTATTTGTGTATTAAAGTAGTCAAACGTTTAGTATTTGGTCCCATATTCCTAGCATGCAATGAGTATATCAAGCTTGTGACTCTACAAGCTTGTTGGATGCATTTGCTGTTTGTTTTTGGTTGTTTTTTTGATTATTTTGTGCCCAATAAATTAATGGTAAATAATGTATTGTGTGGTTGGAGTAAATTTGATTGTAAATAAGAATAGAATATGTTTCTAAACACTGCTACATTAATGTGGAGGATACCATGATTACAGATCATTCACAATTCATTCAGGACTATGACGAGTAAGAAGGTTACAGACTCACAAAACATACCCGCCAAAACATGTTAACCTATCACTATTACAATAAAATATATATATATATTTTTTTTGTTGGGGGGGGGGATATTTCTCCCTGCTAAATTGAAGGAACTATTGTCATAAAGTTCACCCAATAGGGATGAAAGAACCCTCAAATAAAAGTTTAGCTTTTTAGCATTTAGCATTATGGAGTCTAAAAGGAGGCCTGGTTAGAGCCAAAATGTAATAAATATGCCAACTTCGATTAATTATTCCTCAATTATGCTTTTAGATACATGTCAAATATATACGTCAACAATCCTTCCTCCAAAGGACAATTTTTTGAAAATCCATAAAATCATAATCACTCAATAAAGTCATACATGCTTATCACTTTATTATGAGCTTTTCTGCTGTTATGCCTCTATTTCCTTTGTGCTGTATGGCACTCTCCTGTCTGCCTGAATCAACGGTCTATGAAGCTGTCATTCCTTTGTTTTCTCATGCTTTGAAACAGCTTCATACTTCACATTTGGCATATTCCGCTACCCACCCTTTCCTTCCCTGCTTATTCTGTCCCACTTGATCTATTTTGTTGTTTTTGAGACTTTTGAAAACTTGTGCAAGTGCCACCCTCTCCCACAATATGTTTTTTTGATGATTTGTGACTTTTGGCCTTACTGCTATTAGCCCATACAAACACATTGAATAACAGATAGTCCTTACTGCTATTAGCCCATACAAACACATTGAATAACAGATAGTCCTTACTGCTATTAGCCCATACAAACACATTGAATAACAGACAGTCCTTACTGATATTATCCCATACAAACACATTGAATAACAGATAGTCCTTACTGCTATTAGCCCATACAAACACATTGAATAACAGATAGTCCTTACTGCTATTAGCCCATACAAACACATTGAATAACAGATAGTCCTTACTGCTATTAGCCCATACAAACACATTGAATAACAGATAGTTCTTACTGATATTATCCCATACAAACACATTGAATAACAGATAGTCCTTGCTTCTATTACCCCATAGAAACACATTGAATAACAGATAGTCCTTACTGCTATTAGCCCATAGAAACACATTGAATAACAGATAGTCCTTACTGCTATTAGCCCATAGAAACACATTGAATAACAGATAGTCCTTACTGCTATTAGCCCATAGAAACACATTGAATAACAGATAGTCCTTACTGCTGTTAGCCCATAGAAACACATTGAATGACAGATAGTCCTTACTGATATTAGCCCATAGAAACACATTGAATAACAGATAGTCCTTACTGCTATTAGCCCATAGAAACACATTGAATAACAGATAGTCCTTACTGCTGTTTGCCCATACAAACACATTGAATAACAGATATTCCTTACTGCTGTCAGTCCTTAGAAACACATTGAATAACAGATAGTCCTTACTGCTATTAGCCCATAGAAACACATTGAATAACAGATAGTCATTACTGCTGTTAGTCCATAGAAACACATTGAATGACAGATCGTCCTTACTGCTGTTAGCCCATAGAAACACATTGAATGACAGATCGTCCTTACTGCTATTAGCCCATAGAAACACATTGAATAACAGATAATCCTTACTGCTATTTGCCCATAGAAACACATTGAATAACAGATAGTCATTACTGCTGTTAGCCCATAGAAACACATTGAATAATAATAATAATAATATATGCCATTTAGCAGACGCTTTTATCCAAAGCGACTTACAGTCATGTGTGCATACATTCTACGTATGGGTGGTCCCGGGGATCGAACCCACTACCCTGGCGTTACAAGCGCCATGCTCTACCAACTGAGCTACAGAAGGACCATAACAGATAGTCCTTACTGCTGTTAGCCCATAAAAACACATTGAATAACAGATATTCCGTACTGCTATTAGCCCATAGAAACACATTGAATAACAGATGGTCCTTACTGCTGTTACTCCATAGAAACATATTGAATATTTCACCACATGGAACAACAGATAGTCCTCTGAAAAATGTGTGTCTTATATCGAGTTATTATAGGGGTATAATGGGAAAAAAACGAAAACATTTTTCCTACAACCTTGTTTGTTCACTATAAACAGTCTACATACTATACTTCCAGGGTTTTCTTTATTTTTTACTATTTTCTAAATTGTAAAATAATAGTGAATACATAAAAACTATGAAATGATACATATGGGAATCATGTAGTAACCAAAAAAGTGTTAAACAAATCAATATATTTTAGATTCTTCAAAGTGGTCACCCTTTGTACTCTCTTTGCATTCTCTCATCCAGCTTAATCTGGAATGCTTTTCCAACTGTCTTGAAGGAGTTCCCACATATGCTGTGCACTTGTTGGCTGCTTTTCCTTTACTCTTTGGTCCAACTCATCCCAAACCATCTCAATTGGGTTAAAGTCAGGTGATTGTGGAGGCCAGGTCATCTGCTGCAGCACTTCATCACTCTCCTTCTTGGTCAAAGAGCCCTTACACAGCCTGGAGGTGTGTTTTGGATTATTGTCCTGCACAAACCAGATGGGATGGCGTGTCACTGCAGAATTCTGTGATAGCCATGCTGATTAATTGTGCCTTGAATTCTAAATACATCACAGACCATGTCACCAGCAAAGCACCATCACACCTCTTCCATGCTTCACAGTTGGAACCAAAAGTCTTAAATTTGGACTCATCAGACTAAAGGACACATTTCCACTGGTCTAATGTCCATTGCTCGTGTTTCTTGGCCCAAGCAAGTCTTTTCTTCTTATTGGTATTCTTTAATAGAGGTTTCAACCACGAAGGCCTGATTCACAGTCTCCTTTGAACAGTTGATGTTGAGATGTGTCTGTTACTTGAACTCTGTGAAGCATTTATTTGGGCTGCAATTTATGAGACTGGGAACTCTAATGAACTTATCCTCTGCAGCAGAGACACTGTCTCTTCCATTCCTGTGGCTGTCCTCATGAGAGCCAGTTTCATCATAGTACTTGCTGTTTTTTTGCGACTGCACTTGAAGAAACTTTCAAAGTTCTAGAAATGTTCTGAATTGACTGACTTTCATATCATAAAGTAATGATGGACTGACATTTCTCTTTGCTTATTTGAGCTGTTCTTGCCATAATATGGACTTAGCCCTATTTGGTAAAATACCATCTTCTGTATACTACCCCTACCTTGTCACAACACAACTGATTGGCTGAAACGCACACCTGTTAATTGAAATGCTTTCCAGGTGACTACCTCATGAAGCTGGTTGAGAGAATGCCAAGAGTGTGCAAAGCTGTCATCAAGGCAAAGGGTGGCGACTTTGAAGAATCTCATAAAATATTTGATTATTTTTACACTTTTTTTGGTTACTACATGATTCTTTGTTATTTCATAGTTTTGATATCTTCACTATTATTCTAATATGTAGAAAATAGTCCAAATAAATACAATTCCTTGAATGAGTATGTGTGTCCAAACTTTTGACTGGTACTGTACATATTCGTGAGAGTATCACCTTTACACCAGAGGTGTCATATTAGTTTGTAGCCCAAACAATTTGGACACAGACAGAAGTTGTCAGATCGGCTATACCGACCTCAGACGAGTTCCAAGTCGCTTGTTGGGGTCGTAGAGCATAATTGGGAACACCGTTGTGTTCGTGGGAGTCTCATCTTTTCATAGACTGGTACTAGTTTGTAGGCCAAGCCGTTCGGGAAGCTACAAACTGTTTTTTGAGAAGACCGATTCCCGGGATTTCTCATGGTCTGACAAATACCGCTCTAGCTTTGTCACCTTTCACCACAGATGCGGAAGTGTTACATTGGCGCATGCAGGTGGATTGAGAGACCTAACAGTACAGAAAAACATATCTCGATCTTAAATTGACAGATTTTTTAATGGGGATTTTTTTGTTACGCCAAGTTAATTTCCACTGGGGCGTGGACAACGACCGCAATGGGTTTAAATCTTCTTAAAAGCAATTAGGTCATTTACAATCATCTGAAAACGAAGAATCTTAATGAATAAAAACTACAAAGCTATGTCAAATCAGGTAATTCCAGTCTGAAAGAATGCTTTGAATTCATTTCCCTCAGTCATTGGGTGTGTGTTGTCACACTCCATTCTAACGCATCCTTGTTACCGCAGGAGAGGAAAACAGAAGGCACGTACGTATGTGTTGCTGAGAGTCGCAGCTTTCAGGTCATAATATTTTAACTTAAACCGTTCAAATGCTAGAACCAAATTCATATGGGAAAGAAAATAATCAACATGCCACATAGGCCCTAGAAACCACACACGTTTGTCATTTTGTTACTGAACGTCCAGTTTTTGGCTTTTAAATAAAAAAAGTTTATTCATGATTAGAATTGATCAAAATTGAGTCTAAATTCATAAACGGGCCGCCAGTTGAATATCCCTGCCATGCACACACCATTCAGATGGTTGCCAACCACACCATTCACAATGGTTGCCACCCAGATGTAATGATGAGTTCAATGTCTAAGGTGCAGCAGAGTAAACACCAGCTCTTCCTTCCTAATCTTACCTTTGAATCTTGGTCTACCAACCTTTCTTTGGAGGGCATATAAATGCCGGCCCTTCTTCTGCCACACATCTATCATAAGTGCTCTAATCTTACATTTGACCTCACTTACCGCCCCCGGTCGTACTGTCTTGAACCAACTTGACTGTGTATCAAATCAGGCTTCCCCAAATGTATACATATTTAAATCATTATGTGGTTCATAAACTAGTTATGTAATTGTAAGACAGTTTGTCTAGTGTCTGTAGCATAAACTGTTAAGAGCTGTACCATTTTGAAAAGCAACCACTTTTAGCTATATGCTAGTTAGCATGCCATTTCAAATAGTTATAGTGTGCAGTAATAATGTTTGGTGGCAGGATATGTGCTTTTATCAGACGTCTGAAGCCGAAAAAGACGGGACATTGTAAATCTAATTTGACCTATGCACTAACAAGGCTTTTCAGCATCAGCAGCTTGACTACTGCTAGAGCACTGTACCTTTATTGATCTACTGTTCTTCAACATCAGATGTACTCACATTGGATGGGATGATTAGGCTTCAAACCTTCTCTCAAACAGCCTAATACAGTGGGGCAAAAAAGTATTTAGTCAGCATAATTTGCAAATAAATTCATAAAAAATCCTACAATGTGATTTTCTGGATTTTTTCTTCTCATTTTGTCTGTCATAGTTGAAGTGTACCTATGATGACAATTACAGGCCTCTCATCGTTTTAAGTGGGAGAACTTGCACAACTGGTGGCTGACTAAATACTTTTTTGCCCCACCTTACATACTCTTAGAGTAGGTTTAACCAATTAATGTACTTGCTAATGTAAACATGTTTTTTCATCTAAGACACACATGCAATCTGCCATCTAGGAATCTGTTCTATATTCCTCATCTTGATATATACCCATTAGTTATTAAAAGGGTAGTCTGCTGTTTAAATGACAACAAAAGCCCAACACCCTGCCACTGTTTTGGTAAAAAGCTGAAGAATTGGGGGTGGAGAAATGTAACTACTCTCAAATTCATCAATAGAGCTATGGATACATACTTTACAAACAAAAATGAATGGAATTAATACAATACAATTCTAAAGATTAGAGTAATGACTTACATTGCTAAACTCTGTTAAACAGCCTTATAATAACCAAAGGTGGCAGCAGGTAGCCTAGCGGTTAGACCTTTGGCCAGTAACCGAATTCCACGAGCCAACGAGTTGAAAAATCTGTATGTGCACTTGAGCAAGGCACTTAACCCTAAGTGCTCCAGGGTTGCCGTTAATAATGGCAGACCCTGGCCATGAATCCACTCTCCGAGGGTGTCTCGGGGAGAGTTGGGATATGCAAAAAAACACATTTCCAATTCACAGTTGTGAAATAGGACAAATAAGAATACATTATTTGTATTTATTTAAAATAAATATTTCCTATTAATAGCTGAATATAGAGAGAGCATGCCAACCAAATAGGTCCTTCATGACCCCAATGCATTAACAGTAGAACCGACTGGCCTTCCAGCCTATAAGTACCCGCTAGAGAACGTTACCAGGTGTCCCCTTTAGCATATGCATCAGATGCATATCAACCCACAAGGTGCAGCAAACATAACAAAAAACACTTGGTATTATAAAGGATGAAACGCATGAATAAATATTTGTCAGGAAAAATAACAATAGATAATCAAGGCTATGTTTTGTATAATTCCTAGAGAAAACGTAGGCCTATATAGCCTGTTTTCGTTTCTCTTCCAATGACAACATTAGTGTAATGCATATGATCAACTTGATTTGTGGATTCCATTAGTAATAGTTATAGAAATGAATAGAGTCCAGTTACAGCTTCTTTTGACAAAGTGGAAATAAAAAAGATAATATAACCAGCCAAGGTGCACAGGTGAAATAATATGCTGTATTCCTAAACAAAAACACATGACCAATTGTAAAGGATGACTTATATAAATAATTAGCAGATTGTAATTTGATTATGTTACCAGTTTTTGCTAAGTAGCCACAGTAATGCTGCTGAGCGAGTGGTGAATGCAGGGACAGCAGAGATATTATTGGATAAACTGACATTTGGAAATAGAGTTGCGCCTTTTGGAATTATGAGTTATTTGACAAAGGTAAGTGTAATAGAAACTACACACTATGCTCCTTCTGATAGTATATAGAATTCTAAATGTTTTACCTGCATGTGACTCTGAAGAAGGATTTGCAAAAAGTGATGCTCCTTTCCCTGCATCTGTAAATTACAAGGTGCACCCATCTCTTCATGTGCAATTTTGTCAACCTATAGGCCTAAAATTGTCACTCATCCGATTGTCAATTGAATCTTGTCTATAGCCTGTCTTATTATGTGTGGAATTAGTTTCGGTATAGATTAAGTGTAGTTTCAATGGGCCAGCTGTACAGGTTGTCTTGCATCCTTTTATTTCTTGCTTATCAACGTGGATAGAGTCAATGACATGTTTTGCATTATTCTAAAGGCCTACTGCAACACATTGCATGCTGTCGTTCCCCTTACAATACATTTGATTAGTAATAGAGTTACAGTCAATAAAACAGTTTTGTAGCAGCTTTGTCATGACGTTGCCATCTTTGGGTACAGCACCCCTCCATTTGCACCAGCCCTCGTCTATGCACCATCCCCCTAACCCCCCTGTCTCCTACACCCAGGCTGCTGTGGTCAGAGAGAGGTCGTAAATTCCTGGAGGAGATTATCTCCTCATGGCCACAGTATAGAGAGAGAGTGAATTTTCATAGAGAACAAAGGAATTTCTTCCACCTCACAGAACTTGAGGTCCGAAGAACATTTATGTTCTGGAGAAGGTATAAAAGATCGGGGAAGAATCCAGCTACGAACTGGTCTGTTTGGTAAAATTTTGTGAAACTCATGGGAGACTCCGTTATTTCCTTGTAACTATCTACTGTTTGTTTATACATTTCTGTGAATTACTTAGTTAGTAAATACATGATTTAAGACAATTGATGTATAGATGACTCATTGTGAAGACTGGGTTCGTGCAGATAACCAACAATTTACGACGTTTGGAATGAGACTAACATGAGGTAAATAATTCATTAATTCGAAGACTAAGTGATCAGATATTCAAATATCTGAAAAGTTATATTAGGAAAATTATAACTTTATAATCTGAATATTTTCCGTGGTGCCCCGACTTCCTAGTTAATTACAGTTACATGATTAATCAGTTTAATGGCGTAATAATAGTTATTTGATAAATAGGTCTTCAGTTTTAATGATGCCAAAGACACGACAGCTTATTTTTACAAAGTAAAATGTATAAGATAATTGTCAAATTATTAACATAATGCTGATTAAATAGGCATAACACAAAATCATCATCACACAATTGTTCTATATTAAATCAACCTCATCACTCAGTTAGGCCTAATTTATATTTGATTGTGAAATAACTTGCACAATTATCACCCATTCCATCCATTTGTCATTCATTCAGTAGGCTGGCTTCGTTTGCTACGCTGGATAGTCAAGGTTATGTAAAAGAGAATGGTATCAACCCCAACACTTGGTCAAATTATTTTCTGCTGATAAATAGGCATAACACAAACTCATCTCGCTATTGTCTTTCTAAATTAAATCAACCTCTTCACCCTCCATATCATTCAGTTAGATGTAAGGTGTAATGTGCTCACCCATTCATCCATGTGTCATTCATTCAGTGAGGAGAGAGAGACTCATTAGTGCCTAGCTGGGTGCCAACGTCCTACAGCACATTGTCTTGGCGGCTTAAGTTAGAAATAGGTGTGGGGGAAAACAGTTAAGTCTCATACTTTTCTGTTTGTGATTTAGAAATTCTGACATGAGCAGTGTAAAATACAAACATTTAGGAAAGGTCAGGGAAGGAGCAGGACATACCTTTTTTTGGGTGGGTGGGGGGGCATCAAACGTCTGTGGCCATTGGCGGTTCTAGTGTTAAAATCTACACCATGTCCAGGCCAGTAGAAATTCTGTTTGGGCAAGTAGATTTTTTTGTTGTCCAACTGCCCGGTCATGCCAGCTAACCAAAAAGGTTAGCATTGGACCCTGTCATAGCCTATGAATAGGACCCAGAGTTTTACCTGACCAGGTCATGAGATAAAGAACAACTCCAGGCCCCAGAAAAGACGCATACAAATTTTGCCGCACCACTTTTGAACCTGTGCTTTAAATCCTATAACTTATGTCTCAAGAGCATAGCGTAACTGTCCAATCATAACCCCAAGTATAATGTTGCATTACTCTGTTTATAACAGGAACATAAACCATGTATAGCTTCAACATGTGTTCAAAAGCTGACCTGGTCCATTTCTCATCGGAGTAGGCTTATGAGTTAGGGTAGGTCAAATGTAGGGTTAGGGGCGGTTTTGTGGACACAGATTACATCTAGTCCTGGACTAGAAATCATTTTGGCCAGATATTGTCTATTGACCTTGCTTTTTAGTCCAGGACCAGGCTTAATCTGTGTCCGGTAAAATGTCCCCATAATGTTTAAATGAGTGAAATGGGATGATGTCTTAAAAGAAAAACATGTTTACATTACCAAGTACATTAAAGGGGTAAACCTACTCTAAGACTATGTATTAGGCTTTTTGAGAGGTTTGAATCCTAATCATCCCATCCAATGTGAATACATCTGTTGTCCTTCTGTAGCTCAGTTGGTAGAGCATGGCGCTTGTAACGCCAGGGTAGTGGGTTCGATCCCCGGGACCACCCATACGTAGAATGTATGCACACATGACTGTAAGTCGCTTTGGATAAAAGCGTCTGCTAAATGGCATATATTATTATTATTATATTATTAAGAACAGTAGATCAATAAAGGTACAGTGCTCTAGCAGTAGTCAAGCTGCTGATGCTGAAAAGCCTTGTTCGTGCATAGGTCAAATTAGATTTACAATGTCCTGTCTTTTTCAGAAAAAAATCATTTCATTTAAAACATATTTTTTTTGCATTAATATTATTAGTGATTTCAAAAGAGAAGGCATAGGTAACAGTAACTTATTATTAAACTCCAGTGCCTTTGAATCCCTCTTAACCTCTGGGCTGTCAAGTGTTCATAATCAAATGCAAGTTTAGAACTCACAAAGTTTTGTGTGTTTGTGTCCCATGGCCAAGAAGCGAGGAGTATCTCTTTCTCTAAACCTTGAACTGGGATTGGATTATGACAGTGGAGGAGAAAAATGTCAACAACACAGCAACCCCCAGTGTGTCTGAACAAACGCTCTGTTTCATTGGGCTTACACGACTGTCCTCTTCATTAGATTTGCATGGTTGCACTTAGCGCCACAGCAAAATCCTGCATTTGTCTTGGGGTGGACTCAGACTCATCTCAAACTTAATTGGACTTTCTAGGTTTGGCAAGCACCACACAATTATCTCTATGCCTTCTTGTTCCTGTTGACATACGTGTCTCCTATCTCCTCTGCAAGAAATCATCTCTCGGGGAGAGTTGGGTATATTTATTTGTTCGACATAATTCACTTAAATGCTGATTGGCTGATAGTGAGGTCATTAGCGGAAATGTGCTGGGCATAAGTAGGAATGTGGAACCAACGTCTCTGCTTCCTCTGGGGACGCCTACACTGTGTGGCGACAGCCATAATAATCCACCGCCATATGATAATGTCTAGCCAATGGCAGAGAGCTACAAAAGCCCAAAACAAATGGCAGACACACCAGAGCAGAACTTAGTTATCTAATTTAGGAATTCAATTCAGGTAATCAGTGATGTTCCCATTGAAGAGGACAATGTTAACTCACCAAGCTGAAGGGGTCGACAGTATCTGTTTTCGGACATCAAGGCAATGTTTCATCATTATCAGAGCAAACGCCATGTTTTCCGATCCCACTTGACACTTTTGGGCAAGGCGATGCATCGAAATGAACCGTTTAGAACACATTAACCCTGTTGCCTCTAATCTGGAGACAGTGATTTCCCCTGATATAAAGAAGGGTTTAGGACTTCTGTGAATGCCTCCACGTAACGTGAACGGACTCGAATATCCAGAGCCATTTCAGGCTTGTAAACTGCACTCATCAAGAGTCTGCTGTTTATTCACTGATTCAGCTCTCAGCTGGGATCATGTTTACAGGTTTCATAAGGCACGCCATGGCCACTTCAAACTGGTGGTGAAACGAAATCCAGGGTGGTCGGCGAGTGTTGTATCATCTTTCCTTCTACGTACATAGAGCTGTTGGAGGAGGTGCATTCTCAGTGTCTAATCGAGGGTCTGTTGTGTTCAGCACTAATTGTTTTAGTGTAGCATCCATGATTTGTATCATCGATTGCACAGTCTGCTTTGTTGTTATCGTAAATCACCGTAGGTGAGATGCTACTCATTTAGGTAAACGTCAGCCTTAACTCATTCGTCAGTTTCAAACACAACATTTGGCGAGCGGGGATGGCTGAAAGTATTTCAACATTAACCCTACCTCCTCCAGGGCCGTTCTTGCCTCAGTCAGGAAAACCAACAATCCCATGGGACAGATGGAAGTTGTCGTTCCAGACGTACATGCTAGCTACCGGACTGCATGTGGTTAGCCCTGAGTAGAAAAGTCTCCACTGTCTCGATGCATAGGGCCTGCACATCTGACAAAGCTTGGGAAAGTGCACAAGCTTTTGAACTTTTGGATGCATTTTCAGCGACACAGTACTCTGCTGATCTTAAGCTGTTCAAGTTGTGCAGGAGTCTGTGGTCAGACTGTACCTGTCAGTCAGACAGTAACATGAGCCTCAGTGCTGGTCAAGCTGTGTAGAAGTCAGTGGTCAGACTGTACCTGTTAGTCAAACAGTAACATGAGCCTCAGTGCTGGTCAAGCTGTGTAGAAGTCAGTGGTCAGACTGTACCTGTCAGTCAAACAGAAACATGAGCCTCAGTGCTGTTCAAGCTGTGTAGAAGTCAGTGGTCAGACTGTACCTGTCACTCAGACAGTAACATGAGCCTCAGTGCTGTTCAAGCTGTGTAGAAGTCAGTGGTCAGACTGTACCTGTCACTCAGACAGTAACATGAGCCTCAGTGCTGGTCAAGCTGTGTAGAAGTCAGTGGTCAGACTGTACCTGTCACTCAGACAGTAACATGAGCCTCAGTGCTGTTCAAGCTGTGTAGAAGTCAGTGGTCAGACTGTACCTGTCACTCAGACAGTACCATGAGCCTCAGTGCTGGTCAAGCTGTGTAGAAGTCAGTGGTCAGACTGTACCTGTCAGTCAAACAGTAACATGAGCCTCAGTGCTGTTCAAGCTGTGTAGAAGTCAGTGGTCAGACAGTAACATGAGCCTCAGTGCTGTTCAAGCTGTGTAGAAGTCAGTGGTCAGACTGTACCTGTCACTCAGACAGTAACATGAGCCTCAGTGCTGTTCAAGCTGTGTAGAAGTGGTCAGACTGGTCAGACAGTAACATGAGCCTCAGTGCTGTTCAAGCTGTGTAGAAGTCAGTGGTCAGACTGTACCTGTCACTCAGACAGTACCATGAGCCTCAGTGCTGGTCAAGCTGTGTAGAAGTCAGTGGTCAGACTGTACCCAGTCAAACAGTAACATGAGCCTCAGTGCTGTTCAGACAGTGGTAACATGAGCCTCAGTGCTGTTCAAGCTGTGTAGAAGTCAGTGGTCAGACTGTACCTGTCACTCAGACAGTAACATGAGCCTCATTGCTGTTGATGAGACCCCAGTCGTGTCAACTGTGGTGCCAGGACACCATGCACGGTCCCCTGACTGCCCTGCTAGTGGATAGACGATGTCGGAAACCAAACCAATTTGCAAAATGGTGTAGGCAGTGGTGTAAAGTACTACCGGTACTTATGTTTTCTTTTGGGGGTATCTGTACTGTACTATTTATTTTTTTGACAACTTTTGCCTCACTACATTCCTACAGAGAATGATGTACTTTTTACTCCATACATTTTCCCTGACACTTTCCCTGACACATTTTGAATGCTTAGCAGGACAGAAAAATGGTCTAATTCACACTCTTGTCAAGAGAACACATGGTCATCTCTACTGCCTCTGATCTGGCGGACTCACTAAACACATGCTTTGTTTGTAAATGATGTCGGGGTGTTGGAGAGTGCCCCTGGCTATCCCGTAAATTAAAATAAAAACAAGAAAATGGTGCCGTCTGGTTTGCTTAATATAAGGAATTTGAAATTATTTATAGTTTTGATACTTTTGATACTTAAGTACATTTTAGAAATTACGTTTACTTTTGATTCTTAAGTATATTTAAAAACAGACATTTAGTTTTTCTTGAATAACTTTCTATTAAGGTATCTTTACTTTTACTCAAGTATGAAAATTGGATGTAGGTCAGCTCCAGTCCAGACCCCTGTGCCCCAACGCTCACATCCCATGGACACACCCTCTGCTGTCATTCACACTGTGGGCTCACACCCGGCTGGGTCACGTCCCACAGACATGCCTTTTCCTGTCACTCACCTGGTTGGCTCAAACCCAGCTGGATCACACCCCACAGACACGCCCCCTCTTGTCGCTCATGCAGTCTCGCTCAAGCCCGGCTGGGTCACACCCCGCAAGCCATGCCCCTCCTGTCACTCGCACGGTTGGCTCAAACCCGGGTGGGTTTTCCAATAGTGCTGTATACCTGGGGGGTTCCTCCATTCCTCTCCTGACACAGGAGCAAAAGTGTTGCTCATTAACATTGCCACCTACCTGCAATTCTTGTCCCACCTGCACCTCCAGCCGACCAGCCTTAGACTGTACGGATATGGGCGCTCAGTGATTGATGTCATCGGCTTTATACACGCACTTGTGCAGTATGGCAACAAGGCCCTCTCTCAGTTCCCCTTCCACATCACACGGCAGGGCACTAATATCTTAGGTCTGGACCTGTTCACCAGCCTAGAGTTCTTCCCTGTTGGAATACAGTGCACATCGGCCTCCCCATAATAGTAATAATATATATTTTTAAGTGCTTTTTACACACCCAAGTCACTTCACAAGACAATCAGCTGGATAAAAAGCAATACAATCATATATTAGAATGAGTAAGTAAATACACTGAACCCAAATATAACCACAACATGTAAAGTGTTTCATGAGCTGAAATAAAAGACCCCCGAAATGTTCTGTTGTGCACTCATTTGTTTACATCCCTGTTAGTGAGCATTTCTCCTGTGCCAACATAATCCATCCACCCAACAAGTGTGGCATATCAAGAAGCTGATTAAATAGTATGATCGTTATGCAGGTGCACCTTGTGCTGGGGACAATAAAAGGTCACTCTAAAATGTGCAGGTTTGTCACAACACAATGCCACAGATGTCAACTTTTTTGAACATTCTATTAAAAATAGCGCAACATTTCAGCGCCCTGCTACTCATACCAAGAATATAGTATATGCATATGATTAGTATGTGTGGATAGAAAACACTCAGACGTTTCTAAAACTGGTTAAATCACGGCTGTGACTATAACAGAACGTGCATTTCATCGAAAAGCGCAGGAAAATCTGATCACTGAAAATTGGAAAATATATCAATGCGCCACTTGAATGTATTGTTGAATGGGAACCACATTACCTGGAGCCGAGATTGCAATTCCTACAGCTTCCACACGATGTCACTAGTCTTGTCATTTTCCTAGGATTTGTTTCTTGGTCAAACGAAGAAGAGACAGCCCATTTCTTCCGGTCTCCGACCAGATATTTTGGTTGAGATTTATCCGGACATTATTTCAAGACGTAGAGCTAGAGAATATACATCGCCTCGTGATCAATTTGATCGATTATTAACGTTTCATAATACCTAATGTTGCATTACAAAAGTATTTCGAAGTGTTTTGTGAAAGTTTATCGTCAACTTTTTTAATTAAAAAAATGATGTTGCGTTATAAAACGCTGTTTTTGTCCTTGATCACACAGTCTTCATAGATCGATATCTAGGCTATATATGGACCGATTTAATCGAAAAAAAGACCCAATAGTGATGTTTATGGGACATCTAGGAGTGCCAACAAAGAAGATCGTCAAAGGTAATGAATGTTTTATATTTTATTTCTGCATTTTGTGTTGCGCCGACTATGCTAATTATTTTGTTTACGTCCCCTGCGGGTCTTTAGGGGTGTTGCATGCTATCAGATAATAGCTTCTCATGCTTTTGCCGAAAATCATTTTAAAAATCTGACATGTTGGCTGGATTCACAACGAGTGTAGCTTTAATTCAGTACCCTGCATGTGTGTTTTAATGAACGTTTGAGTTTTAACGAGTGCTATTAGCATTTAGCGTAGCGCATTTGCATTTCCAGATGTCTAGATGGGACGCCTACGTGTCGGGTCGACCTAAGAGGTTTTAAGGGATTGTGCAATTGACATGCTGACTGCAGGAATGTCCACCAGAGCTGTTGCCAGATAATTTAATGTTACCATAAGCCACCTCCAACGTTGTTTTAGAGAATTTAGCAGTACGTCCAACTGGCCTCATAACCGCAGACCACGTGTGTATGGTGTTGTGTGGGCAAGCATTTTGCTGATGTCAAAGATGTAAACAGATTTCCCCATGGTGGCGGTAGGGTTATGGTATGGGCAGACAACCCACACTGTTGCTTTTCATCGAAGGCAATTTGAATGCACAGAAATACCGTGACGAGATCCTGTGGCCCGTTGTCGTGCCATTCATCCACTGCAGTCACCTCACGTTTCAGCATGATAATGCATGAACCCATGTCACAAGGATTTAGACACAATTCCTGGATGCAGAACATGTCCCAGTTCTTCCATGGCCTGCATACTCTCCAGACATGTCACCCATTGAGCATGTTTGAGATGCTCTGGATCGACGCGTTCCAGTTCCCGCCAATATCCAGCAACTTCAGCCAGCCATTGAAGAGGACAGGGACAACATTCCATAGTCCACAATAAACAGCCTGATCAACTCGATGTGAAGGAGCTGTGCTGGCTGCATGAGGCAAATGGTGGTCTCACTATATACTGTTTTTCTGATCCACTGCCCTACCTTAGATTGGGGCCTAATTAATTTATTTCAATTGACTGATTTCCAGGTATGAAATGTGACTCGGTTATATCTTTAAAATTGTTGCATGTTGCAGTTATTTTTGTTCATTATAAAAGTACACTAAACACGATGACGGACTAACCAGGGAGGAGAAGTCAACAGAGGATAAAAGCTAAGTTTCTGACATGGAGAGAGAGAGAGAGAGAGAGAGTTCCAGAGTTGGGGAGCTGCACTGCTTAATGCCTGGTCTCCCATGGAGCGCAGCCTGGTACAAGGGATGGTGAGGAGGCCAGTGTCAGAGGAGCGCAGTGAACAGGTGGCAGTGTAGGGGTGCAGGAGGTCAGTAATGTATGTGGGTCGGCAGTCCATTGAGTGCTTTGTAGGTGAGCATGAGCAATTTGCCGATTATCCTTTATTGAACTGGGAGCCAGTGGAGTTTGAGGGTGCGGGCTATGTGGTCCCAAGGTCTGTTCCTATGTGTCTCAGTTAGTTGAGCATGGCACTTGCAACGTGAGGGTTGTTGGTTCGATTCCCGTGAGGTACCAGTACAAATAATATATGAAAATGTATGCACTCACTACATTATGTAGCTCTGGATAAGAGTGACTGCTAAATGACAAAAAAATGTAAAATGTCTGGTGAGGGCTGGTGCAGCTGAAGTTTGAATATGTTGACATCTGTTCAGTGTTTTGGCGGGGAGTCTGTAGAGAGTGAGGTTGCAGTCCAAGCATGATAAAAGGTGTGAATGAGGGTTTTGGCAGTGGGGTCAGTGAGAGAGATTGAGCTGTTTTTGAAGTGGAAGAAGGCTAACTTGGTGACGTTCCCGGACGTGGGGTTCAAATGACACACCAAGGTTCCTGACTGTGGAGTTGGAGTGGATGGTGCAGCCGTTGATTGGGATGAGTTGACCCAGTTTCTTGATGAGGGAGTTGCGACCCATGAGCATGATCCCCTGTTTTGCCGTCATTTAGTTAAAAAAAGTTATTGCTCATTCAAGTTCTCATTTCATGGAGACCGTCAACAACAGAGGGGGGTGGCAGAGTGGAGTTGGGGTTTGTGTGGATGTAGATTTGTGTTCCATTTGCATAACAGTGAAATGAGTCCAACTTGATCTGACCCAGGGACAGCATGTAAATACTAAACTGTAATTGACCTAACACTGAGTCTTGTGGGACACCTTGTGATACAGGGGCTGGGGCAAGCTTGCAGTTGCCAAGGGAGACAAAATGTGGTCTATCAGATAGATAGGAGTGGAACCAGGCAAGGGGTGTTCCGGAAACTCCTAGAAGCCTCTCCATGTGATCAGTTAAAATCTGATGACCAACAGTGTCAATTGCAGAAGAGCAATGGCCAATCCTCTTCAACGTCGTAGGTGCCCTGACACTATTCACACACAATGCCCTCCTCGATCCTACGGTGACTCTAGTCCTTCAGCCTCTATGCCGTATCCCACTGTCTTTACGCGAGGAGGTCACTAAGGATCTACGCAAACCGCTTGAGGATGGATTTATGGAACCGGTGGATGCCTCATCATGGGTGTTCAACTTGGTCATCGCTAAATAGAAGCCTGGAGAGCTGCGGGTCTGCTTGGATCTGATCCAACAAGGCCGTCATACCTGATCGGTACCCACTGCCAACCATAGAGAACTGGGGTTTTCAAGTTTTTCAGCTGGACCTTCACAAGGTCTAACTCCAAGTTCCCCTACACCCAGAGAGTAGGAACCTGACAGCCTTTGTCACTCATATCGGGGTATTCCGTTACACAAAGATGCCTTTTGGTCTCAGTTCGGCCCCCATCTGTTTCCAGAAGATAATGTCCACCATCCTTGCCTGGTTCACTGGAGTGGCTGTCTACTTGGACGATGTAGTCCGTGGTCCCAACACTGCGGTTCATGCCGAATGTCTGCAAGCAGCCATTCGCAGCGCTCAGTCAACACAACTTCACAAGTGCCTGTTCTCAGTGCCAGAGATCGACTTCATTTGGCTCTGCATCAGCCTGAGGGTTCTCACCGCTGCAGTCAAACGTGGAAGCCATCCATTGTGTCCCAGAACCAACATCTGCTACACAACTCACTTCATATCTTGGAATGCCCCACTTCACTTCCCCTCTGTGTCAGCTGTTGAAGGAGGAGTCGTACATGGCCTGGACTGTGCACAGGCTGTTCACTCTCTCAAAGAACTACTGACCACTTCACCTGTGCTGGCCCACTTTAACATCACCAGCCCAACCCTGGTCACCTGTGATGCGTCAGCCACATCAGTGGGAGCGGTCCTCTCTCAGCTCCCAGGATGGTGTTGAGAAGACTGAGGCTTTCGCCTCTGGCGCATTGAATACCACCGAACAGATGTACTCAATTGGAGAGATGGAGGCCTGTCTGGGCTTGTGAGCGGTTGCTCTATGGACGTTCTTTCACCCTGTATACCGACCACCAGGCCCTCACAGCCTCTATGTCTACCTCCAGGTCGGGTCACAAGCCTCTCCGCATGTACCGCCTTCAGCAATTGAACTTTAAGTTGGTCACACCGGGCAGGGACAATGTAGAGACTGACCTCCTTTTGCTCTCAATGTCCAGGTTGACTCAGAGGAGGACCTCATCCAGCTCCTAAGCGCACCTCTCCAAGACAGTGTTGCTGAAACAGCTGACCCAAGAATCAGCCAACGACCCAATCTTCATGATCTTGCAGGCTGGCCGACACAGCTCCCATCGGAACTCCAACCACATGCCAGGGTCAAACATGAGATGTCATGCTGGAATGACACGTCTGGCTGATGGAAACTGCTCCGTCATGCCAAGCAGGCTCAGAGGACGAGTGTTGGCCATGGCTCATGAGGGCCACCTTGGCATTGCGAAGCTGAAGCAGCACTGCCGGGACCTGGTGTGGTGGCCTGGCATTGATCACAATGGGCTGAAGCGCACCCTGTGCTCCATGTCTTGTCAGTGGAAAGACAGGCCCAGCTCTGCCACCACCACTGCAACCACTTGCCTGGCCCTTCCGTCCATGCGAACATATCCTACTGGACAACTGCTGTGAACTCCACAATTTCACTTCACCAACACTTCCTGGTGGTTGCTTATGACCTACATTCAAAATGACCAGAGGTTACATCAGGGGCCATCAAACTTCCTGGAAATGGTCTTTGCTCGCTGTGACCTGGCTGCAACTCTGACCAGGAACAATGGCCCTCAGCTGGTCGTGGTAAAGTTCAGCTCTTACACCCAAAGCAAGGGGATCAAGCACATCAGAACAGTCTACTACCACACCCAGGTTCAATCAAACCCTAGCTCACCTAGTTCAGGGTTGCTCCTTCACTGAGTCCTTGTCACAAGCTCTGCTGCTCTACAGAGCTGCTCACCACTCCACCATCGGAGTCGCTCCTGCCAAGCTGATGCAAGGATGGGAACTAGATCTGCCCTTACACAGGCTCCATCCCTCGGTTTGCCACCAAACAGTCAAAGCCAACAGTGTAAAAGTCAAGAGCGCTGCAACAAAAGACAGAGCGCATGGCTTCCTGGAATCCAAGTGAGGGATTGGGTCAGGGCGCAACAACCACAACGTGCAGACAAGCTATGAACACCATGTCAAGTTGAACGTCACCTGGGCCCAGCAACATTTCATCTGACTTTAACGGCTCTCGCGGTCATGTCAACCGACAGAAAGGTGCCACCTCCTGCATGTCTCTGATGTGCAATTGATGCCACCCTGAGTGGTTCACTACCGGTGGCACACGCTCCCTTGGCCACAGCTGAAGTACAACAGCTTCACAGGCACATGTTCCTGTTGCTGCAGCACCCGTCCTGCAGCCTGTAAGGGTGCGCTTCCGCCCTGCTCACCCTCAATATTTTATCATCTCCTTTCATGCCTAGTTTAAAAGAGAGGGGGGGGGTGTTGTGTTCAGCACTGATTGTTTCGTGCAGCGTCCATGATTTGTATCATTGATTACACAGTCTGTTATGTTGATGTGTTGTTATCGGAAATCACTAAGGCGATTTGGTTGTTCTATTGATGTTGTATGTGAGATGCTACTCATTTAGATAAGTGTTTGTTTCGTTGTTTTCAAACATAACCGGGTCACTGCCAGTGCAAGGGAAGGGCTCTTGAATTGTAAGCCTGTACCAAACTCCCACTAGAAACACTTAAAATACAGTAGAACACATTTTTTTACACTTAATTCTAGGACAGAGGCAGAAGAACTGAAATACGGCATTGAGGATATTGTGTGGAGTTGTCAAGAGGCACAACGTGATCACTCAGAAGAACGTCGGAGCACTACCAAACTCGGGGTGTATTGACCGCTTGTAGTGTGTTCACTACATGGAATCATTTTGTTTTACGCTTGGCTTACTCGTGAAAGATTCCCAATCGATGGTTGTATATTTTCCCCCTCTTAATTGCCCGTGGTAAATGACTTAGTGTGTGCAGGCAATGTTTTTCTTCCGACATTCCCACTTTGAGGGGCTCTTAGAGCGGGCTCTTAGAGCGCTCTCTTTATCTAGCCTCTGTAGTAAAGGTAATCCCTCGGCTCAGTTGATCAATACAACAATCAATCAAGCTATACAAAGTACCTCCCTGGAAATGTGGTACAGGCAGTAGCTGAAAAGATGGGACTTCGATAGGCTGTTGTCCTTCATACCATGAAAGTCATTGGATGCAAGCTCAAGGTAGATCAATAAAAGGGGATGCCTGAAATGTAGGTGCCGTGACTCACCCAATCCCCTTGCCTATCCCCTCCCAGGCCCCTCTAGACAATGCTACTGGAAACCACAGCTGTTGGCTTTCCTATCAAAGCCCCACAGAGAGGAGAGTAACCGACGCAAGGCCAGACGAGGGCCTAAAATATCAATATCAAATGGACGTTTGTAGTGCTCTTCTCTTTCTCCAAACACTACTCAGGGAGTGCCTCAGAGGGATAGCTTCTGCACCTGCTCAGGTTCAAAGGCCCAACTGTTAACATTAGGATTCGAATGGGGAAGGTGGGATGCAAGCTCCCTTCCTTTTGCATAGTCCCCTATGGATCGTCCAGAGTCAACTACAATTATGTTATCTACGATGTTGCAATTGTCCTTTTGAAAAACGGAACAATGGCATAGAAAAGCAGAACCAAACAAATTCAGTTAACTTTTCTAGCTGCTGGGAATAATGGTCAATCGGTGATGTCAATTTGACATTCTCACCCTCCCAGATCAAATGTCTGCGGCAGAAGAGTGGGTGGCAGTCCCTCTGATTTCTGCCGAGATGTGCCCCCTCCACGGCCGTTGCTATAGTTATCCCCGGCCTGTTTAGGCTGAGGAATATGGGAGGAATGTGCACTAGCATGAGAAGAGGTCATCAGTCCTGATAGCCCAGCGTGACTATCCCGGCCTTGGTCAAAGGTGTAGAAAGACAGTCAGCCATGCTTTCCCACACACACTAGTCTTCATGTAGATTATCACAGTGGGTTGGTTGGTCTTATATCTCAAAAGAAGAAAATATGCAGTTGCTTCCTGACAATCAGTACAAAGGATATTTGGCTAATCTTGGAAGAAAATGGAAGTTGAATTAAACGTATTACTTTATTTTTGTTGATTCCAAATATGATTTGCTACATTAGCCAATAGTCACTGATTGATCCTGCTTCATGACAAATGTAAGAACAGCAACAATGAGACATATTTATCCTTTTGATCAGCAGGCAACAGATGTAGACATCGTGCAGCTGATCAAATCAACATTGTTTTATTGGGAGGTTATTTTGAGTATTTTTTATTTGCTTGACTTCACGTCCCTGTTGGTGGCCATAGGGTCAGTATGATTGAAAACACGTGGCCTCAGATATTCTATTTGTTTCTGGGTTTGTTCAAGCCCTACATGTTCTATGTTTTAACTTTGATCACATGGAGAATCTATACTGTGTGTACTTATGTTTTAACTTCGATCACATGGAGAATGTATACTGTGTGTACTTATGTTTTAACTTCGATCACATGGAGAATGTATACTGTGTGTACTTATGTTTTAACTTCGATCACATGGAGAATGTATACTGTGTGTACTTATGTCGATTTACTGTGTGTACTTATGTTTTAACTTCGATCACATGGAGAATGTATACTGTGTGTACTTATGTTTTAACTTCGATCACATGGAGAATGTATACTGTGTGTACTTATGTTTTAACATGGAGAATGTATACTGTGTGATGTTTTCGATCACATGGAGAATGTATACTGTGTGTACTTATGTTTTAATGTATACTGTGTGTACTTATGTTTTAACTTCGATCACATGGAGAATGTATACTGTGTGTACTTATGTTTTAACTTCGATCACATGGAGAATGTATACTGTGTGTACTTATGTTTTAACTTCGATCACATGGAGAATGTATACTGTGTGTACTTATGTTTTAACTTCGATCACATGGAGAATGTATACTGTGTGTACTTATGTTTTATGTTTTAACTGTGTGTACGATCACATGGAGAAGAATGTATCACATGAATGTATACTGTGTGTACTTATGTTTTAACTTCGATCACATGGAGAATGTATACTGTGTGTACTTATGCGAAGGCTATGGATTTCCATCCACTACTCTGCAAATGGGTCTGGAACAGCTGTCAGTGTAAACTCTGTGTAGCTCTAAAAGGCTGCTGCTGTTATTCCAATGTATTTTAAAGTGTTTAAAGTGCATTGTTTAAATGTACATTGTATTCCCTAATGTTCAGGGCCATTAATAAGTCAAATGTACAGCAATTTAATAAACCGCTGCATTTTGTTTTACTCAAATACAATGCTGGGTTGACCATATATATTAGTCAAACACTTATTCCAGCACACAAGGAAGTACTTTGGCAGTAATCCTCAGAAGTAATCTAATTCACCTACTAGGCTAAAACGTTTGAAGATCTCATTTGTTTTCATTTGTTTTAAAGGAGTGGAGGGAAATGGATAAACTTATGCACTGCTTTCGATAAACTCCAAACTTGGTTGAATCAAGTCCTGTTTGAATCATTGGGTGTAAATGTCATGGGGGTTAAGAAAGTCGAGGTCTTTTATTTTCTTTCTTGATGTATGTCATCCACATGGGGAAGGTTACTGAGTATCTACTTTGGGGGCAATGGTGCCCTAGCCTTTGCATCTCAGACAGGATTCAGTTACTTCACAGTGCCATGTAATCTGTGTTTCTGATTAGTCAGTCTAGCTGTGGTCTGGCCTCAGACTTTCAGCTTGATCTCCTCTCATTTGTCTGCCCAGCTATTGTTTCACTGTTTAGTCAACCTTGTCATGTGTGGTTTTAAACGGGCCCTACAGTTTCAACTGGTGCCCCTCTGTTTATGCTTTGAAGTTGGTATGATACATGGGATTTCATGCTTTGGAATTGATATTGGAACGGGAATGGGGGAATTGTAAAGGGGGGGGGGGGTCAATGTGTCTTCACTGAGTAAGCCCTCCGGCTGTCATATCATATGGCACTGAGCTCTTGAGCACTCATATCATTAGTGAAATAGCTACAGCTCAGTCACCTGGTCTCCATACAGGATCACACTGCTCTGATCTGCTTGTGGTGCTGTGCTTTCATACTATAACATTACAAGAGTCCACCATTTGGATAGGTGTGTGAAAGGGGTGGGTGAAGTCACTGTTAGATTGAACTTTTAATCCTAACTGGTTTCTCCCTCACCTGATATAATGTTATATATATATGCAACAGAAACTGAATAAACTCCTGCTACCTGCTGGTCAAGGCCACTGTCGGCACTTACATTTTCACGTAGTAAAGTTTGAAAATGTTGGACTAGAAATTGGACTGAGGGCAAACCCAGAAGAGTGTTATGTTACACTTCCTGTTAACCAAAGACTGTTGACAGAACCACCTTACACTTCCTGTTAACCAAAGACTGTTGACAGAACCACCTTTCAGGAGCAATTGGAGGGATCCCCTTCAGCAGTGGCGAATGTCAAGTCATTCAGATGGGTGGATTGGCGGGATGGCAGTTGCTGCTCCTCTCTACCCATGTTTCCTTCCCAGGGCCCACACAATAAAGGATGATTGATGTCCCCCAGCGTTGCAGATTCTATGCCAGACCAGCACGCGGAAGATAAAACCTGCCTCGCAGCCATTTATCGTCCTGTCAATTTAAAAGTTTTTTTCACGACAATATTTGGACCTTCAAGTGCAGGCATATTGACGAACCGGAGCACAATCGATCGGACGGATGCGGAAATTGTCGACTCGCATACAATGAAGCAACAACCTGGGATGGAGGATGGAGGATGGAGGGTGTCTGTATTCTTATAGGATCTTCTGGGAAGAAGAGTCACATTTCTTGGAAAAGGTGTTCTGAAATGAAAACCTCCCCTAGTGCACTAAATGCTGCACAGTTCTAATCCCTCTGTCACAATTCCATTAAGTCTTTAAACTGTAATAGTAGTCGCTCGGCACCAGCAGAACTCTTCATCTGGGTGACTAGAGGCCTGGAGAGCTACTCGCAGCGCACTGAGATCAAAGCGAGAGACTAGAGTTCCTTTGCCACATGCGTAATCCCATCAGCCGCTGCTTTGTTTTCCGCCCGGCTGGGCTGACCCCTTGACGCTTCTCTGTCCAGACCCTTCAACACCCTGCCAGAGCTTGGTTCTCCACCCTCTGCAGTTTTGTTGCTATGCTTACAGCCTTTTATCTTCCTGGGCTGAAGGGTGGAGTTTTCCTTCCTTTAATCCAGAGATATTCCACATCGCTCATATTACTCTTGACATGTGAGTCAACTTCTGACTTTAAAGGACAAGATGGACTTGTGTGAAAGTGGAGTGAAGTCTAAGGGAAATAAAGGACCCTACCGCTATGGAGGTAGAATCCTTCCCTTGCTAAACTCAGCCAGGTCAGATGTTTTTGAGAAATATTGTAGAAATTCATGGACTTTCTTTACTTTCGCACAAATGTGTTTTCCAGGAAACATACACCCATGAACATCATGAGTTCCACCTCACATGTATACATTTACAATGGAATCTGTGTTTACAAATTTGCCCCAAGTACTGATGGTACACAAAACAATGAATGGCATCCCAGATTCCACTACTAACCCAACCACCATAGCCTTGCACACAGTCTCTTTCCTGTTAGGGGGGTTTCCTAGCACTGTGGTAAATGCTATCCCTTTGGAAAAGGAAACTGTCAGTGTCTCTTCTAGAACAAATTTGGTCAGGCTTTCCAGGATTCGCTATGTTGTGACATAAATCTCACATTGTTGGCTTACCCTCCAAATCTAATGTCTTTGCTCGTGACATTGCATTTTAATGCTGCTCTTGTTACTGTGCACTCTTCTTCCCCATAGTAACACCATAGCGATATCCGTGAGGAGCTGGCATGACCAGAGGGTACATTCAGTGTATGTGATTAGCATCATTTGTGTCAGTTGCATTGAAATCCCAGACGTGATCACGCTAGCAGCAGGCAGGAATAATTGAGTGTGATTGTGACGTCCACACGGATAGTATATTTTCCACAATGTTGAGGTTTTAGTGTAGTGTTTCATAAACGTTACATTGATATACTCAACGGGTGAAGTGAGGTTAGCTTGATTGCTTCTTCCCTGCTGAAGCGTATTTATTAACATGGCTCTAATGTACATTATATAATTCATTATTACAATGTGGGTTCCGGAATTATTGGATCCCTTGATAAAGATGAGAAAATATATAATACAAAAAGACGACAGTTGAAGTGGGAAGTTTACCTACACCTTAGCCAAATACATTTAAACTCAGTTTTTCACAATTCCTGGCATTTAATCCTAGTAAATATTCCCTGTTTTAGGTCCGTTAGGACAACCACTTTATTTTAAGATTGTGAAATGTGAGAGAAGGATTTATTTCAGCACATTCCCAGTGAGTCAGAAGTTTACATACAGTCAATTAGTATTTTGTAGTATTGCCTTTAAATTGTTTAACTTGGGTCAAATGTTTCAGGTAGCCTTCCACAAGCTTCCCACAGTAAGTTGGGTGAATTTAGGCCCGCTCCTCCTGACAGAGCTGGTGTAACTGAGTCAGGTTTGTAGGCCTCTTTGCTCGCACACACTTTTTCAGTTCTGCCCACAAATGTTCTATAGAATTGAGGTCAGGGCTTTGTGATGGCCACTCCAATATCTTGACTTTGTTGTCCTTAAGCCATTTTGCCACAACTTTGGAATTATGCTTGGGGTCATTGTCCATTTGGAAGACCCATTTGCGACCAAGCTTTAACTTCCTGACTGATGTCTTGAGATGTTGCTTCAGTATATCCACATAATTGTCCATCCTCATGATGCCATCTATTTTGTGAAGTGCACCAGTCCCTCCTGCAGCAAAGCAACCCCACAACATGATGCTGCCACCACCGTGCTTCATAGTTGGGATGGTGTTCTTCGGCTTGCAAGCCTCCTCCTTTTTCCTCCAAACATATGGTCATTATGGCCAAACAGTTCTATTTTTTATTTTATCAGACCAGAGGACATTTCTCCAAAAAGTACGACCTTTGTCCCCATGTGCAGTTGCAAAATGTAATCTGGCTTTTTTATGGCGGTTTTGGAGCAGTGGCTTCTTCCTTGCTGAGTGGCCTTTCAGGTAATGTCGATATAGGACTCGTTTTACTTTGGATATAGATACATTTGTACCGGTTTCCACCAGCATCTTCACAAGGTCCTTTGCTGTTGTTCTGGGATTGATTTGCACCTTTCACACCAAAGTACATTTGTTATCAGTAAAATTACTACAACTAATTGGTAGGTCTACCATTACTTGTTACTTCTGTGAACTTCCATTATCCTCCCTCCCTCATGAGTAAGAGAAATTAGAAAATATCTTAAAAATGTGGGTTTTTGGAAACTGAATTTACACGGCAACATTTCTTAAACTTAGGGAAGATAAACATTTTCTCCAAAATGAAATATATTATATTAGTTGGCAGGGGTCATTACTTTGTTTTGATGTATTTCTGATACCTTTTAACACTTTCTGGTAGATGTTTTTTAAATCCCCTTTTTCCATCTGTTTATCCCCCAAGAATTTGATGAAACATGTATCTATGCTTTAATTTCCCCAAAAATATGCAATCTTAGCTTACATTTGACACGCAATTTGATATGCTCTTATGAACGTTGCATGTTGATGTTCATGGTCCCTTTTCGATGGAAATGTCCAAGAGGGAAAGAGAGCGAGTCGAATGCAAAACAAAATGCCTCAGGAGAATGGGGGAAAAGGAGCGTATTCCAATATAGAAGAGGAGAGGGTTGTTATGTAACAGTATAACCCTCACGTGTAGATGCCACATCCATAGTTCCGATACAGTAATCCTTCACTGTGGAGTCTATCGAGTCTATCGTGTCTGACTCTTCCCTCCAAGCGGTGGAATCAGTGAGCATACTCCTCAGAGCATTCACGCTTCGGTGCCCTTCAATCAAGTGTGCTTAAACCGCTCATCACCTGCAGCAGGGGAAGGGAGAGAGAGGGACGAGTGAGACATGTCAGTCACATCAGGCTTAAAGGATATTGACTGATTGAAGCTTGCCATATCAGTTGCATTTTGAACACTAGCATTTCCTTCATCACTGTTGAAATATAGACTACCAGTGGATGTGATCCTCGTTTGTCTTGGCCATTTGTTTCTTATCTGTATTGGCAAAACACACACACACACACACACACACACACACACACACACACACACACACACACACACACACACACACACACACACACACACACACACACACACACACACACACACACACACACACACACACACACACACACACACACACACACACACACACACACACACACACACACACACACACACACACACACACACACACGTCCGCATACATTGTTTTGTTCCTGGTCATTGTGTTTGTTTGCAACATACATTGTCCAGTTACATTGTGGTATTGTATACTCTTGAATCTTGGGTGGTCCTTTTGTAGCTCAGTTGGTAGAGCGTAGTGCTTGTAACGTTATGATAGTGCGTTTGATTCCTGAGACCACACATATGTAAAACGTATGCACGTGTGACTTTCGGGGGGGGGGGGGTTTACTTGACTCATTGTGCTCTAGTGACTCCTTGTGGCGGGCCGGGTACCTGTGGGCTGACCCCAGATGCCAGTTGAACGGTGTTCCGGGTTAAGCTGGCGGGTGTTAAGGAGCGCGGTTAGGCGGGTCATGTTTCAGAGGACGCATGACTCCACCTTCGCCTCTCCCGAGCCCATTGGGGAGTTGCAGCGATGTGCCAAGATCTAAAAATTGAGGAGAAAAAGGGGTTAAAATGCAAACAAACAATCTGTCAATTTAAGCTAATTTAAGCTAGAGATATCTGTTTTTTTTGCTTCTCAATTTCCCCATCTGCAATTGTTGCTTTTCCTCATCTATTATGACCCCTTTTCAGACACTTTAGAACAATCTTCCTTCAGATTTTTTTTTTAGGGGGGACTATCTGTTGTTCCATGTAGGGAATCTGTTATTCAATGCATTTGTGTGTGCCAATTCAAAATCAAATTGCTAAATTATTCTTGGTATGACCTTTAAATAATAAAAATAAAAATCGATATTGCTTAGTAGAACCTCTCCCCCGTCTTAGACGGGGCTTAGTCTCTTATGGGTTTAAGTAGATTGGGGCTAAGGCCCTGCGATAGACTAGCATCCTGTCGAGGTGGTCCTGTCAAGCTGCCTCAAGCTACAGGAACAGGACATAGGCGCAGGAGCCTATCAGCCGTTCCGGCTCGCACATGCCAAGGCTCGTGCAAGGCTACTTATGGAAAGACTCCATGTACTTTCTGTAGAACTGCTCCCTCTGTATTCATTGGTAGGCTGAAAGAACAGGGCCACGTTCTATCCATTGATCTGCTGCCTTCTGTAAGTTAATGCTCTAAATGGGCCCAAGTTATTTCAGGAAATCCTATCATTTTTGCCCGATTGAAGTCAGTGGCTTAATTACTTTTTTTTGGATTCATTTTGAGGAGCGAACTCCACATTGCAGTAATATGACGCCAGCTAATGTATACTGCAGATGAGATTAGTTATCCAAGCGATGGGACCAACTCTGAGTCACGTTCCGCTTTCCCATTGGCTAAACGAGAGGTCCTGGGGCTCTGAGGACATGGAGAGACTCAAACTGCATCACTGAGGAAATAATTGAGGTTGATAATCTACTTATGTTGAAGACGTATTTCCTCCATGCCGACCAATGCCAGTCAATAAGGGTGGTAATTTAGCAACAAAGAGGAGCCTTGATGCATGCATGGCTAATCTGTTGACCAGAACGGGCATCACGTTAGCTTTTCCCTGCCTCTAGGAGTAACCCCACCCAACTTCGGGGCATCGATCAGTCTAACACTGATTTGGCCCGTTTTGTGTCCAAGTTGAATACATGTGCCATTTATATGCGCACGATGCAGCAAAAGCAAGGGTCTGTACAAGAGACGCCAGAGAGGAAGGCGTTGAGACTCGAGGAGCCTTGGTGTCTGCTGAACCAAAAAGGTGCTCACCATCAACCACAAGCTGTTTGTTGTGGACACTCGTCAAATAGGACATTAACTTTGGGGATCCTTTTTTAGCTGGGGTGTAATACGAAAATGTATTATGCATCGAGCTGATTGTTTCCCTTCTTCCCTGCAGACATTCGCCCAATATTTGCTTTCAATATTTATAGAATGCACTTCAAGAGTCTGTCACATTCTGGGGTTTCATTTCTGAGTGAAGGGGAAATAATAATGGATGATTATTGATTTGATTTTTGAATTAAACTGGCACATGATTTCATTATTGAAATGCATGATGTAAACTGACTTTTGATTTTCATCCAATGGATTACAATGCATGGGGCCTTCTACCGTATGGGTTCTCTGTTTGATTATTAAAGTGGAATGGCTGAAGTAATTGATCAGATGATAGGTTAACCATTAATGTATCTGACAAGTATTAAGTACACCAGAACCCCTTTAGGCAGTTGGGCCTTAAGACTACATGAAGTTTTGTATTCCAGCGCAAACGATGCAGATTACGTCCCAGGTCAAAGACAACATTAGTATGTCTGACTCGCTGATGTTCTGCTCAACCAGATCCATCTTGCCTCCCAGCACCTTCCCTTAGCCCCCACCTCTTCAGTGTTTCTTTTTTATTAGTCTCTTGCCAGGAGAGTTTAAAAGCTATGTATTTTCTCAAGTATAAATTAGATGTTTTTCTAGAGCGCTGGGAAAAGGAAAAGTGAAAAACTATTTTAGTGGAGAATTATTTGTTTTTTTTAATTGGTCAAAAAGCAAGGTCTCACCTTGCCTTTGTAAGAGGATGAAATACAATATAGAAAATACAGCAGGAATGTTCAGCCAAATAACATTTTAAAGACTACCTTTCTAAGTTCTTTAGGTACCTTGTAGGCTTGTGGCGATTTTACGATAGCATCGTCTTATCACACAATGATTGAAAGTCAACGTTGATGTTGACGACATCATGATGTGACAATTTGAGAAACGATGGTTTAACCTATTTGAACTTGACTGGCACCACGCAGTACAGAACAGAGTCTCGCAGCACACAGCAGGGCGGCACACAGCAGGGCGGCACACAGCAGGGCGGCACACAGCAGGGCGGCACACAGCAGGGCGGCACACAGCAGGACGGCACACAGCAGGGCGGCAGCACACAGCAGGGCGGCAGCACACAGCAGGGCGGCAGCACACAGCAGGGCGGCAGCACACAGCAGGGCGGCAGCACACAGCAGGGCGGCAGCACACAGCAGGGCGGCAGCACACAGCAGGGCGGCAGCACACAGCAGGGCGGCAGCACACATCAGGGCGGCAGCACACAGCAGGGCGGCAGCACACAGCAGGGCGGCAGCACACAGCAGGGCGGCAGCACACAGCAGGGCGGCAGCACACAGCAGGACGAGATGGAGTTCCATCTCAAAGTTATTTGAATAGCCTAAAACCATAAGATGAATGTAATGGAGTTCCATCTCAAAGTTGTTTGAATAGCCTAAAACCATAAGATGAATGTAATGGAGTTCCATCTCAAAGTTGTTTGAATAGCCTAAAACCATAAGATGAATGTAATGGAGCTTGGCACACTTGATTCATCCAGTTTTAGCATTCCAGTTTTCACTGTATCCCAATTATTATTTTAGATATTTCCCAATTCAATGCACAATGCCCATTTTGAACAATTACAATGTTTTACTGGAAAAACTGCAGGTGCAAAGTTTAGTAACATAATGATGGTAAAATGGCCATCAGTTTTATTCTATGACCAAACTTTGTATCTGTACAGTTCTTCCTGTAAATGGGCTGTAAAATGTTCTTTGGAAATAGTTAAAGGTAGTCCTTGTGCATATAGTTCTATGGTTTGTTAAACTTTTAAATCAAATATGTTTTATTATGTATACATTTTAAAGTGATAAAAGCTAACTCTCAGCGTAATTGCTTTAACATGAAATTGCCCAGAATCAATACAGTACTCAGCTGGCATTCCACTGATTCCTTTTTATGATGGAAACACTTTCAACCGATGGACAAAATAAATATCAGAATCAATGCCACCACTACAGCATTTCATTTAATTTCATCATTGATTTGAGCATTTGTCAGGAATGGTGCACAACAGACTTAGCGAATGTGCTAATTTACATCCACAGGCAGGATACATGGCAGGTACATGTCACATACATGTCAGATCTGTGTGTCTCCAGATTGAAACGACATGGCTCCTCTTTGAAGATATTTCTTTGTGCGAAATTATTTTCTTTCTCCCTTCAAACATTTACCCCATTTAGTCGTTGCTCGTTTGCACTGGTGAACATCCTGTGAGGGCAATGAACTGTTGTCTGAATGGAACACACCGAGCATGGGGCATACCTCAGGGATTGAGGGGAAGCAGATGGCAGATCTTCAGTAATGGAGAATGTAATGAGGTTGAAAAAAATGTCATTACCTAAGACAATGGCGCTCCTCTCTCTTGGGGGTCAGGGTGTGAGGTGTTGGGGTCTGAGTCGCTGACACGGGGTCAGCCTTGGGAGTTTCCAGAGTAGTGTAGTTTTTCCTCTTCCGTGTGGTTGAACAGCTCAATATTCCACAGGGGGCTAACACACGTGTTCCACTGGCACTAAGTGTTGCTGGATGAGGCTTCTCAATATTCCACAGGGGGCTAACACACGTGTTCCACTGGCACTAAGTGTTGCTGGATGAGGCTTCTCAATATTCCACAGGGGGCTAACACACGTGTTCCACTGGCACTAAGTGTTGTAGGCCATATACTGAATTACAGGGCATAGCTATCCACACTATATTAACTGTGCAGTGTATGACTCATTGACCGTGTCCTTCATAGGAAATGATAAACAAGATACCCGGCTCTGTCTCTCATCGTGGCATATGACATGTCTGCAGGTGTTAAGTTACATGTGATTGTTTATGCACAACGGAAGTCTATTGTGCAATGAGCACTGTCTATGATGTGAACAAACATCATACTCAGAAAATGACAGTTGAGATTCATGTTTCCTAATAGGCTTTCTATTCTCACTGTGTAATGGAAAACACGAATGGAAATCCATTATGCCATCTGTCAGATGAACAAACAATATTCACTTGAAATAGTTGCAGTTAGTCAATGGAAAGTTTGAGTAGTCTGTGGACCGATGCTCATAAATGGAGTCACAGAGAGGGAGTTCATTCTGTTTCAACTTAGGAATGACATCAATTCAGCAAATGGAATTCAGGCAATTCAACTCATAACTTAACTTTTAGTCTCTGACTTTGACCTTCGTCATTAAGTGTGGGAGGAGGAGGAGCATCAGCGTTCACACAACCCATCTGTTTGAGGGTGGAATATGCCAGTTGAACCTTTGCTGGCTCATAAATATAGCTCCAGTGCTTTACTGAAAAGGCCAATGTTTGTCTTGTGACCCACGCTTCCTGCTTGTGTTTGGTGTTCTGTTGCTGCATGTCCCTTTGCTCTCTCAGCTCTCAGCTATTGATGGAATGTCAGGGTGGGAGAGCAGAACCATGGCTTCTGTCTGAGCACTTGAGTGTGCCCCTATGGGCTACAAGCTAGCTAGCTATAGGTAGGCCTAACTAAAGTTTATTTCACCAATTCTGCGGTGAAGTACAAACCTCTCTACATAGTACTGTTACTCCTTCCATCCATGAAGGATTTTAGATTCAACTGGGTACCATTGAGGATATGGTTATGTGGCCTTTTTTTTCTTCTAACTTAATTGGAAGTCTAGAAAAGGTCTTAAAACACTGACATTGGGGCATAGTTGTGTATGAACCTTTAGTATACCAACATACTGTACTACAATGTTGTAAGTATGTAGGATTGAGGTGTATGGCATGTTGTTAACAAGGTCTACAGGTCTACAGTCCCTTCAAAGTATTCATGCCCCTTTGACTTATTCCACATTTTCTTGTGTTACAGCCTGAATTCAAAATGGATTAAATTGATTTATTTTCTCACCAATCTACAAACACGACCCCAATAATGACAATGTGAAATACATGTTAGAATCACCTTTGGAAATTTGCTACTTATTGACATTTCAGCTTTGAACAAATGTCAAAAACAAAATTCCACTTTGACATTATGGGGTATTGTGTGTAGGCCAGTGACACAAAATCTCAATTTAATACATCTTAAATTCAGACTGTAACACAACAAAATTAGGAAACAGTCAAGAGGTGTGAATGCTTTCTGAAGTGGTATTCAAACTTTTTCAGCGGGGACCCAATTTTCTCAGCATGAATCTCTCGCGACCCCCACCCCAAATCTATTGACACAACCTTAAAATCTTTAAATGTTTATTTTTACATCAACAAATAAGCTTCAATTCATGAAATGTTCATATCTTATCAAAATGAAATTAAACCTATAAATACATTTACTTAAATTGTATATTTCAAACGATCTTTCTCACAAATGTTTTTACATTGTTAATGGTTTTTAATTGGTAAGGGGTACTGTATGAAGGTACGTTTTTAGGAGCTCAATTCACACAGTCTTTCTATTGGAGGCTCATCTAACTTATCTCCTGACAGAAAATACCCTACAAAAGTCAATTAAATTCCTCACTCAGTGAGTCTTCTCACCAACTTCCTTAAAATAACCCTGAAATATAAATCCCTTTGCCCTCTTTCATGTAGCTTATTATTCCTCATTGTATAATTCTCCTTTCACAATAAGCTGAGACGTTGCTACAAACTCTCTCTCTCCCTCGTCATTTTTTTCCTCCCGAATACTTGAAGTTGCAAATCATCAGCGAGCTAATTTTAAGACCGAGTTGCTTTAAATAGAATGTAGAATCCACGTGATGCTGGAAAACGCTAGGGGATTGCCTCCATGTTCTGATTACTTCATTTATATGCTAAGCGCTAAACAGAGCGCTGATTGATATTGATGCCGTGCTTTTCTCTGTGGTGACTCAGTGCTCAGAGTCTTAGCTCCTTAGCGCAGCCTCATCATCTGCATGCAGGTACTCATGTCTACTCTGCCTCAAGACAATTTATTTTTTATTAGGGTGAAGAAATTTTGAATTTTGATTGAGAGGCCACACAAGATTTGTCATAGATTGTGCTTGTGTGTCTGTGTTACTCCTATGGCCCTGGAGAGAGCGGGTCTTATTATCCCAGGCTTTATAGTGGTTGCGCCTTTAGTGGATGATGCGGTCAGAGAATGTTTTTAAACACGGTATGTTGTAGTTACCAGTACATTGATGAAAACTCCCATGTCAAGGGAATACATTCATTAATGTAGGCCTATATTCAAACGGTGCTGCTGGTTACGCAATTCTCTCTGACCAAAATAGACTCAAATCACGAGATCTAAGCGAGGCTTTTCATTTCCAGGTTTTTCCTGATACATCTGCAACTTTGATGGCATGTAATTTGCACTAAGCTGATCCTAAAATGACATTGTTCTGTATGCTCCTCCACTGGCAGCCATTTTTAACATTTGACCCTCTGCACTCTATTGTTTCCCACGTGAGACACAGATAGACATTGTTGTATTTTAAGACAATGGTGGTTTGAGAGTTGTTTTTCTCTGCAACGTTATTTTTGCATATTTCAAGCAATGTTGTTTATAAAGTGTCCAATGTGTGTCATTCCACAATGAACAGAACTTTGTTGTCTTTTCAAACAGGGAGAGGGTATATGGACACGCCTGGTGCCACAATTGATGTCGCGCAGCTGAGAGTCAAATTGAGACTAATGGATTCAGTTCGGTCAGTCGTCCTGATGAGCCCTTCCCAGCTATCTAGTTAATGCTTACGGCAAACTTCAGCAAGAGAGTGAAAGTTGTCTGCCGAAGTTGGAATCATTCCGTTTTATTTGATGTAGATGTTAAAGGTCTAGTTGTACATTTCCAGTGAAAATCACGAGCTGCAATACATGTGCTTTAGCTGTCACCCTGGCCTGTTATTATATCACCCTTATTTTAGCTACATTAGTTGTACATTTCCAGTGAAAATCACTAGCTACAATACATGTGCTTTAGCTGTCACCCTGGCCTGTTATTGGAAATTGCTCCCAAGGATGAACCAGACTTGTGGAGGTCTACCATTTTTTTTAAAGATAGTCTTGGCTGATTTATTTTGATTTTCATATGATGTCAAGCAAATAGGCACTGAGTTTGAAGGTAGGCCTTGAAATACATTCATAGGTACACCTCCAATTGACTCAAATGATGTCAATTAGCCTATCAGAAGCTTCTCAAGCCATTACATAATTGTCTGGAATTTTCCAAGCTGTTTAAAGGCACAGTCAACTTCGTGTATGTGAACTTCTGACTCACTGGAATTGTGATACAGTGAATTAAGTGAAATCTGTCTGTAAACAATTGTTGGAAACATTACTTAGACCTCTGAAAAAACATTGTAGACCTCTACAAGTCTGGTTCATCCTTGGGAGCAAACGCCTGAATGTACCATGTTCATCTGTACAAACAATAGCATGCATGTATAAACACCATGGGACCACGCAGTGGTCATACAGCTCAGGAAGGAGATGCATTCTGTCTACTGGAGATTAACGTACTTTGGTGCAAAAAGCGAAAATCAATCCCAGAACAGCAGCAAAGGACCTTGTGAATATCCTGGAGGAAACGAGTACAAAAGTATCTTTATCCACAGTAAAACAAGTCCTATTTCGACATAACCCGAAAGGCCGCTCAGAAAGGAAGAAGCCACTGCTCCAAAACCGCCATAAAAAAGCCAGACTACGGTTTGCAACTGCACATGGGGACAAAGATCATACTTTTTGGAGAAATTTCCTCTGCTCTGATGAAACAAAAAGATAACTGTTTGTTCCGTAACGACCATCGTTATGTTTGGAGGAAAAAGGGGGAGGCTTGCATGCTGAAGAACACCATCCCAACCGTGATTCACAGGGGTGGCAGCATCATGTTGTGGGGGTGCTTTGCTGCAGGAGGGACTGGTGCTAACTGACCTAAGGCAATGAATTTTTACTTGGATTAAATGTCAGGAATTGTCAAAAACTGAGTTTAAATGTAGTTGGCTAAGGTGTATGTAAACTTCCGACTTCAGCTGTACATAGATAAGGCACTTACTTTGACAGGATGCACACATGTCCAAAGTTATTATTTGTAAGGAAATCAACAATGAAGGCAATGCGAGCGCCAGCCAGAAAATGTGCCAGGGAGAAAAACTTTGTGCAAGACTGCGCAAATGTCTGCATACATGATCTGCGGAAACACTAGGAAAGTCCTTGGGCTCTCCTCGAAGCGAGAAATTTGTCCGGCTCAGTAAAGCCTCAAACATAAATTGTTTTTCTGGATCCAGTGTAATTTTGTGCCTTCGCTTTTTGCTGTGGTATCATTTTGGTATCGACTATCGTCTTGGTATTGAAGTCGAAATTCTGGTATCGTGACAACACTAGTTCACAATCTGTAAATCAGATGAGCATTTTCTCAAAACCAACAGAATTTTGCAGTTACTTTGTCTGAGACCTTCGGAGTTAGTTAGCTCCCACAGCCAATGCTGGCTAACATGGCCTTAGGTCATGCCACACTCTCTGGTAGGTTACGTCTGCAAAGAGGGAGGTATTTTCTTCCCTATGCATTTTAATATCATCTATATTGATAGGCATCATGGGTGGATTGGCCATCTGGAAATTCTGGCAAATGCCAGATGGGCTGGACCATTTTTTTATTGGGTGGGCTGGGGCCTACGGCCAGCAGCCCATGGGCCTGTTAAGTTGTTTTTTTTAAAGGTTTTTACGCAATTTCTCTGTTATAATTGAGCAATTGCCTGATCAGTAGGCAACGGCCGGCCACCCTACCAAGATGAGCCGGCCCGGTCTTCTGATTGGCTGAACTGAGGTCGCAAAGAGACCTGCTCTGACTTTGTCATCAGTCAGCCCAGATCATGGAACATAAAAAATGGAAAGATGGTGCTGAAAAAGATAGAGACCAAAAAAATGTCTAGATTAGGGGCTGACGATGCTAAATGTGTGAAAGTAACCAACTTATCTTCTAAAAGTTCTGTCTCCTTTGGACCGAGTGCTGTGACTGTCTATGCTCAGTCCTGACAGATCAACTGCTGCTGCAGACAACAGTGCAGTCAACGTACCGAGAAACAGTTAAGTCAGTTAATATTTTGGCTGTTTATCGTATGAAATACTAGGCTAATTAACACATAGGCCTAGTTAGGTAAGGACGGATTAGAGGAACACATATGACAGCCACTAACTTGCAATAGCCTAAAAAGTCTTAGATTGCCTTTTATAACACAAAAGCCAATAGGCATCTAAATACAGTTCTACTGCTTAAAAAAAATACAAGTCATCATATATGAAACACTAAATTAATGCATATAATTGCCAATAATCCTCTGTAAAAGGTCAATTTGGGGAATGACTGTATTTTAATTGTTTTGACAAAGTTTATTCCCTTCTGAATCAGTCTCTTCAGCCAGCGAGTGGGTCTTAGTTTATGAGCTGTAGTAACGAGTGACTGGTGTCAGATTACATTACATAGCCAGCGCTACTGATGGCTGGAAAATCTATTTTCTTCGCTGAAAGGCCATCACTTCTTGGCAAAGATACAGACACGGGCCACTGTCAAACGAAGCACAAAGATGGAAATCTATCCGCATCTACAGAAAATATGCCATTATTTTATTGTACTATTATTATAAATAAGAATGTTCTTAACTGACTTGCCTAGTTAAATAAATCAACAACATTTGCATAGAAGTAGCTTATTTTATAAAAGTGTACACTGTCTCTTCAACCAGTAATGACATCATTCACAAGGCTAAGAGAGGGGCGGCCGTCAGAGCCCTGTTTGCTGAGGCAATAGATCATCTTTGGGAGAGATCTGAGAGAGAGACCGCAAATGAATAACGCTTTGGTGGCAATGCAATCAGCTTTGAAATCAGCATATTTCACGTTAATAGTTTGCATAATACCGCAAACAAAGTACTCGGATAGTGAGGGAGACATCTGCTGCACTGGTCGACAGACTTGATCTGTGAGACACATTTGACAGAAGTACCGAAAGTATACCGTGCAGCACTATTTTGAATCAGTGGGACAGGGATGTTAGCACCCCCTCCCCCCCCAATGAAGGGTTTGTCCAACAATTGTTGTCTTGTGGAATTCACCTAACACACTTAGGGGCGGTTTCCGGGACACAGATTAAACCTAGCCCTGGACTAAGAAGCATGTTCAATGGAGATTCTCCATTCAAAAGTGATTTTTAGTTCAGGACTAGGCTTAATCCGTATCTGGGAAACTGGCCTTCAAATCTGTATTAGTGTAGTGTTAAGCCAGTGGTACGGTTATCCATTTGTCACATTTTACAAGTCTTCTGGACCTAGCCTACTACACCAGTGTTGAGCCAGTGATACGACCTTGGCTAGGGTCAAGCCCACTCTGGGCTGCTGTGTGTGTGAGCTATGGCTCAGTGTTTTATGGCCCTAGACAGACCTTGTTTGCTCCATTCCATTAGTCCTGCTTTACACTCTCTCTTTGCTGGAAGTGCGCTCTCTCATAACCCCCACCGTGCATATTTCATGAGATGACACCCAGGCCTGCACTCTGTAAATAGAATAAGTTGGGGATATCTGTTGCTGTTACTTTTTAAATGGGAACCAACGATTGGTGTGAAATATGAATCTGGAGTTGCCGCTCTTGAGGACTCGGAGTGAAGGCATCATGGTGCAAGCTATAACACCTTTTTAATTATGCATGGTCCTAACATGATACTGGTTTGATGTAATATGATGTCAATTGCTCTTTGATTTGAGAGAGTTACGACCATTGCAGTATTGCCCTTATTAGGGATGCTTGACTTGACAAACTGTAATGTATTGTTCATGCGTGATAGATTATGCTCCCCGCTTTTGGGTTAGGAAAAAAATATGAAATAGTCGCAGTATTTTACCCACACAAAGCCTACTTCTGAAATTATATGATTGCTAAAAGCCCCAGCACTGGAATGATTGTAATTTTGCCCTTACTTATCCTCATGGCCATAGCGAAGAGGCTCTGCACCGTCAGAACAGGAGCAGTTACACTAATCCAGCATTCAGTGGTGTTAAGTGCTAGTCAAGCATGGGGGAATTAGGCTCCTCTCTTTCCTCACTTCTAACCTTTCTCCCTTTCCTCATCCTATCCAAAGCACTAATTTTGTAGCTGTTTCCCATTTTTAAAAACTCCTATTCAAATAACCCCTGATACACAGAGGACATTCAGCTAATGGGTCAGTCATGTCATTGGAAAAAGGTTACTCAAGTACAGTGAGCTAAGTCGCCATGTAATGTGTCAGCTTTTCAATCCCCATAACTGGACCTATAATGGAACCAAAAAACAATGACATAAGAGGGAATTGGATTTGGCATTATTTTTCTCCTGGTATTATTAATCCTGCTGTGTTCTTAACAAACCTAACTGATAAAACATGACAACCAGAGGGATGCAATTCATTAGATCTGTTCTGAATTCCTCACTTTGATCTAGTGTACACCGAAACACACTTTGATCTAGTGTATCTAGTGTACACCGAAACTGAGGTCATTTTCCGAAACTACAACATGAAAACTGTTGGATACTAAAATGTTGTTACTTTCGGTTCTGCTATCAAATGTCTCACTGTTGGAAATGAACTAAATGTTTTGAACTTACTGGAACGTATATTAATCAAATCAAATGTATTTATATTGCCCTTCGTACATCAGCTGATATCTCAAAGTGCTGTACAGAAACCCAGCCTAAAACCCCAAACAGCAAGTAATGCAGGTATAGCACGGTGGCTAGGAAAAACTCCCTAGAAAGGCCAAAACCTAGGAAGAAACCTAGAGAGGAACCAGGCTATGTGGGGTGGCCAGTTCTCTTCTGGCTGTGCCAGGTGGAGATTATAACAGAACATGGCCAAGATGTTCAAATGTTCATAAATGACCAGCATGGTCAAATAATACTAATCACAGGCAGAACAGTTGAAACTGGAGCAGCAGCACAGCCAGGTGGACTGGGGACAGCAAGGAGTCATGTCAGGTAGTCCTGAGGCATGGTCCTAGGGCTAAGGTCCTCCGAGAGAGAGAAAGAAAGAGAGAATTAGAGAGAGCATACTTAAATTCACACAGGACACCGGATAGGACAGGAGAAGTACTCCAGATATAACAAACTGACCCTACTCCCCCAACACAAACTACTGCAGCAGAAATACTGGAGGCTGAGACAGGAGGGGTCAGGAGACACTGTGGCCCCATCCGATGACACCTACGGACAGGGCCAAACAGGAAGGATATAACCCCACCCACTTTGTCAAAGCACAGCCCCCACACCACTAGAGGGATAACTTAAACCACCAACTGACCATCCTGAGACAAGGCCGAGTATAGCCCACAAAGATCTCCGCCACGGCACAACCCAAGGGGGGGCGTCAACCCAGACAGGAAGTCTAGTGACTCAACCCACTCAAGTGACGCACCCCGTGCTAGGGACAGTATGAAAGAGCCCTAGTAAGCCAGTGACTCAGCCCCTGTAATAGGGTTAGAGGCAGAGAATCCCAGTAGAAAGGGGTGAACCTGCCAAGCAGAGACAGCAAGGGCGGTTCGTTGCTCCAGAGCCTTTCCGTTCACCTTCACACTCCTGGGCCAGACTACACTCAATCATATGACCCACTGAAGAGATGAGTCTTCAGTAAAGACTTAAAGGTTGAGACCGAGTTTGCTGCGCAAAAGCCTTTTCTAAATTTGTGTTAGAGGAATGGAAGATTCGATATAGGCCGATCGTTTTTTATATTTTCTGGGTCAAGGTTTGGCTTTTTCAAGAGAGGCTTTATTACTGCCACTTTTAGTGAGTTTGGTACACATCCGGTGGATAGAGAGCCGTTTATTATGTTCAACATAGGAGGAGGGCCAAGCACAGGAAGCAGCTCTTTCAGTAGTTTAGTTGGAATAGGGTCCAGTATGCAGCTTGAAGGTCAAGAGATATAGTACTAAAACACTTGAGTGTCTCTCTTGATCCTAGATCCTGGCAAAGTTGTGCAGACTCAGGACAACTGAGCTTTGAAGGAATACGCAGATTTAAAGAGGAGTCCATAATTTGCTTTCTAATGATCATGATCTTTTCCTCAAAGAAGTTCATGAATTTATTACTGCTCTCTTTGGGAATGCTGCTTTTTAGTTAGCTTTGCGACAGTATCAAAAAGGAATTTCGGTTTGCTCTTATTTCCCTCAATTTAGTTGGAAAAATAGGATGATCTAGCAGCAGTAAGGGCTCTTCGATACTGCACGGTACTGTCTTTCCAAGCTAGTCGGAAGACTTCCAGTTTGCTGTGGCGCCATTTCCGTTCCAATTTTATGGAAGCTTGCTTCAGAGCTTGGTTATTTTCTGTATACCAGGGAGCTAGTTTCTTATGACAAATGTTTTTAGTTTTTTGGGGTGCAACTGCATCTAGGGTATTGCACAAGGTTAAATTGAGTTCCTCAGTTAGGTGGTTAACTGATTTTTGTCCTCTGGCGTCCTTGGGTAGACAGAGGGAGTCTGGAAGGACATCAAGGAATCTTTGTGTTGTCTGAGAATTTATAGCACGACTTTTGATGTTCCTTGGTTGGGGTCTGAGCAGATTATTTGTTGCAATTGCAAACATAATATAATGGTGGTCTGATAGTCCAGGATTATGAGGAAAAACATTAAGATCCACAACATTTATTCCATGGGACAAAACTAGGTCCAGAGTATGACTGTGACAGTGAGTAGGTCCAGAGACATGTTGGACAAAACCCACTGAGTCGATGATGGCCCCGAAAGCCTTTTGGAGTGGGTCTGTGGACTTTTCCATGTGAATATTAAAGTCACCAAAGATTAGAATATTATCTGCTATGACTACATGGTCCGATAGGAATTCACGGAACTCAATGAGGAACGCTGTATATGGCCCAGGAGGCCTGTAAACAGTAGCTATAAAAAGTGATTGAGTAGGCGGCATAGATTTCATGACTAGAAGCTCAAAAGACGAAAACATCATTTTTTTTGTAAATTGAAATTTGCTATCGTAAATGTTAGCAACACCTCCGCCTTTGCAGGATGCACGGGGGATATGGTCACTAGTGTAGCCAGGAGGTGAGGCCTCATTTAACACAGTAAATGCATCAGGCTTAAGCCATGTTTCAGTCAGGCCAATCACAAACAAGATTATGATCAGTGATTAGTTCATTGACTATAATTGCCTTTGAAGTAAGGGATCTAACATTAAGTAGCCCTATTTTGAGATGTGATGTATCATGATCTCTTTCAATAATGACACGAATGGAGGAGGTCTTTATCCTAATGAGATTGCTAAGGCGAACACCGCCATATTTAGTTTTGCCCAACCTAGGTCTAGGCACAGACACGGTGTCAATGGGGATAGCTGAGCTGACTACACTGACTGTGCTTGTGGCAGACTCCACTATGTTGGCAGGCTGGTGCCTGACCTGCACCCTATTTCATTGTGGAGCTAGAGGAGTTAGAGCCCTGTCTATGTTGGTAGATAAGATGAGAGCACCCCTCCAGCTAGGATGGAGTCCGTCACTCCTCAGCAGGTCAGGCTTGGTCCCGTTTGTGGGTGAGTCCCAGAAAGAGGGCCAATTATCTACAAATTCTATCTTTTGGGAGGGGCAGAAAACAGTTTTCAACCAGCGATTGAGTTGTGAGACTGCTGTAGAGCTCATCACTCCCCCTAACTGGGAGGGGGCTAGAGACAATTACTCGATGCCGACACATCTTTCTAGCTTATTTACACGCTGAAGCTATGTTGCGCTTGGTGATCTCTGACTATTTCATCCTAACATCGTTGGTGCCGACGTGGATAACAATACCTCTATACTCTCTACACTCGCCAGTTTTAGCTATTTGGAATTTCTAACACATTAATGTTTCTTATATAAACGAGTAGAGATGCAGTCAGTCTTTCCTCAACTCCTAGCCAAGAGAGACTGGCATGCATAGTGTTGATATTAGCCCTCTGATTACAATGAAGAGCAAAACGTGCTGCTCTGTTCTGGGCCAGCAACAGCTTAACTAGGTCCTTCTGTGCAGTACTTGACCATATGAATGGACATTAATCAAGAAAAGATTCAAAACTAGGACTTGCTTTGTGGAGTGTGGTGTCAGAAAAGCAGATACTTTTTTTATCACAGACAGACCTTGCACCATCTGTACAACCATTGAATCTATATGTTTCGACCATGACAGTTTACAATATAATGTAACATGAAGTAATTTAGTCTCTTCAACTTGTTAAACAGCCACACCATTCATTACCAGATTCAGCTGTGGTCTAGAACATTGTACCAAATACAATGCTCTTAATTTTCGAGATGTTCAGGACCAGATTATTACTGGCCACCCGTTCCAAAACTGACTGCAACTTTTTTTTATGGATTTCAGTGACTTCAATATCTTTAGTTTCTAATGTGTATAGGATTGAATCATCAGTATACCTGGGAACAAAGGCTTTGTTTAATGGCAGTGGCAGGTCATTGCTAATAGCAAAGAGTAGAGGGCCTAGAGAGCTGCCCTGTAGTACACCAGACTTTACATGTTTGACATTATAGAAGCATCCATTAAAGAAATCCGAGTTCTATTAGATAGCTTTGAATGCACGAGGTTGAAAAGCCATAACATACGTTTTCTCAACAACAGGTTATGGTGCTTCTGCATCTGCATTTCTTGCTGTTTGGGGCTTTAGGCTGGGTTTCTGTATAGCACTTTGTGACATCTGCTGATGTAAAAAGGGCTTTATAAATAGATTTGATTGATTGGTCAATAATATCACAGGCTGCACTGAAATCTAACAGTACAGCTCCCCCAATCTTCTTATTATCAATTTATTTTAACCAAGTTGTTCCTGCTTTCATTTTTTGCAGTGCATTCGTTTTGGTTTACATAGAGTATCGTGATATCAAAGTCAGAATTGTGGTATTGTGACAACACTACTTTAATCAAGAGGAAGTCGAATACCGTAATTTCCGGACTATAAGCCGCAACTTTATTCCCACACTTTGAACCTCGCGGTTTATACAATGACGCGGCTAATTTATGGATTTTTCCCGCTTTCACAAGATTCATGCCGCCAAAAAAACTGAGCACCGTCACATAATGTGACGTAAATCGAGCGCGCTCAAACTTCCCATCATTCTGATTACGGTAGTAATTTTGTCACCCTCATCATGGCAAAGACACGGAGAAATGCATATGATGCAGCTTTCAAGTTGAAGGCGATAAATCTGTCTGTTGGAAAAGGAAATAGAGCTGCTGCATGGGAGCTTGGCCTTAATGAGTCGATGATAAGACGTTGGAAACAGCAGCGTGAGGAACTGACTCAGTGCAGAAAGACAACAAAAGCTTTCAGAGGGAAGAAAAGCAGATGTCCCAAAGTATTTGCTGCCACTCGACATCAGTGTAAATCGTGCATTTAAGGTGGCGCTCCTTGTTCAGTGGGAGGCTCGGATGACAAGTGGGGAGAAATCCTTCACTAAAACGGGCCGCAGGCGAAGAGCATCTTATGGTCAAGTCTGCCAGTGGGTCCTGACAGCGTGGAGCATTGTCAAAAAATCCACTATCATCAACGGGTTTCGAAAGGCTGGACTGCTGCGTGTTGAAGGGACAGCATGAGCTCAGCGGGGTATTTGTCTCTGGATGAAAGTGACGAGAGCGACAATGAAAACGATCCAACATCGGATGAAGCAATTCTGAGGCTATTCAACTCCGACACCGAAGGAGATGACTTCAGTGGTTTTAGTGCACAGGAGGAGGAAGATAGTGACCAATGACTTTCTTGGTAGGCTACTGTTTTAATTTTTGTTACAAGCCGTGTTTCGTTAAAGCCTATTTATTTTTGTTACAAGCCGTGTTTCGTTTAAAGGCTGTGTAAAGTTCATTTGTTTCAATGTACCGGTAGGCACCTGCGGCTTATAGACGTGCGGCTTATTTATGTACAAAGTACATCTTTTTTAAATAATTCAGTGGGTGCGGTTTATATTCAGGTGTGCTTAATAGTCCAGCAATTACGGTACTCCATGGAATGACACTTTTCTCTTTGTTGCATTCACGCTGTGTAATAAAGAGAGACTTACATTTCCTTTTCATACTGCTCCTGTGGTTCACTTCACTTGGTTGGGTGTTGCATGTGTGGATAACTCCATTGAATGAATATCCATTGAATGTGTGTGCAGCTTAATAGCCCTTCAAATGAGTTCTTACCGTTCAGAGGGCCGATTTTCTCACTGTGGAGTGAGCGGAGGACAGTCAACAAAGGAAGCGCTGAGTTCAGGTGCTTTCATGAATGCCAGTAATCTTGCTCGGCCCCGCCACCTGATGCAGCAAGAGCTGACACTCACTTCAAAAGCACCAATGGAATTCTTGAAACCATTTCGGTTAGGCTATCATGTTCTTGTTGATTGTTTAGAAATGGTTGGTTTGTCATTGAGTCAATGCCCTTCCCCCTGCCTCACTCACAACCACACTCTGCTTTAAAGCCTTACAGGAGGTAACATTTCATCTTGTGTTCTACAGTGTTGTACAAATTGAATGAGAGGTCATCTTCCAGGCTGAGTGCATCTCTCACCTTGTAATACATGGCCTACTGATGTATGTGCAGACCAACGGTTTGTTGTGGTGTCTACCTTTTTAGTTTGATTACAAGTCCATGCACGTATGGACACAGACACACTGCCACTGAACTTCCAGACACAGGAAAAAAGGTGTAGAATTTGCCAGGCACTCTAGGGTCGAGGTGTGGTGCAGTGGGAGCACACTGGCCCATTCAATGAGGGGAATGTGACAGTGGCTAGAGAACCACTTACATGGCCTGAGTACCCTGACCTGAACCTTAAATGTGCTGGACCACTGACGGCTGGTGTCCCATTTCTCTGAGTGGACGGACATTCTTCCATATGCTCACTGTTTTGCTACAGTACTGAATGCAATCAAAGGCTCCAGCCAGTATCACTCAGAAATGCGGTATAACTTTCTATGAACCCTTTTGTGTAATGCATTATGAATGCATATCTTAATTTATAAAGGCTGTTTAAAAGCCTCAAGCTATGGCCATGGTAAAAGTCTTACAATACGTTACAGGCATTCATAATGCATTATACACCGGTGGTAAAGAAAGTGTTAGATAAGCTATTCTTACTTGAAGAAGTTCCATGGGTTTGGTACTTTTTATAGGATGCTGTCTAGGCTGTGTTTAGCATATTCCCTCCCCCTTTTGAGTGGCTGAGGTGAAATGCTTGCTTATGAGCCCTTCCCAATAATGAAGAGTAAAAAAATATTTAAAAATAGTAACACTAGGAATAAAATACACAATAATTAACCATATACAGGGACCATACGAGGTAGATATGTACATAAGGGCAGGGTAAAGTGACTAGGCATCAGAATAGATAATAGGAGTAAGAATTGACCATGGAGAGTGAGATCACACAGTCATTCAGAACAACAGGGGCTTTCATGCAGGACTTGTGTTGTTTTCCTTGAAGCAATCATAAAAGGCATTTAGCTGGCTTGGAAGTTCTTTGTAATCCGTTATTGTCTGCAAGCCCTGCCACATCCAATGAGAGCCGGTGTAACAGGATGACCACCTTCCTCCTATATATTGTCCTTTTCCATGTCTTATTGGAGGTCGTAGCAGTGAGTCAGGGATTGGACGGTGGTATCAGAAAGACAATGAGGATAACGCCACTGTAATTGACCTGATGTGCACTCCTCCATGGTGCTTTTCACACCAGGGGATTAGTAGTCCTTCGGCTGACTCAATCACCACTCAGGCTTGTCATCTTTCCATGTCTATACCCCCCACGCACAGATCATTTACCATGTGAAGTCAGGCTTGCTGAAGCGGATCTCTTAACATGTGGACAGCCTAGGTTTTACTAATGAGCTTGGATGCACCAAGGTTTGATACACAGTCTCCGCCTCCATGCATCACTCTGATAGATGCTCTAGTAGCAGCAGGTTGTAAACAACAAAGAGCTGTAGTACTATCTGTGCCAACCAGCTGCTCTACTTGCTCCCCAGTGCTCTACTGAAGCTTTTTCATATGTTTTGATCCTGTTAGTAGTGATTTGCCACGAGGCAGCAGCCTATAAGGAGGGCAGATTTTAGGGCCATGAATGCTGATAGCAGTGCAGAGGGGGAAAGCAGACGAGGATAATGCCTTGTGGCGGTGGGAGTCACGAGGGCCCTGTACAAGCTGTATCTCAACCTTACAGACGTTTCTCAGAGAAGAAAAGCCTAAACTGCCTCAAGGCCATTTAAGTTCGTAGAGCCTGGCAAAAGCCCCACAGATCCACTCAAGTTGAACAATACAAACTGAATCGAAAGTTGGCTCCAAAAAAACAGGGACTCTTATTTGTGAATACATTGACGCATACAGATGAGGGTCCTCCAAATGATTTTTTTGGTCAAGGAACTTGGACTGGACCACTTGACCAATGACTTCCAAGCTGTGCTTCCCATGGACCATTCTTATCTTTCCTCGCCGTCCAGCTCTGGTTGACAGAATTAGTATCCCCCCCCCCCCCCACACACACACACGTTTGGCTCCAGTGCCTTATCTAGCGGTGGCTTTCTCTGGGCTCAGAACAGTCTCTACCGCTCTGGCGTCAGCGCTGAAAGAGAGGAGCGTCTAGCTAAGCTAGATCTAGTCATGAGCCTGGCCAGCCTCTTCTTATTCCCAGCCGGGTTTGAAAACCGATTGATAGGTCATTTTGTCATTTCTCCAAAGATGTCAAGCTTATTCTTGGTCTGTTGTAATGTCATGCATACTGAGAGCATGTACAGAGAGTCGAAACCTACTTCCGCTCTCTGGTATGTGTATGAAAACCCTTTGATGAGGAAATAGCTGGGATAAATCAACAAGAGAAATGGCCAAAGGGAAAGCACGCTGAGCGCTGGTATCTGCTCATGCCATGGCATTGAGGCTCAGTGTTTTTCCAACCCTGTGGACTTCAGACGGCCCCCCGACAATTTAGATAGGGTATTAAAGTAACAGGAAACGGCAATACATCAGCAAGAAAATAGTCATTTCTAGGCAGGAGGCAAGACACTCATCCAGGTGTATGGGAGTGGGTCATCTGAAGGGGTGCCTCTCCTCCCCCCCCACCCCCCCCGCCCCCCCGCAACAAAAACCATTGTGAAACTAAATGACAAGTTGTCAAAGAGCACACTCTTTAACCATTGTAATTTTCTTGTCCGGAGTCTGGCATTAAGTTTGGTAATTAACAGTCTTCTCAGCTGACTCAAAGCAGGGCAACTACAATACACTCTGTACTAAAGAAAATATATATTGTTTTCATCAAAAACGCTATTGTGATGTTGTGTTTTAGGGTGCTCTAGATTCCCATAACCCTCTATAGAGTTATTAGCTATGGGGACCACTCATATGAATGAACATTTTTATTGACCATTGCAGTAAAACAGACCACTGTGTTCATCCCCATTATCACGATCTATCTGCCAGCTCAGAGGCCACATTTTCTTCTTTACGTACAATGTTTCTCTACCCTGTTTTGTGTCTATATACAACTCACATATGGCATTGTTTAGGAACGTACAGTCTCTGTTCCACTGGCCATATTTCTTCTGTTTCCATATTCACATGTTGGGATTACGGTTTCAGAAAATGCTCCTGAGTATTGTCTAAAGCTCTGCTAAATAAAGACTTCAGCTTATTTCCCATCATCTGTAGAGGACCAGATACTGTGGGTTTTTATTGTTTCACAAGCTCTCTACTCGATGCCTTGTGTACTGGGAGATCAGTCTTGTCAGTGAGCCCACCATCTGATCCCAGGACAGATAGTGTCAGGGACTACAAAGGCTCTTGTGCTATTTTAGTGTCTCTCAGGGGGACCTGCAATGTTGTAGCCTCTATCTCTCCCCGCTTGTGAGGGCACGTGGATGGCTAATTACCGGCAACACCAGCCACAACCTACCCCCTCCTCCTTCTCTCTTTCCCTCATTCTCTCTTTCATCATCCTACCTACTTTCTCCTTCCTTCCCTCTCCTCCAGTGTTCTATGCTGCTTTTCCAGAGAGTGTGAGTGAAGATTTCTCGTGCCTTTTGTGTATCCCCTCTGATTTTGTTAGGAATGTTTCGCAGGGGTAAGCAATTGCTTGAGCGGATGTTGTACATCCTGTTGATGAATAAATGTGTATATCACAGATCCTCTTTGCAAAAGGATACGGTTCACCCAACACTATCCTATTAATAAAAGATCTCGTATGAACACTTTCTGGTAATATATCCTTTTTCAGTCTCTGTTCTGGGGGGTGGGCAATTTTGTTTTATCTGAAATCCTTATCACACACTGATTAACTTGTCATAGCAGATTAAAATGTTTTAAGATGAATACAGATATCTTTAGAAATGAGCTATGACATACAGTGCATTCGGAAAGCATACAGACCCCTTGACTTTTTCCACAATTTGTTACAATCACATCTACATAAGCATTCAGACCCTTTACTCAGTACTTTGTTCAAGCACCTTTGGGAGCGATTTCAGCCTGGAGTCTTCTTGCATATGACGCCATAAGCTTGGCACACCTGTATTTGGGGAGTTTCTCCCATTCTTCTCTGTAGAACCTCTCAGGCTGCACAGCTATTTTCAGGTCTCTCCAGGAATGTTTGATCAGGTTCAAGTCCGGACTTTGGCTGGGCCACTCAAGGACATTCAGAGACTTGTCACGAAGCCACTCCTGCGTTGTCTTGTGCTTAGGGTCTTTGTCTTGTTGGAAGGTGAACCTTGTGTCCACTCCGGTAGCCTACACAGCTCAGCTGGTAAAACACATTTGGCAACAATGACCCAGTAAATTATATTGGTTGTCCCTCAATAAAGCTTGTGATCTAATATTGCGTAAGCCATTTTACAAACATCTGAATGCGGAAGGTGCAGCTCCTACCTATATGAAAACAGGGATAGGGTTGACCTACCACACGTTGGCGCGAGCGAGCAGCTGCATCTCCCGCACTGAGTGCACAGTTGTTATCTGACATGTAGGCTAATGTCCCGCAGATACATGAATAACAGTTTGATAGGCTGATTAAAGCTATTTTCAGAATAAGTTAAACGTCTTTGTGAACCGGCATTTCGTAACCTTTGAATCAGTATTCCAACATATGCACTCACATCTTAAAGGTGCAATATGCAGAAATTGTTCTGCCATTTCCCGGTTGCTAAAATTAAAATAGTTCACCTAATTGAAGTTTGTAACAAAATAGGATGTACCTGAGCTTTTCCATGTTTTGTTACAGCCGGATTTTAATATTAATTTAAATTTCGATTATTTCATCACTGGCCTACACACAATACCCCACAATGTCAAAGGGGAATAATGTTCTCTAACATTTTTACAAATAATTGTTAAATAAAGAGTAACTATTAAACCCCTTTTATGGCAAGCCTAAATAAGTTCAGGAGAAACAAGTCACATAAGTTGCATGGACTCACTCTGTGTGCAATAATAGTGTTTAACATTATTTTTGAAGGACTACCTCATCTCTGTACCCCACACATACAATTATCTGTAAGGTCCCTTAATCCAGCAGTGAATTTCAAACACAGATTCAACCACAAAGACCAGGGAGGTTTTCCAATGCCTCACAAAGAAGGGCACCTATTAGTACTGTAGATGTGTAAAAAGTTACATAAAAAACAGACTGCATATATTTTTGAGCATGGTGAAGTTATTTCATGGCTGTGATAGGAGAAAACTGAGGATGGATCAACAACAATGTCGTTACTCCACAATATGAACCTAATTGAAAAGGAAGCCTGTACAGAATAACAATATTAAAAAACAATCCTGTTTGCAACAGGAACTAAGGTACTACTGCAAAAAATGTTGCAAAGCAATTCACAGATAGAACTGAATACAAAGTTTTATGTTTGGGGCAAATCGAATACAACACATTACTGAGTACCACTCTCCATATTTTCAAGCATAGTGTTGGCATGCTTGTAATCATTAAGGACTGGGGAGGGGAGTTTTTCAGGGTAAGAAAATAAACAGAATGGAACCTAGCCCAATCAAAATCCTAGAGGAAAACCTGGTTGTCTGCTTTCACTAGACACAGATTAATTCACCTTTCAGCAGGGCAATAACTTAAAACACAAGAACAAATATACACTGGAGTTGCTTACCAAGAAGACTGAATGTTCCTGAGTGGCCGAGTTACAGTTTTGACTTAAATATACTTGAAAATCTATGGCAAGACCTGAAAATGTTTGTGTAGCAATGATCAACAAACAATTTGCAGAACCTGAATAATTTTGAAAAAAAAATAATGGTCAAATATTGTACAATCCAGGTGTGGAAAGCTCTTGAGAATTACCCAGATAGACTCACAGCTGTAATCGCTGCCAAAGGTGTTTCTACAAAGTATAGGCTCAGGGGTGTGCATACTTACAGTATATCACAAAAGTGAGTGCACCCCTCACATTTTTGTATATAGGAGTTTATTTTCATGTAACAACACTGAAGAAATGACACTTTGCTACAATGTAAAGTAGTGAGTGTACAGCTTGTATAACAGTGTAAATTTTCTGTCCCCAAAAATAACACAGCCATTAGTGTCTAAACAGCTGGCAACAAAAGTGAGTACACCCCTAAGTGAAATGTCCAAATTGGGACCAAAGTGTCAATATTTTGTGTGGCCACCATCATTTTCCAGCACTGCCTCAACCCTCTTGGGCATGGAGTTCACCAGAGCTTCACAGGTTGCCACTGGAGTCCTCTTGCACTCCTCCATGACGACATCAAGGAGCTGGTGGATGTTAGAGACATTGAGGATGCCCCACAGATGCTCAATAGGGTTTAGGTCTGGAGACATGCTTGGCCAGTCCATCACCTTTACCCTCAGCTTCTTTAGCAAGGCAGTGGTCGTCTTAGAGGTGTTTGGGGTCGTTATCATGTTGGAATACTATACTGCCCTGCGGCCCAGTCTCCGAAGGAAGGGGATCATGCTCTGCTTCAGTATGTCACAGTACATATTGGCATTCATGGTTCCCTCAATGAACTGTAGCTCCCCAGTGCCGGCAGCACTCATGCAGCCCCAGACCATGACACTCCCACCACCATGCTTGACTGTAGGCAAGACACACTTGTCTTTGTACTCCTCACCTGGTTGCCGCCACACACTCTTGACACCATCTGAACCAAATAAGTTTCTTGGTCTCATCAGACCACAGGACATAGTTCCAGTAATCCATGTCCTTAGTCTGCTTGTCTTCAGCAAACTGTTTGCGGGCTTTCTTGTGCGTCATCTTTAGAAGAGGATTCCTTCTGGGAGGACAGCCATGCAGACCAATTTGATGCAGTGTACGGCGTATGGTCTGAGCACTGACAGGCTGACCCCCCACCCCTTCAACCTCTGCAGAAATGCTGGCAGCACTCATACGTCTATCTCCCAAAGACAACCTCTGGATATGACGCTGAGCACGTGCACTCAACTTCTTTGGTCGACCATGGCCAGGCCTGTTCTGAGTGGAACCTGTCCAGTTAAACCACTGTATGGTCTTGTCCACCGTGCTGCAGCTCAGTTTCAGGGTCTTGGCAATCTTCTTATAGCCCAGGCCATCTTTATGTAGAGCAACAATTCTTTTTTTCAGATCCTCAGAGAGTTCTTTGCCATGAGGTGCCATGTTGAACTTCCATTGACCAGTCAGTATGAGGGAGTGTGAGCGCGATGACACCAAATTTAACACACCTGCTCCCCATTCGCACCTGAGACCTTGTAACACGAACGAGTCACATGACACCGGGGAGCGAAAATGGCTAATTGGGCCCCAATTTGGACATTTTCACTTAGGAGTGGACTCACTTTTGTTGCCAGCGGTTTAGACATTAATGGCTGTGTGTTGAGTTATTTTGAGGGGACAGCAAATTTACACTGTTATACAAGCTGTACACTCACTACTTTACATTGTAGCAAAGTGTCATTTCTTCAGTGTTGTCACATGAAAATATATACTCAAATATGTTTTTTTAAATGTGAGAGGTGTACTAACTTTTGTGATATACTGTATATAAGAGATATTTCTGTATTTAATTTTACCAACATTTCAAAAAACATGTATTCACTATCATTATGGGGTATTTTATGTAGATGGGTGAGGAGAAAAATATATTTTTAATACATTTTCAAATCAGAATGTAACACAAATGTGGAATACGGGGTATGAATAGTTTCTAAAGGAAATGTATTAAATCACATGTTTTGTCACATGCGCCAAATACAACAGGTTTAGACCTGTGAAATGCTTACAAGCCCTTAACCAACAATGCAGTTAAGAAAAATACAATAATAAAAAAAAGTAACAAATAATTAAAAAGCAGCAGTAAAATAACAATAGCGAGGCTATATACAGGGTGTACTGATACAGAGTCAATGTGCGGGGGCACCGGTTAGTCGAAGTAATATGTACATGTAGGTAGAGTTATTAAAGTGGCTATGCATAGATAATAACAGAGAGTAGCAGCAGCGTTGGAGGGGGCTATGCAAATAGTCTGGGTAGCCATTTGATTAGATGTTCAGGAGTCTTCCTGCTTGGGGGTAGAAGCTGTTTAGAAGCCTCTTGGACCTATATTTGGATCTCCGCTACCGCTTGCCGTGCGGGTAGCAGAGAGAACAGTCTGACTCGGGTGGCTGGAGTCTATGACAATTTTTCAGGCCTTCCACTGACACCACCTGGTATAGAGGTCCTGGAAGGCAGGGAGCTTGGCCCCAGTGATGTACTGGGCCGTACGCACTCTCTCTGTAGTGCCTTGCGGTCGGAGGCTGAGCAGTTGCCATACCAAGCAGTGATGCAACCACGATGGTGCAGCTGTAGAACATTTTGAGGATCTGGGGACTCATGCCAAACCTTTTCAGTCTCCTGCGGGTGAATAGGTTTTGTTGTGCCCTCTTCACAACTGTCTTGGACAATGTTAGTTTGTTGGTGATGTGGACACCAAGGAACTTGAAACTCTAAACCTGTTCCACTACAGCCCCATAAATGAGAATGGGGATGTGCTCAGTCCTCCTTTTCCTGTAGTTCACAATCATCTCCTTTGTCTTGATCATGTTGAGGGAGAGGTTGTTGTCCTGGCACCACACGGCCAAGTCTCTGACCTCCTCCCCATAAGCTGTCTCGTTGTTGTCTGTGATCAGGCCTATTACTGTTGTGTCATCGGCAAACTTAATGATGGTGTTGGAGTCGTGCCTGGCCATGCAGTCATGAATGAACAGGGAGTACAGGAGGGGACTGAGCACGCACCCCTGAGGGGCCCCAGTGTTGCGGATCAGCATGGCAGATATGTTGTTGCCTACCCTTACCACCTGGGGGGCGGCCCGTCAGGAAGTCCAGGATCCAGTTGCAGAGGGAGGTGTTTAGTCCCAGGGTCCTTAGCTTAGTGATGAGCTTGGAAGGCACTATGGTGTTGAACGCTGAGCTGTAGTGTCAATAAATAGCATCGTCACATAGGTGTTCCTTTTGTCCAGATGTGAAAGGGCAGTGTGGAGTGCAATAGAGATTGCATCATCTGTGGATCTGTTGGAGCGGTATGCAAATTGGAGTGGGTCAAGGGTTTCCGGGATAATGGTGTCAATGTGAGCCATGACCAGCCTTTCAAAGCACTTCATGGCTACAGATGTGAGTGCTACTGGTCGGTAGTCATTTCGGCAGATTACATTAGTATTCTTGAGCATAGGGACTATGGTGGTCTGCTTGAAACGTGTAGGTATTACAGACTCAGACAGGGATAGGTTGAAAATGTCAGTGAAGACACTTGCCAGTTGGTCAGCGCATGCTCGGAGTACACGTCCTGGTAATCAATCTGGCCCTGCGGCCTTGTGAATGTTGATGTGTTTAAAGGTCTTACTCACGTCAGCTATGGAGAGAGTGATCACACAGTTGTCCAGATCAGCTCTATGCTCTCATGCATGTTTCAGTGCTATTTGCCCCGAAGTGGGTCTGTAATAGTTTGCAAGCCCTGACACATCTGATGAGAGTCGGACCTGGTGTAGCATGATTCAATCTTAGTCCTGTATTGACGCTTTGCCTGTTTGATGGTTCATCGGAGGGCATAGCGGGATTTCTTTCCGGGTTAGAATCCCGCTCCTTGAAAGCGGCAGCTCTACCCTTTAGCTCAGTGTGGATGTTGTCTGTAATCCATGGCTTCTGGTTGGGGTATGGATGTACAGTCACTGTTGGGATGACATCGTCAATGCACTTATTGATGAAGCCAGTGACTGATGTGGTGTACTCCTCAATGCCATTGGAGGAGTAAAGGTGGTCTAGAGTTTTTTTTCCCTCTGGTCGCACATTTAACATGCTGGTAGAAATTAGATTTAAGTTTCCCTGCATTAAATTCCCCGCCCACTAGGAGCGCCGCCTCTGGATGAGCGTTTTACAGTCAGCTTATGGCCGTATACAGCCCATTGAGTGTGTGTCTTAGTGCCAGTATCGGTTTGTGGTGGTAAATAGACTACACATTGTTCTTGGTAATCATGCTTATCATGAGATACTCTACCTCAGACGAGCAAAACCTCAAGACCTCCTTAGATATCGTGCACCAGCTGTTTGCAAATATACAGTGCCTTGCGAAAGTATTCGGCCCCCTTGAACTTTGCGACCTTTTGCCACATTTCAGGCTTCAAACATAAAGATATAAAACTGGATTTTTTGTGAAGAATCAACAACAAGTGGGACACAATCATGAAGTCCTTCTGTAGCTCAGTTGGTAGAGCATGGCGCTTGTAACGCCAGGGTAGTGGGTTCGATCCCCGGGACCACCCATATGTAGAATGTATGCACACATGACTGTAAGTCGCTTTGGATAAAAGCGTCTGCTAAATGGCATATATTATTATATTATTATTATATTATTAAGTGGAACGAAATTTATTGGATATTTCAAACTTTTTTAACAAATCAAAAACTGAAAAATTGGGCGTGCAAAATTATTCAGCCCCCTTAATTAAGTTAATACTTTGTAGCGCCACCTTTTGCTGCGATTACAGCTGTAAGTCGCTTGGGGTATGTCTCTATCAGTTTTGCACATCGAGAGACTGGCATTTTTTCCCATTCCTCCTTGCAAAACAGCTCGAGCTCAGTGAGGTTGGATGGAGAGCATTTGTGAACAGCAGTTTTCAGTTCTTTCCACAGATTCTCGATTGGATTCAGGTCTGGACTTTGACTTGGCCATTCTAACACCTGGATATGTTTATTTTTGAACCATTCCATTGTATATTTTGCTTTGTGTTTTGGATCATTGTCTTGTTGGAAGACAAATCTCCGTCCCAGTCTCAGGTCTTTTGCTGACTCCATCAGGTTTTCTTCCAGAATGGTCCTGTATTTGGCTCCATCCATCTTCCCATCAATTTTAACCATCTTCCCTGTCCCTGCTGAGGAAAAGCAGGCCCAAACCATGATGCTGCCACCACCATGTTTGACATTGGGGATGGTGTGTTCAGGGTGATGAGCTGTGTTGCTTTTACGCCAAACATAACGTTTTGCATTGTTGCCAAAAAGTTAAATTTTGGTTTCATCTGACCAGAGCACCTTCTTCCACATGTTTGGTGTGTCTCCCAGGTGGCTTGTGGCAAACTTTAAACGACACTTTTTATGGATATCTTTAAGAAATGGCTTTCTTCTTGCCACTCTTCCATAAAGGCCTGATTTGTGCAATATACAACTGATTGTTGTCCTATGGACAGAGTCTCCCACCTCAGCTGTAGATATCTGCAGTTCATCCAGAGTGATCATGGGCCTCTTGGCTGCATCTGATCAGTCTTCTCCTTGTATGAGCTGAAAGTTTAGAGGGACGGCCAGGTCTTGGTAGATTTGCAGTGGTCTGATACTCCTTCCATTTCAATATTATCACTTGCACAGTGCTCCTTGGGATGTTTAAATCTTGGGAAATCTTTGTATCCAAATCCGGCTTTAAACTTTTTCACAACAGTATCTCGGACCTGCCTGGTGTGTTCCTTGTTCTTCATGATGCTCTCTGCGCTTTTAACGGACCTCTGAGACTATCACAGTGCAGGTGCATTTATACGGAGACTTGATTAAACACAGGTGGATTGTATTTATCATCATTAGTCATTTAAGTCAACATTGGATCATTCAGAGATCCTCACTGAACTTCTGGAGAGTTTGCTGCACTGAAAGTAAAGGGGCTGAATAATTTTGCACGCCCAATTTTTCAGTTTTTGATTTGTTCAAAAAGTTTGAAATATCCAATAAATGTCGTTCCACTTCATGATTGTGTCCCACTTGTTGTTGATTCTTCACAAAAAAATACAGTTTTATATCTTTGTTTGAAGCCTGAAATGTGGCAAAAGGCCGCAAAGTTCAAGGGGGCCGAATACTTTCGCATGGCACTGTACATATACCACCACCCCTTGTCCTACCAGAGGCTGTTGTTCTATCCTGCTGATACAGCTGGCAGGTTACACAATGTATGTTATTCATGTAGTCGTTCAGCCACGACTCGGTGAATCAAAATATATTACAGTTTTTAATGTCCCGTTGGTAGGATATACCTATGTGCTTGTAGTTTGTCCACTTTATTATCCAGCGATTGTACGATGGCCAATACTACCGATACCAAAGGCAGATTAGCCACTCGTCGCCGGATCCATACAAGGCACCCCAATCTCCTTCTGCGATATCTCCGTATTTTTCTCTTGTGAATGATGGGGATGAGGGCCTGTTCGGGTGTCTGGAGTAAATCCCTCTCGTCCGACTCATTAAATAAAAATGATTTGTCCAGTTCAAGGTGGGTAATCACTGTTCTGATGTCCAGAAGCTGTTTTTGGTCATAAGAGACGGTAGCAGCAACATTATGTACAAAATAAGTTAAACAACCTGAACAAAAACGAACAAAATAGCATGGTTGGTTAACAGCCCATAATACGTCAGCCGTCCCCTCTGGCGCCATTACATGTACATTGTAGAGAATCATTGTATTTGTAAGTCGCTCTGGATAAGAGCGTCTGCTAAATGACTTAAATGTAAATGTATCATCTAAACCGCTGTGAAATATATTTTAAATAATCAAACATTTAGTATTTTTGACGCTGGTGTACAAACCCGAAAGTAAAAGATGCAAAAACAACTTAAAAATGGGAAGCATAGAAATAGTGCACATAGAACATATCTACTGCTTCTTAGACTTGCTTTCAATGAGAAACTCACGTTTCTATTTGAATTTTGTCGAGTCACCCTAAAAGTTACATATTGCAGCTTTAAACATTTGAACCGGGAAACAATGCATATCGGTTAATCGTTACATCCCTAAAGGTTGTCCTTGTAAGCCCTTGGACCTACTGCCCCTCAGAGGAGGTGTCATGCTGTCACTCTGAAACTGGACCCTGGCCTTCCGTATTGAGCGCATTTGGCCATGATCTGCTTCATACATCTCTTCTTAGTCCATTGTTGGTCAATGAGGAGGTTGATGTTGTCCAATCAAGGTAGTGCTTTGCCATTAACACTAAACACTGTAAAGAGATGCTAGATTATTGTTCATAGGGTTGGTGCACATACGCATGCACACACACACAGTGTCCCATAATGCTTGACAGTATAAAACAAAACATTTGCAAGAGGACTATTTCACAGGGGGACTTATTCAAATTCATGTGGCGGTAAACACAAAGTCAAATAAAGTGGGCATATTGCAGTCTGAGAACTCTTTACGACTAAAGTCTTGTAGCCAAACATTGACTCTATAAAACAGAGCGTGTGCGTACTGTAATTAGGGAGGCAATCAGGAAATGTTACAGTAGCTGTGGAAGCCAAACAGAACGAGCTTAATTGTTGCAATGTTTGAGCGATGCTAGCTAGTAAAAACTATTGTCTGCCATTTCTGTACATGTGACGCTTACGGAAAAGTATGTTCAAGAACTATGTATCAAATATGGTGGTCACAGTTCATAAGCATGGCAGACAACATTGTTTTCCTCGTAGCTCATGTTGGAATGGGTCCATGCATTTCCATTGAAACGTCGACTGCGCAAACAGATTGGATACATTTCTTGGATTCCATTTTTGGAAACCCACAGCTGGCTTGTTCCTTCCCAGCTCTGTTCCCTGTGGTACTGCTCTCACACCTACCTAGCCAATCAGGACACATTTGGATTGAGACTTGGAAGAGAGCTTGGCTACATGTGTAATAGCATGAAGATGACTTTGATCCCATTAGAAAAGTTGAAAATTGTAACCTGATAGGAAAAATATGATTAACAGAGTAGAAGCTGTAAAGGGGGGGACTAACTTCATATTAATGCCCATGATTTTGGAAAGAGATGTTCCACAATCAATGTCCACATACTTTTGGTAATGTAGTGTATTTATTGTATAAAATTGTTGCCTAAAATAGCCTACATAGTAATAGAAAATAACAGGCTAATTGACGGCCAACAGATGCAAATTTGTCAGTTTCATTGACGACTTTTCCCGATAACAGAAGCATGCGAGGGAGTTCCATAACTTCCATTTCAAATGTCCACTCTCGCAGCGCTCAACACCCAAAAACTGAGCATGCGTAAACATGCTGACCAGACCGCTCATGTTGATTTTGTCCATCCACACCAGACGCCATCAGGACAAGCAGGTTGAAATATCAAAAGGAACTCTGAACCAACTACATTCATTTGGGGACAGGTCGAAAAGCTTTAAAAATGTATGGCAATTTAGCTAGCTAGCTTGTTGTTGCTAACTAATTTGTCCTGGGTTTTAAACATTGGGTTGTAATTTTACCTGAAATGCACAAGGTCCTCTACTCCGACAGTTAATCCACAGATAAAAGGGTCAACCGAGTTTGTTTCTAGTAATCTCTCCTCCTTCAGGCTTCTTCTTTGGACAATATATAGCAGTTGGCAACCAACTTTAAGGTGCATTACCACCACCAACTGGACTGGAGTGTGAACTTCAGTTCATCTTTCAATCACCAACGTGGGTATATGCTCCTAAAACCCAACGAAGAGATGGGAGAGGTGGGACTTGCAGCGCATGAAGTTTCATAAATAGAACCAAGTTCTATTTTAGTGTCTGGCTACGCAGACCTCATTGGCGTGGGAGAGCAGTGTGGGTGCAATGATTGAATAACATGTATGTGTACATTTATTTTGCGACAGAGCGATGTGGTCAGCATGTAAAACACTTCGCGTGATATAGTTTTTCCTTTGCAAAGTCAACATTATAATGCAATTTAAACCACCTCTGAGCAAATTTATCCAGTGGTCTGAAGAGCACCTAAAGTCATTTTCCTGTGATTTGTCACCTTTATTTCTTGATGCATGTTTTATGGAAAAGGCGTTGGAAATAGGAGTCCCCATAATGACAATTAATATAGCCTACCTACAACTGATTTTAAAAAAGTTGTCACGACGTGTGCGCGTACTGCTCTCGCTCGTCACGTGATTCCGCTCATCTGAACAAACACACCCCTTCGCTACCACTCACAGACACACTCAGAAACAGCCTGCCTCATTGGATGATAGTCAGCAGCAGGTCACTGTGAAATATAGATTTTTAAGAAATTGCCCAAACACTCGCGACCAATACATGTACACCCCCGACATCGTTTTTAATGTAGCAACATTCCCTGGAAAACTGCGAACATGGCAACCCAGCTCACACTAAGCAGTGGACAGCTGTTGGGCTCAGGCCCCGCAAAGTGCTTGATTAGGAGGCATGGATAAGATGATATGCCTCCCTGGGAAGTCACGCTCCCTGTGGGTCAGATCGTTCGCTCTTTGGAATATGCCGTTTTCTCGTTTTCCTGACTCCCTCTTGATTTGACGCCCCTTTTTGTTGTTACTTCCCCCCTCTCTCTGACACTCCTCTTATCTCCGATTCATATTCTCCTTTGCCTTTTTTTGTCAATCTCTCACCTTCCCCTGCGCCCCCCTCCCCCACCCGGTCTCTCTCTCCTGGGTCTCTCACTGTGTACGTACTCCTGTTCTTCTCTATGTGGAGTCTGTCTGTAATGGGCTCTTAGCCGTGACTACATTATTGATGTGGCGGATCGGGTGACAGACAGACAGACAGGGGGCTGAGCCTGTATGGGTGCCGCTAAAGAGTGAGGGGAGAGGCCAAGTCCAGTGCTCTCCCTCTCTCCCACTCCCTTTTCCTTTCCATTTGGATCGCTCTCCCTCACTTTATCCCCTGCACTCTCTCTCTATCCCCCTGTTTTGCTCTCTCACGCGTTATCCCTCCTTCGCCAGCTCGCTCCTCGTTTGAATGCATTTGTCATGTGGCTCTTCCCCCTGCCCAGGCGCCGATCGGATTCAAAGAATCGCTCCGTAAGTTGGGCTCTCCTATTTGTTTTGTTTTTATCTCAAATGTTCCTCTCTATGCATGCTTTAGGCAACTGTTGCTGGTGGCAGCTCGCTTTGCCAGTGGGTTTTGGCATAACGACTTAAGCGGCAGACAAACTGATGGACCGATATAGACACAGACCGACTGATAGACAGAAACAGACAGACGGATAAAGACTGCGTGAGAGGGGGAGGGAGTGTGCAGCGTCACTGACACATTCGGTCTTGTGTATGAAGTGTGTGCGTGAAGTTGCAAGGGGACTTTCGACACCAGGGGTGCTCTGTTATTAGACAGGATGTAGGGCTTTGAACACGCTGACTGGCAAGTTAACGAGGAGCTTGTTCACGTTCGGGAGCAGCGGGTATGTCTTAGTCACGGTGTTGCTCTGTTTTGGTGACTACACACGATTACATATGAACACAACGACACCCTTGTTGTGCTTTTGTTGATTAAATAGTAGAACATGGTTGCTCATTTGAATAATGAACATGATTGTTGATGACCCAAATAAAAAATATGTTTGAGTGGGGATAGTTCATAATTTCCTGATTTTTACTGCGCTTTGTGTTCAGCACCTTTTGGAACCAGTATATGCATTATGATTTTTATAAAATTTTATCTTGGATGCAGCGTAATATATATCAGAATATTATGTGCCATTTAGCAGACACTTTTATCCAAAGCGACTAATGGTTTTATCTTATTTTAGCGACCATTGCTGGGCCCTCTCAACTCTAACATACAATTGATTGAACCTGCAAACTGAACTCCTGGTATGATAAAGGGATTTTCTCAGGAGATTGGAACTGTCTATGCTTCAAAAGGCAGGGAGGGAGAGAATGTTGCCTGGAGCAAGATTATAGCTGAAAGCCGGCCGTATCGGGGGAGATGATTCATTTGTTAGGGTTTTTCAGCATCCGGTTGAATGAAATCCCATGGATTGGTATTATCTTGAGTTGGTAGTCTCTCTTGGCTTTGTTCGAGCGCCACCAAGCACAGCTGAGCAGTCACGAAATGAAGCGCAAACTTATTTTTTGTGTTGGTGCAATTTTAACGAGCAGATTTAATTCAATGATCAGCTAATAGCCTACCCTAGTTCCCCAATGATTGACATGTGTTTAGGAGGCACTGTAACTAGCTTTATAACAATTTGTGATGAGTGAGTGTGTTGCAAAAATAAATTTGCCTATGCAAAAAAAAAAAAAAAAAAACATTAGCTGCAGAGGCAGTTTGTGTGTTATTTATTACAAGGTAAACTTAGCAAAAAAATAAACATCCCTTTTTCAGGACCCTGTCTATCAGAGATAATTTGTAAAAATTCAAATAACTTCACAGATCTTCATTGTAAAGTGTTTAAATACTGTTTCCCATGCTTGTTCAATGAACCATAAACAATTAATGAACATGCATCTGTGGAACGGTCATTAAGACACTAACAGCTTACAGACGGTAGGCAATTAAGGTCACAGTTATGACAACTTAGGACACTAAAGAGGCCTTTCTACTGACTCTGAAAAACACCAAAAGAAAGATGTCCATGGTCACTGCTCATCTGAGTGAACGTGCCTTACACGGAACCCAAACCGGCTGTGTGCGTGCGCCATCGTGCATACATTTATTTTGTCCCCCAACACCAAACGCGATCACGACATGCAGGTTAAAATATCAAAAACTCTGACCTAATGACATTAATTTGGTAACAGGTCGAAAAGCATTAAACATATATGGCAATTTAGCTAGTTAGCTTGCACTTGCTATCTAATTTGTAATATTTAGCTAGCTTGCTGTTGCTAGATCATTTGTCCTGGGATATAAACATTGAGTTGTTATTTTACCTGAAATGCACAAGGTCTTCTATTCTGACAATTAATCCACACATAAAACGGCCAACCGAATCGTTTCTAGTCATCTCTCCTCCTTCCAGGCCTTTTCACCTTTGAACTTATATGGTTATTGGCATCTACACTTTTACCACGACATCCGGCAAAACATTCTTTCAATCACCCACGTAGGTATAACCAATGAGGAAATGGCACATGGGTGTCTGCTTCTATAAACCAATGAGGAGATGGGAGAGGCAGGACTTTCAGCCCAATCTGCATCAGAAATAGGAATTACTTCTATTTGAGCACTGATGCCCTTGGCATCGCAGATGGTTGTTGGCGCGTGTGAGCAGTGTGAGTGCAATAATTGAATAACATGGATTTCTACATTTATTTTGCGACTCTCGCACCCTCGACGTGTCCGTTCTGGTCAGCGTGTTAGGCATGAGGACTGCAGATGTGGTCAGGGCAATAAATTGCCATGTCCATACTGTGAGATTCCTGAGACCGCGCTACAGGGAGACAAAACGGACACCTGATTGTCCTCGCAGTGGCAGACCACGTGTAACAACACCTGCATAGGATCGGTACATCTGAACATCACACCTGCGGGACAGGTACAGGATGGCAACAACAACTGCCTGAGTTACATCAGGAACGCACAATCCCTCCGTCAGTGCTCAGACTGTCCGCAATAGGCTGACAGAGGCTGGACTGAGGGCTTGTATGCCTGTTGTAAGGCAGGTCCTCACCAGATATCACCGGCAACAACGTTGTCTATGGGCACTAACCCACCGTCGCTGGACCAGACAGGCCTGGCAAAAAATGCTCTGCACTGACGAGTCGTGGTTTTGTCTCACCAGGGGTGATGGTCGGATTTGCGTTCATCGTCGAAGGAATAAGCGTTACACTGAGGCCTGTACTCTGGAGCGGGATCAATTTGGAGGTGGAGGGTCAGTCATGGTCTGGGGCGGTGTGTCACAGCATCATCGGACTGAGCTTGTTGTCATTGTAGGCAATCTCAACGCTGTGCTTTACAGGGAAGACATCCTCCTCCCTCATGTGGTACCCTTCCTGCAGGCTCATCCTGACATGACCCTCCAGCATGACAATGCTACCAGCCATACTGCTCGTTCTCGGTGTGATTTCCTGCAAGACAGTAATGTCAGTGTTCTGCCATGACCAGCGAAGAGCCCGCATCTCATGCCCATTGAGCACGTCTGGGACCTGTTGGATCGGAGGGTGAGGGCTAGGGCCATTCTCCCCAGAAATGTATGGGAACTTGCAGGTGCCTTGGTGGAAGAGTGGGGTAACATCTCACAGCAAGAACTGTCAAATCTGGTGCATTCCATGAGGAGGAGATGCACTGCAGTACTTAATGCAGCTGGTGGCCACACAAGATACTGACTGTTACTTTTGATTTTGACCCCCCTTTGCTCAGGGACAACTTATTCCATTTCCGTTAGTCACGTGTCTGTGGAACTTTTTTTCAGTGTATGTCTCAGTCGTTGAATCTTATGTTCATACAAATATTTACACATGTTAAGTTTTCTGAAAATAAAGGCAGTTGGCAGTGAGAGGAGGTTTATTTTTTTTGCAGAGTTGATTAATTATGAAGAAAGAAAATTCAAGGGGGAATATGGTGTGATTCAAATTGCCATTGGCTCTACGGGTCTCTATGAGCAAACCCTGGATATTGACCCACTTGCAGTCCTCAGAAGTATTAATGTCCCCACAAACCATCATGACCCTGAAAACAACCAAAACAAGCCACAACGATTAACCAGACAACCTCTTATCTTACACAATTGAGTATTTTTTTTTTGACTGTAATCACATTTGTTTGGCCAAAAGCATGTCCACATCTTTTTACAACTCACTCCTGCTCCTGTGTAGTTGATGACAGTTCCACTATAGCTGAAATGAAGTGTAGATTGACTTTGATATTGAGTCGCTTTCCAACAGCTTTCCAGCTAAGAGAAACACTAAGCTGTCTGCCAGTCTGTGGGAGTGTTAAATAACACCCAGGGCCACCCACACTGTGGACAATCACTGAAGGGTTTCACTGCAACTACACTTTTCTATTCCTCTGCCATTAAACACCCAGACTGACCACACAGACAGACACACACATAATTGGCACCATCTCCCTGCTGTTTCACACCCTTGCTGTTGGAGCTACCAAAAGGACTGTGGGTGGCAATCCCTTGACTTGAAACAAGGACTGACCACATATCTAAAACCCACACACACTGTACACTATAAATGTGCCCATCTGTGGACTTTTCTATCATTTGGTTAAAGCTTGACACGCGAGATATAGTCAGTGCCTTTTGGCTGGCGCTTGTTTCCACTTCGGAACGTGCATGGTTGTTATGGTGATATGTTATGGGAGAGGAAAAGACCGATGACGAAACATTCCACAGTAAAGGGAAGGGTGTTTCGTAGGAGCATTACCAAAAAGGCAATCTGAGGACAGACACTGAAAGGCCTACACAGTTTTCACAATAGAACCCATTGATGTGATCAACTCCATTATGCGTTGACCAGGTTTTGGAGCTATTGATTGCACAGTAATTTAAGTAACATGTAATTTTCTCATCATTTAGTCTATTTCAGTGGGCTTAATTGTTGTGCTTCAGTCCTCCAAAAGACTACACATCTGGATCATTTATAAATAATGCTAATTTAGACTGATGTCAACAACTGCGGTGCTATAACCTAAGACTACTGATGTACAGTAAGCATTTGAAGGATTCTATATGTAGTCTAAATCAATGTGTTACACACTTATCATATGGTCTATAATAATATATAATAATAATAATATAATAATAATAATATATATGATATATAATATATGCCATTTAGCAGACGCTTTTATCCAAAGCGACTTACAGTCATGCGTGCATACATTCTACGTATGGGTGGTCCCGGGGATCGAACCCACACTTATCATATGGTCTCTTGTAGTGGCTTTGTAAATGAGTTGTTGCTTGCCATTATGTAATCCCATCCAAGGTTGCAATATGTTACTGTGTTAACCATGCGGCTCCATCCTCCTTATCCCTCTCTCATGTCCCTCCTCTGTTGGCCTAGCACTGCTTTGTCTCGTGTGATGGATCTGAACTTACCACGTGGTGACATGGTTAGCCTCTCTCCCAGTCCTGTTAACGAGAGTGAGAAACATCTAGGGTAGCATTCCAAATGGCACCCTATTCACTACTTAGTGCACTTGATGACACTTGATGTGTCGCTCAGGTGAGACGATTCGCTAACTTGTAAGACAACATCTCCTTGTAGCGCTAATTGATACCAACCTAACCCCACACGGACAACTTGCTTCAATAAATTTGCATGTTTGCATTGTCTTTAAGTTTGACTTTGTTTGGGTTTTCAAGAGAGCCAGAACCTCTAGAGCGCAACCTTTTCATAAACAGATCAGTGGCTTTCATGCTGCAAAGCCATGGGCAATTCCTATTCTGTAATCAACATTACATTTCACAGTTCGGCATTTCCATGTAAAAGGAACCATTAGCAGGAATATGTGAGGTGCCCCCCTGGACTCTGCAAACTGTAAACCGCATGTCCTAAGGCCACATTCATTGTAGCTGGGGACTTAATAAAGGACATCTAAGGAAAATGCTGTGTTGTGACTGAGTGTGTGTTGTGACTGAGTGTGTGACAGAGAAAATTGGTTTTGTGTCATTTAGACGGAAAATGCGTGCATTTTAGCATTTGAGTCACTTTTTAAAGGTGGCAAAAGTTCCAAATAAATTTGTAAAAGTAGCTACATTTGTTGCTAGGTGCTGTTTGGGGGAAAAAAAGTTGCCAGGGTAGTCTGAAAAGTTGCTAAATCTAGCAACAAAATTGCTAAGTTGTCATCACTGGCTGGGAACATGGACGTGTGCAAACAGACGAGCTTTGCCCTCCGGAAGGCAATCAAAGAGGCAAAACGACAGTACAGGGACAAATCACAAACTATAAAGGGAAAGCCAGCCAAAGTGCAGACAACGCCGGACAAGCTTAAACGCCACCTTAGTCTGCTTTGAGGAAAACACAAGAGCTGCTGGCACGGGCCTCTGCCGATTACGAGGACTGTGAGCTCTCATTCTCCGTGGCCGACGCGAGTAAAACATTTAAACATGTTAACCCTCGCGAGGCTGCCGGCCCAGACAGCATCCCAAGCCGCGTCCTCAGAGCAGGTTTACGGACATATTCAGTCTCTCCCTATCCCAGTCTGTTGAGCCCACTTATACCCAAGAAAGCAAAGGTAATTTAACTAAATGACTATCGCCCCATAACACTCTCTTCTGTCATCGTGAAGTGCTTTGTGAGGCTATTTAAGGATTATATCACGTCCACTGTACCAAACACCCTAGACCCATACGAATTTGCATACCACCCCAACAGATTCACGGATGTTGCAATCGCCATCGCAATGCACACTGCCCACTGCCCTATCTCGTCTGGACAAGAGGAATACTTATGTAAGTATGCTTTTTATTGACTACAGTTCAGCCTTCAACACCATAATGCTATCCAAGCGCATCACTAAGCTTGGGGCCCTGGGTCTGAACCCTACCCTGTGCAATTGGGTCTTGGACTTCCTGACAGGCCAACCCCAGGTGGTGAAGGCAACACCTCCGCCACGCTGATCCTCAACATGGGGGTTCCCACAAGGTTGGGTGCTTAACCCCCTCCTGTACTCCCTGTTCACCCATGAGGGCGTAGCCACACACGTCTCTAACTCAATCATCAAGTTTGCTGACGACAACAGTGGTAAGCCTGATTACCAACATCGATGAGACATCCTACAGGGAGGTGGTGAGGGCCCTTGCGGAGTAATACCAGGAAAATAACCTCTCCCACAACATCAACAAAACAAAGGAGCAAATTGTGGACTTCAGAAGACAAGAAGATCACACCCCCCATCTACATCGACTGGAGAGGGTGATAGCTTCAAGCTCCTCGGCGTGCACATGTTACTAGCTGTTGTTAGGTATACTGCATTGTTACTAGCTGGCTACTCCACACTGTACCTTAGAGGCCCTATGTACATAGTCATTGACCACTGGTCACTTTACTGTCCACAACATTGTTTTACCCATTTCATATTTTATCGCAGGTTCAGTGAAGTGCTTATGTTTCTAGCTCCAACATTACGGTATACTGTGTGTGTGTGTGTGTGTGTGTGTGTGTGTGTGTGTGTGTGTGTGTGTGTGTGTGTGTGTGTGTGTGTGTGTGTGTGTGTGTGTGTGTGTGTGTGTGTGTGTGTGTGTGTGTGTGTGTGTGTGTGTGTGTGTGTTTTATTTTAAGAATGTGAAATGTCAGAATTATTTATTTCAGCTTGTATTTCTTTCATCACATTCCCAGTGGGTCAGAAGTTTACATACTATTTGTGTATTTGGTAGCATAGTGTTTAACTTCGGTCAATCGTTTCAGGTAGCCTTCCACTAGCTTCCCACAATAAGTTGGGTGAATTTTGGCCCATTCCTCCTGACAGAGCTGGGGTAACTGAGTCAGGTTTGTAGTCCTCCTTGTTTCCCACAGGCTTTTTCAGTTCTGCCCACAAATATTCCATATGATTGAGGTTAGGGCTTTGTGATGGCCACTCCAATACCTTGACTTTGGTATCGGCTTGCAAGCATCCCCCTTTTTCCTCCAAACATAACGATGGTCATTATGGCCAAAAAGTTATATTTTTGTCCTCAGACAGAGGACATTTCTCCAAAAAGTATGAGTTTGTCCCCATGTGCAGTTGCAAATCGTAGTCTGTTTTTTTTATGGCGATTTTGGAGCAGTGGCTTGTTCCTTGCTGAGCGGCCTTTCAGGTTATGTCGATATAGGACTCGTTTTACTGTGGATATAGATACTTTTGTACCTGTGTTCTCCAGCATCTTCACAAGGTCCTTTGCTGTTGTTCTGGGATTGATTTGCACTTTTCACACCAAAATACGTTCATCTCTAGGAGACTGAACGAGTCTCCTTCCTGAGCTGTGCGATGGCTGCGTGGTCCCATGGTGTTTATACATGCATACTATTGTTTGTACAGATGAATGTGGTACCTTCAGGCATTTGGAAATTGCTCCCAAGGATGAACTAGACTTGTGGAGGTCTACAATTGTTTTTCTGAGGTCTTGGCTGATTTCTTTTGATTTTCCCATGATGTCAAGCAAGAGGCACTGAGTTTGAAGGTAGGCCTTGAAATACATCCACAGGTACACCTACAATTGACTTAAATGATGTCAATAGCCTATCAGAAGCTTCTAAAGCCATGACATAATTTTCTGGAATTTTCCAAGCTGTTTAAAGGCACAGTCAACTTAGTGTATGTAAACTTCTGTCGTGATAATGCACAGAAAACCCAGCCAACTGTATATTATCCGTGCCGTTGTTCAGCCACGACTCTGTGAAACATAAGTTATTGCAGTTGTTAATGTCCAGTTGGTAGGATAATCTCAAATGGAGATCATCCAGTTTATTCTCCAGTGATTGCACGTTGGCTAATCAAACAGATTGTAGAGGCAACAAATTCTCACAAGCACCCTACTCTCCGCCTTCTGTATTTCCTTATTTTCTTCATGCGAATTACGGATATTTGGGCCTTGTCTGGGAGCAACATATCCTTCGTGTCCGACTCATTAAAGAAAAAAATCTTTGTCTAGTTCGAGGTGAGTAATCGCAGTTCAGATATCCAGAAGCTCTTTTCGGTCATAAGAGACTGTAGCATCAACATTATGTGCAAAATAAGTTACAAACAATCAAGAAAAACACAAAATAGCACAATTGCTTAGAAGCCCATAAAACAGTAGCCATCCCTTCCGGCGCCATTCAATAACCAAAACCTATATTTTTTTTAAGTCAAAGTGTCATGTCATAGCTGACGCCCAATTATTTCTGCAGACATATTTGAATCCTAATTCAGAGCATATCTTTAAGAGTTTTGGGAAAATTTGGGAGCATAAAAAACTGAGGGAGATCGTACCTACATTCTGGCGCTAAACTTTTCATCACAGCTCCAACACTGGTGTGGTAGTGTCTGACCCGTCCTTCAGTTAACTGAGTGAACTCTGAGTCATATTTTTTGAGTCAACTCAGCATGTAGGCTGACCTTTGTTTGGAGCTTTTGGTAATGAAGCTATGTATGACTTGGGGAGTGAGTGATATGGTACGTGGTCTTCATTGGAATTTCCCATTCAATTTAGATTTTTTTGTGATTACTCGTCAACTCAGGGCAAGATAGGGCCTCCTGAGTGACGCAGTGGTCTAAGGCACTGCATCGCTGTGCCACTAGAGATTCTTGGTTCGACTCCAGGCTCTGTCGCAGCCGACCACGAGACCCATGGGGCGGCGCACAACTGGCCCAGCGTCGTCCGGGTTAGGGGAGGGTTTGGCCGGCAGGGTTGTCCTTGTCCCATCTCGCCGGCAGTGCATGCTGACACGGTTGCCAGATGTACTGTGTTTCCTCTGACACATGGGTGTGGCTGACTTCTGGGTTAAATGGGCATTGTGTCAAGAAGCAATGTGGCTTGGTTGGATTGTGTTTCAGAGGACGCACGGCTCTCGACCTTCGCTTCTCCCGAGTCCGTGCGGGAGTTGCAGTGATAGGACAAGACTGTACCTACCAATTGGATACCACAAAATTGGGGGGTTAAAAATAATAATAACAACAAACTCCGGGCAAGATATGGACAAATCTCTTTGGCCCAAGGCTTAAGAATTCCCACAGGTTATTTTTCCTCGTAACGTGTTCGGCTTTACAGCAGCAATTGGAACGTTAACGGGGCGCTTCAACCTAAATCCACAGTTAGTGAGTCTTGATCTTTACCTGAAATATTGATAAAAGTTTTATCATTGTTTATAGGCCTTAAAGATGGATTAGCTGACAACGTTACGAAAACGATGCACACACTTCAATGGGGCAGAAGGCTGTGTGGTGTTGTGATTCTGGATGGCCAGATGGCTAGCAACAATGACAAGAACCAGCCATGTGGGGAATCGTAGGTGGACGATGTAACTTGTTCTTTATACTATGTCTAGTTTTGCTAACATGGCTAAAATTCACTAGCTAGCTAACCAACAACTGTAGCGATGTATTTTGAGAGACAAGAAGTGCACATTGTGCAAATGTATGTGTTTTCAATAAACTTTGGAGACTAAATATAGTTGACATGTTGTCAACAATCTAAGCCAACTGTCTGTTTTGCGCCATAGTTGCGCGCGCATCAGTTTTTGTTGCTAAACATCAAAACTCTTCTATCGTAGCTTCTAAAACGGTCTCTCCGCCTCCTTCTTTTCAGTACGCTGCCTTTTTGTGGCCAGTCTCTGAAATCCCAGCAGGCCTCACCTGTAGGTTCATGGCCAACGGGGGTCCCCTAGCTGTCTGTCCACATAAATCAGCCTGCTAACACTTTAGAAAGGGCTCTCTGCAGTCAGCCCACAACCAATAAACATCATCACACACACAAGCAGGCACATGCATAATGCACATACACACACATTCTTTGTGGGGACACACATTTCAGTCCCATTCAAAATCCTATTTTCCCCCAATCCCAAACCGAAATAACCCGTACTCTTACCCTAACCCTAACCTTAATCTTAACCCATAAACCTAACCCTAAAACGAACCCTTAATGTAATTCTAACCCTAACACTAATTCTAACTTTAATCCTAAACCCCTTAGAAATAGCATTTGACCTCGTGAGGACTAACAAAATGTCCCCAGTTCATCAAATGTTTGTTCGTTGGGACTTCTGGTCCCCACAAGAATAGTTAAACACATCCACACGCCTGCAAGGACACACACACACACACACACACAATTCCAAACTGGTGATGTTATGCTAATGCTGCTCTGCCTACGGCTCCTAACCTTCCCACTCTACTACTTTTATGAGAAAGAAAGAACTCTCCGCTGAAAAGGACTTTTCTCTTTCCTTTATAGTGCATTACACCCACATATCCAAAGCTATATATATATATATGTGTGTTCAGACCCATTGACTTGTTCCATATTTTGTTACGTTACAGCCTTATTCTAAAATTGATTAAATTACATTTTTTTCCTCATCAATCTGCACACAATACCTCAATGACAATGTGAAAACAGATACCTTATTTACAAAAGTATTCACACCCTCTACAATGAGACTCGAAATTGAGCTTCGCTGCATCCTGTTTCCATTGAAAATCCTTGATGTTTCTACAACTTGATTGGAGTCCACCTGTGGTAAATTCAATTTATTGGACATGATTTGGAAAGGCACCTGCCTGTCTATGGTCCCACAGTTGACAGTGCATGTCAGAGCAAAAACCAAGCCATGAGGTTGAAGGAATTTTCCGTAGAGCTCCGAGACAGGATTGTGTCGAGGCACAGATTTGGGGAAGGGTACCAAAACATTTCTGCAGCATTGAATGTCCCCAACACAGTGGCCTCCATCATTCTTAAATGGAAGAAGTTTGGAACCACCAAGACTCTTCCTGGAGCTGGCTGCCTGTCCAAACTGAGCAATCGGGGGAGAAGTGTCTTGGTTAGGGAGGTGACCAAGAACCCAATGGTCAGTCTGACAGAGCTCTAGAGTTCCTCAGTGGAGATGGGAGAACCTTCAAGAAGGACAACCATCTATGCAGCACTCCAACCATCAGGCCTTCATGGTAGAGTAGCCAGAAGGAAACCACTCCTCAGTAAAAGGCAAATGACAGCCTGCTTGGAGTTTGTCAAAAGGCACCTAAAGGACTCTGACCATGAGAAACCAAGATTGAACACTTTCGCCTGAATGCCAAGCGTCACGTCTAGAGGAAACTTGTCACCATCCCTATGGTCAAACGTGGTGGTGGCAGCATTATCCTCTAGTGATGCCTTTCAACGGCAGGGACTGGGAGACTAGTCAAGATTTAGGGAAACTATTTCGATCTTGTGTCATTGCTGCAACTCCCCAAATGTTTCGGGAGGCGAAGCTTGAGTCATTCGCCCTCCAAAGCATGACCTGCCAAAATTGCTTCTTAACACCCTCCCGCTTAACCTGGAAGCGAGCCGCATCAATGTGTCGGAGGAAACCCCTTTCACCTGACGACCGAGGTCAGCCTGCAGGTGCCCGGTCCGCCACAAGGAGTTGCAAGAGCATGATGAGCCCAGTAAAGCCCCCCTGGCCAAACCATCCCTTAACCCGGACGGCGCTGGGCCAATTCTGTGCCACCCTATGGGACTCCCGATCACGGCCGGTTGTGATACAGCCCGGGATCAAACTAGGGTCCGTAGTGCGATGCAGTGCCTTAGACCGTTGCGCCACTCGGGAGCCCCGACTTACAGAGAAAGCCTTGATGAAAACCTGCTCCAGAGCACTCAGGACCTCAGACTGGGGCGAAGGTTCACCTTCCAACAGGACAACGACCCTAAGCACACTGCCAAGACAACACAGGAGTGGCTTCGGGACAAGTCTCTGAATGTCCTTGTGTGGCCCAGCCAGAGCCCGGAATTGAACCAGATCGAACATCTCTGGTGAGACCATTGGCGCTGGTGTGTGCATACATGTAGGAGGTGTATAATGTCATCTGTATTCTGATCTGTGTTCACTCACCCTGTGTGTCTGAATGAGTGACATGGTTATCATCTCAAGCAAGCAAATTAACAATAGATCTCTCCCGCTCTCTTTCCCACTCTCTCTTTGTCCTCCCTCCCTCCTATCTCTCTCTACCTCCCCATCTCTCGCAATATCTATTTTTCTTCTTTCTCTCTGCCTCTTCCCCTCTGTTTCTCCCTTTCTCTTTCTCCATTTGATTCCCTGTCCCTCTTCCTCGCTCCCTCACAGACTCCAGCAGTGATAGTGTTGGTCCGACCACCGTCTGCTGGGAGCCGCTGGGAGTCCATGGCTGCTGTGTGATTCATTACACTGTAAGTCGCCTCCGTTCACTCTTCCTCTGTGCTGTAATATGTGTATGTGTGTCTGCGTCTCTCCCTCTAGCCTTACGTTAGCTATATAGTGAAGTGTTACATGGAGTACAAGTGTGGGCAGACAACCAAGATACAGTATATTTTAGAATAGTAGAACGACACTAGAATATTCCTGCACTCTCTGCCTTCAGGAAATGAGCAGTGTACTCACCTCTGATGACAAACCTTAGTGTCTCAAGAAAATAAACACCCATCCAATGGGTCAGGACAAAAATCACACCCTAGAAATTCCCAGTGTTTACATTTTTTTCCCTACAGTTGTTTGCCACCATGCTTGTTGTTTTGGTGATTTATCTCTTCGCCTTAATACCTTACAGAGAACAAAGTGCTTGTCCATATGTCTCGGGCCCGTTTGCTGAAGACTGTAAAGAGCAGCCATGTGTGTTGCAGCCAAGGCTGCTTTCTGCTCAGCTGTGTTTGTGCAGCACTTTGTACCTCTGCTTCTCTTTTCACAGATGTTACTGTTTGTTTGTGCCAGTGGGGAAACTTCCCTTTAGTTACTGTATTATCCCTGAATACCTTTCTCCCATGGCTGCTCTTCATATTTTGTGAATGACTGTGGTTGAGTGTCTCACACACACACACACACACACACACACACACACACACACACACACACACACACACACACACACACACACACACACACACACACACACACACACACACACACACACACACACACACACACACACACACACACACACACACACACACACACACACACACACACACACACACAGAGAGAGAAATCGTACACATTCGCTCTCTCATACACATTCGCTCTCTCATACACATTCGCTCTCTCATATAAACACCAAACAGACACTCTCATATAAACACACACACACACCCAAGAGCTCTGACATAACCAGAGAGTTGCATTCAGCCTGGCAAGCTGAGAGGGTATGAGACAGGAGGTTGAATGTGAGCCCTCCTCTCTGCTCTGCCTCCTTCAGTCAGAGACATAGACTTGTCTCCTGGGCCTCGTGTCTAGGCCAGCTTCCTGACTTCCCTCGGATGGGACTGTGTGCTCCCCTTTTTGTCTGGGTAGGAGAGCAAAACATTCCTGCTTTGTGTGGATTGTTTGGACTTCGCCTCCAGATGCAATGTGATTCCTCCCCAATGTCCGTAATCCAAAGAGCATAGAGTGTATTTCCATTTGAAAATGCAAAGTCTTCAATGCAACAACCTGAGCTAGAAGGACTTGGAAATTGAAATGGAATCCACCTCACGACTCCATGGATGCTTTGTTCTCTAGAAGTAGGTGGGTCAATTATTGAATTATTAGTGCTTTGTAATGTAGAAGTAAAGTAAGTGGGTATGTTTATGTTTTTCCCCTCCCCAGCAATGATGATACGAGGGAAGCTATAGTATAGTGGACGTCCAAATTTGCCCGCAGCCAAAACATGTTCCTCAAGACTGCCAAGTGTGAATTAACAGCCTGGGAATGAACATGTGAAACCTTAATGCTTGAGACGAGTGTGAGTTATTTGAATGATACCTGTCTGGATACATTTCATACATGTGTTGTGACACGTAGATTATAATATGTGCAGAGGATGGGAAGCCTGCCAGGTCAAAGTGATACGCTGCTGTATACAGGATGTGTACATAATATTATCATATTTCAATGATTAACCCTCCGTGTTTTTGTTGCTTAACATAATAGTATTGCACTGGCACATCACAGAATGTAGCATACATCTTTGCTTATTATCATTTTGTAAAGTTGCACCCTCCTGAGTAAGCCCATTGGCTATGCATCAGGTCTGGTCCTTGACTAGTTGAATCAGGTGTGGGCTGGAACAGAAGCCTGTAATACCCAGGAGTCCCCTGACCTAGCGTAGCGTTATGGCATCCATAGCCAAAGTAGGTAAGTCATTACTGAAATAACTTTGGGTCTGTACTGAAAAGAACGGTCGCCCATTTCCCCATTATCCTCACCAGTATGGGTCTCGGCAGTGCCACGGGAAAGAGCTACATTTCACCCATCTCGGCTCCTCTCTGCCTCTCATGCCTTATTTGAGTTGTTACTGACTCTACTTGCTCTCCATCCTGCCATTTAAACAACACTACTATAGTGAAATCGAATCATTCCCCGCCGCCCCCTTCTCTCACACACATACACACACTTCAGCCATGGCATTGGAGTAACCTCAGCCTGCAATCATGCATTGATCCTCTGATCTCTGCCCTCAGTCTGTTGCTGTCCCCAGAGAGATGTAAAAGAGGATGAAGACTCTCTTTCACTCACTCACCCATGCTCCTTCCTCATATAGAAATACAGTTAGGCACTGATGATGCCCCAAGGCTACAGAAAGTCACACGTTTGAGCTCATCCCCGGTTTAGAGCAAATGGAGAGGATGGGCAATTGAAACAAGTAGACAAATTGACGCTGGCATTAAGGGCCCGGCCTCGAATCGGTAGTGAAAACTTGGGAGAAAATATAGCACATACTTAGTTAGGCTCAAGGTTAGAAATTACGCTTTTTTCACACCACTGGGAAACGTGTCCCTGGTCTCTATTAGTCAGTGAGTGTTTTTAGACCTAAAGCTAAAATTCCCTCTGATCCTGGCCTCGTTTCCCAGAGCCTTTTGTAAAAGTTAGACTCAGCAATATGACATTGTCAGTCTTTGATTCTCTTCTTCTCCTTGCATTCCATAGAGCTGTGTTAACTTTATGTACGCTTTGACGTAGAGTAGGCTATACATGTTAATCCTGAGAAACAAAATGCATATTAACCCAGGTAAACCCGTATTTCCCACCAAAACCAGAAGTGTCATTCTAAAGCATAAAAAACTCTGGGACAGAATCATTCTAAAAGCCAATTTATGCTCCAAAAATATGTTTGGAGGCTCCATATGGAGGGTGTGACGCAATTGTGGAGCACCTGGAGGCACGCAGAGGCCAAATGTAAGGGTCTCTTTTCCAATTTTAAAATGATAAACATTCAACATTGGCCATGCTGTCAATCCAGCATGACTTCTGCCGCGCTCAAAACAACTAGACCTGGGAAATCTCAGACTTCAGTGAGTTCAAGACAACTGGGAACTCTGGGGGGGAAAAACTAGCTCCGACTGGGGAAGATACATTTTGAACGGCCATCCAACTAGGAATTGCAAGTCGGGAACTTGGGCCTCTTTCTAGAGCTCCGACCTGAAGAACACTGGCGTCATCATGATTTAACTTAGTTTTTTTTCAGTCTTCTCTTGAAAGCACCACCACTATTTATTTTACCTTTATCCAACTAGGCAAGTCAATGTTCCCCTCATAATGTAGACTACTGTTCTGACTTAGTGGTTTAGCCTATAGCCCGTTTTAGAGAAATATAAAAATTGAATATTGTAAGAGATTTGATTGTCTGCTTATATTCTCCCTTTATTTATCCTACGGTTCTGACTTGGTGTGCTGTAAGAACGGCCCATGTTCTGAATTATTTTGCAGTACATTTCAAAAGGGCCTCCCGAGTGGTGCAGCTGTCTAATGCACTGCATCGCGGTGCTAGAGGTGTCACTACAGACCCGGGTTCAATCCCGGGCTGTATTTCAACCGGCCGTGATCGAGAGTCGAATAGGACGGCGCACAATTGGCCCAGCGTCGTCCGGCTTAGGGGTGGGTTTGGCCGTTATTGTTAATAAGAATTTGTCTTAACTGACTTGCCTAGTTAAAGATAGATTAAATAAAAAATGCCAAAAGTCCTGAACAAATAGTTATTGACTACGTTCGTCCTAGCTTTCTTCTTATCTTCTCGTCATTCATTCCCTTATGCCATAGTTGTACATCTCTATTGTCAGTAGAAACCACATTTGTTTTAAGCAAGTCAGCCATATCAGCTATCTTTTCAAAAAAGGCAGTAAATGAGGCTGAATGAACTGTTTCTCTGCCAGACAAGGCTCCACTGATAGCCAAGTGTAGCAGTGGTAAGGTGTTGGGACTCTGCTGTTGCTGTTGGGACAGCTTTATGTAGGCCCTAACAGTTTGTGGGCACCATCTGTCACCGTTATATTGCAATTAATGTATTGTTTAGTGTTGTGATGTGTAGTGGCTTTGCTGGCATGCATCCCCCCCAAATGTTTTTGTTTTGCCCCACCAAGATTTTCTCAAATCGCCACTGTCCCGGCACATCATGTTTCCATCTCCTTTACTCCTTTCTTGAGCACGCACACAGGCTGTTAACAGTTTAGTGAAATATGTTTTGTTCCGTAAACATATTACTATCAATGTTCCCGACTAGATTTCACTTGGTTTCCCAAATGAAGCACTGGGTAGCTGCAGGAACAAGGTTGGAGATCCCATGGCATTCAGAGTTTGGGTGAAATAAGTGTTCTATTTATTCCTTAGCTACTCATATCATCAATTTTAGAATAAGGCTGTAACGTGACAAAATGTGGAAAAAGGTCAAAGGGTCTGAATACTTTCAGAATGCAGCGTATGATTTGACTTCAATGACATTCTAAGGTTTGAAAAAGTTGACAAAAAAACGGATCACTTTTACGCTCAACATTTGCCACTTCATATGCGCACTCGCTCGTATAATGGGAAAAATATATGTTCTATTTTTATTCAGTTCAATTATATTCTTCTTACTATAAAATATATAGAGATAGATAGAGTTGAAGTAAGAAGTTTACATACACTTAGGTTGGAGTCATTATAACTCGTTTTTCAACCACTACACACATTTCTTGTTAACAAACTATAGTTCTGGCAAGTCGGGTTTGGACATTTACGTCTGGCAAGTCATTTTTCCAACAGTTGTTTCAGACAGATTATTTCACTTATAATAAACTGTATCAGAATTCCAGTGAGTCAGAGGTTTACATACACTAAGTTGACTGTGCCTTTAAACAGCTTGGAAAATTCCCGAAAATTATGTCATGGCTTTATAAGCTTCTGATAGGCTAATTTACATCATTTGAGTCAACTGGTGGTGTACCTGTGGATGTATTTCAAGGCCTACTCTCAAACTCAGTGCCTCTTTGCTTGACATCATGGGAAAATCTAAAGAAATCAGCCAAGACCTCAGAAAATAATTGTAGACCTCCACAAGTCCGGTTCATCCTTGGGAGCATTTTTCAAAACCCTGAAGGTACCACGTTCATCTGTACAAACAATAGTACGCAGGTATAAACACCATGAGACCACGCAGCTGTCATACCGCTCAGGATGGAGACGTGTTCTGTCTCCATCCTGAGAAAATCAATCCCAGAACAACATCAAAGGACCTTGTGAAGATGCTGGAGGAAACCGGTACAAAAGTATCTATATCCACAGTAAAACGATTCCTATGTTGACATAACCTGAAAGACCGCTCAGCAAGGAAGAAGCCACTGCTCCAAAACCGCCAGAAAAAAGCCAGAATATGGTTTGCAACTGCACATGGACAAAGATCATACTTATTGGAGAAATGTCCTCTGGTCTGATGAAACAAAATTGAACTGTTTGGCCATAATGACCATCATTATGTTTGGAGGAGAAAGGGGGAGGATTTGATCCCGAAGAATACCATCCCAACCGTGAAGAACAGGGGTGGCAGCATCATGTTGTGGGGGTGCTTTGCTGCAGGAGGGACTGGTGCACTTCACACAATAGATGGCATCATGAGCCAGGAAAATTATTTGGTTATATTGAAGCAACATCTCAAGACATCAGTCTGGAAGTTAAAGCTTGGTCACAAAAGGGTCTTCCAAATGGACAATGACCCCAAGCATACTTCCAAAGTTGTGGCAAAATGGCTTAAGGACAACAATGTCAAGGTATTGGAGTGGCCATCACAAAGCCCTGACATCAATCCTATAGAAAATGTGTGGGCAGAACTGAAAAATCGTGTGAGAGCAAGGAGGCCGACAAACCTGACTCAGTTACACCAGCTCTGTTAGGAGGAATGGGCCAAAATTCACCCGACTTATTGTGGGAAGCATGTGGAAGGCTACCCGAAACATTTGACCCAAGTTAAACAATTTAAAGACAATGCTACCAAATACTAATTGAGTATATGTAAACTTCTGACCCACTGGGAATGTGATGAAAGAAATAAAAGCTGAAATAAATAATTCTCTACTATTATTCTGACATTTCACATTCTTAAAATAAAGTGGTGATCCTAACTGACCTAAAACAGATTTTTTTTCTAGGATTAAATGCCAGGATTTGTGAAAAACTTGTGAAAAAAAATGTCGTTGGCTAAGGTGTATGTAAACTTCCCACTTCAACTGTATAAGCATACTGTATCTTGTCAGCTAAATGAACAACACTACAGCCTATGCCATGGACCGTAGCCAGATAACATACAGTAGACCAACTCATATTCTGTTCACCTGAAAAACATTTTCTTCTTATCATGATGTTTCTTTAGACCTGACTAAAATAAATAGTGGAATTGTGGTTTATTGTACCGGCAGTCTTTTGCAATACAGTAACTGTCTGACCGATTTTCATGACCGCTACAGCCCTAGTCCTATATAAACACATTCTCCCTGGACAACTTCCTTCACAACAGCTCTACTCAATAGTTCTGCTCTGAGAAGTGCAAAAAGTATGAATACCCTACATGCTGTACAGCCACTTCAGATGTCGGGCTGACCATGCAGACCGTTTAAAGCTCAAATGAAATACTGCGGAGTCGGACAACCATTTGGTTCAAACCCCCCCCAGGACCAACTCTTCAAAAGGCCCCCACCCCATGGCCCAACTTGCAACTCATCAGTCTGATGTGGTCCTAATAGCGCGTGGGGGAAAAAAGGAGCAGGGTCCGACGGCAGAGCATTTAAATGTCTGGATTCGAGCTTTGATTGATACTGTATGACAATTGAGCCAGATGAGAGCCCTACAGTAAAATACATTTTATGAGCCCAAGCCCCCCCAAAAAATGGACCAACGATTGTCCTGTTATCCAATACATCCTATAGGCTTTCCCATATATTACACACAACAGAAAATCATAAAAGCTCATAGATCTATTCTCTCTTGGGTAAATAAGCGAAACAAGCTCCAGTTGTCTTTTTGTGTGGACTATTTCTGTACTGCATTATAATATACTGTATTAGGCCTATATAGGCTGATATTACACACCTCTTTCAAACCATGATGCTGGGAGAGAACACACGATGCTGTTGCAGGACATGTGGCCTACAAACGTACAAATCTAGGCTAGCGAATCAGGTTTTAATTTAGAAAAATAGGGCCTATTTTACTTTTTAGATTTAGTTTGCTGAAGTGCGTTACCTTTCATAATATTTCCCCATGTTTGGCGTATTTCGTCAAAAATATTGTAACATATTGGGCAATACATATACATACAATACATATTTAATTTAACTGTGTACATAATGTTGCTGCTACCGTCTCTTACGACCGTAAATAACTTCTAGACATCAGAACAGCGATTACTCACCGCGGACATTGAGAAACTTTTTCCTTTAACGAGTCCAACGAGAAGACTTTCCTGCTTTCACTGGAACAGGCCCAGATCCCCGCCTTTTGCGTGAAGAAAGACGCAGGAAAAGGGGCTGCAGATCGGGCAGCCGGAGGTGAGCGAGTAAACTACCATCCATTGTTCTTGCTTACGTGCAATCGTTGGAAAATAAAGTTGATGACCTACGTTTTAAGATTATCCTACCAACGGGACATTAAAAACTTTAACATCTTATGTTTCACCGAGACATTGCTGAACGACGATACGGACAATATAGAGCTAGCAGGATTTTCCATGCACCGGCAGAACAGACGCTACCTACGAGGGGTGGGGTGTGTGTGTCTATTTGTCAATAACAGCTGGTGTGCAATGTCTAATATTTAAAAAGTCTTGAGGTATTGCTCGCCCGTACCTTATAAGCTGTAGACCACACTATCTACCAAGACAGTTCTCATCTATATTATTCGTCATCTATTTACCACCACAGAACAAAGCTAGCACTAAGACAACTCTCAACCAACTCTATAAGGCCATAAGCAAAGAAGAAAATACTCACCCAGAAACGGTGCTCCTAGTGTGACTTTAATGCTGGCAAATCAAATATATAGCCCTTCGTACATCAGCTTATATCTCAAAGTGCTGTACAGAAAGCAATGCAGGTGTAGAAGCACGGGGGCTAGGAAAACTCCCTAGAAAGGCCGAAACCTAGGAAGAAACCTAGAGAGGAACCAGACTATGTGGGGTGGCCAGTCCTCTTCTGGCTGTGCCGGGTGGAGATTATAACAGAACATGGCCAAGATGTTCAAATGTTCATAAATGACCAGCATGGTCAAATAATAATAATCACAGGCAGAACAGTTGAAACTGGAGCAGCAGCATGGCCAGGTGGACTGGGGACAGCAAGGGGTCATCATGTCAGGTAGTCCTGAGGCATGGACCTAGGGCTCAGGTCCTCTGAGAGAGAGCAAGAAAGAGAGAATTAGAGAGAGCATACTTAAATTCACACAGGACACCGGATAGGACAGGAGAAGTACTCCAGATATAACAAACTGACCCTAGCCCCCCGACACAAACTACTTCAGCATAAATACTGGAGGCTGAGACAGGAGGGGTCAGGAGACACTGTGTCCCCATCCGATGACACCCCCGGACAGGGCCAAACAGGAAGGATATAACCCCACCCACTTTGCCAAAGCACAGCCCCCACACCACTAAAGGGATATCTTCAACCACCAACTTACCATCCTGAGACAAGGCAGAGTATAGCCCACAAAGATCACCGCCACGGCACAACTCAAGGGGGTTCATCTGTTTTTCCAAATTTTTACCAGCATGTCACATGTGCAACCAGAAAAAAATCCTAGACCACCTTTAATCCACACACAGCGACGCATACAAAGCTCTCCCCCGCCCTCCATTTGGCAAATCTGACAATAATTATATCCCCCTGATTCCTGCTTACAAGCAGAAACTAAAGCAGGAAGTACCAGTGACTCGCTCAATACGGAAGTGGTCAGATGACGCGGATGCTACACTACAGGACTGTTTTGCTAGCACAGACTGGAATATGTTCCGTGATTCATCCAATGGCATTGAGGAGTACACCACCTCAGTCATCGGCTTCATCAGTCCCCACAGTGACTGTATGTACATATCCCAACCAGAAGTCATGGATTACAGGCAACATCCGCATCGAGCTAAAGACTGCCGCTTTCAAGGATTGGGACACTAATCCGGATGCTGATAAAAAAAATCCTGCTTTGCCCTCAGACGAACCATCAAACAAGCAAAGCGTCAATACAGGATTAAGATTGAATCCTACTACACTGGCTCTGAAGCTCGTTGGATGTGGCAGGGCTTGAAAACTATTACGGACTACAAAGGGAAACCCAGACGTGAGCTGCAGAGTGACGCGAGCCTACCAGATGAGCTAAATGCCTTTTTATGCTTGCTTTTAGGCAAGCAACACTAAAGCATGCACGAGAGCACCAGCTGTTCTGGATGACTGTGTGATAATGCTCTCGGTAGCCGATGTGAACAAAACCTTTAAACAGGTCAACATTCACAAAGCCCTGGGACAGACTGATTACCAGGATGTGTACTCAAAGCATGCGCGGACCAACTGTCAAGTGTCTTCACTGACATTTTCAACCTCTCCCTGACCGTATACTACTATGCGGTTGTCTGAGCTTTCTATTCATTAATCATTTTGTTTGCAAAGGAAAAGTAAATGTCGACTGTTTTAGCATTTTCAATGTGCGCCTCAGCAGAAATATTTGTTCATGTCCCATATGCTTTTGTCATTGCGACAATAACTTTGTCTCTCACAAGTTCACACAAACACCAGTAAGTACATACATGTGCACATATACATACACACACACTTGTGCTTTTTGTCCTTGGTTCTGAAAACTGAAGCCTGGCGTCAGTGAAGATCTCTCAGGGTGTCATCTTAAGGACACAACTAGAGTCACTCTGAAAGCCTCTGTTGACATCTGTTTCTGTTGGAGAGGTATTCAGCGCTGGTTAAGAAAGTTCATGTGGAGTTCTTGCCCTTCATTGTGCATAACTCAAAGTTCTTGGAGACTATAATAATATGTAGATGTTTTTATGCGTTCTGAAAACACTGGGTGGTTTGGGGGTTGTCTCCCCTGGTTTCTATGTTGTAGTTGTGCTCAGTGGATTAAGAAATGAAAGGGAAAGGTGTTTGAGTGAGTCATGAGGACTGAACTTGAAGAAATTTGCCTGAACATTTCGGTCATTTTTTTCCCTACTTGTTCTTGGTACTGATGTTGCTCATTTTCCGTTGAAGTATTTAAGTGTCTGTTTACAACAACAAAAATGTGTGTGCTTTGCATGTGTGTGTAAGCTTGTGTGTGCATGTGTTGGTCTAAGTGTACTCCACCCACACATCTCTCAGTGCTGCCTGTTCTCTGTCTGCACTCTGGCTGCCGGTTGGTGGTTGCCCCCGGGGCAGCATGCATCTTCCCCCTGGGACTCTGCGGAGTCTTTCCCATGGTATAACTCCCAGACCTTCCGCAACAGCACACAGCCCTGGAATGCACTTTCTTTCCTTCTCTCTCGCTCTCGGCAAGACAAAATGCCCCAGAATTTGAAGAATGCAGGGCTGTTCTGTTTCTCATTGAGTGGCAGAGAGGCCAGGGGGAGAGGGGGGGAAACAGGCCTAGGAGGCTCATTAACCCTTCCAGGGGTACGGACCATACCCAAAAACCAATCTGTTACCGCAAATTGCTTGTACCTTAGTTGGAACATTTGAAGAAAGTTCAAATGTAAAGTTTTCAGAACGTTTGGGACTACGTTGGACTGTTACTGAACGTTGTAGGAGCGTTTATTTACTTATTTGTATTGGATGGATGGATGACAAACAAAAGGAAACAACAGTAGAAATATGTGTGTTTGTGATTCTGTGCATCTCTAAGCACGTCTCCATCCAACCATTTCATGTGGATGAATTACCTGACGCATGAAAAAAGGCACGGCCAAGCTAATGGAAACATGAAATTCCCGGTAAAAAAAAAAATGCCGACAGACAATTTGTATGCTCGACATAGTTGGATCTTTTTGTGTCGGTAGAATGTATGAAATGAGTTATGAACGTCACAGGGTGGTGAATGTGCAAGGTGATGAGCTGGACACTCTTTTCCATGATGGATGGCTGCTGTTTGACAAATACTAATAATATCTCTCTTCTTCATAATCATCTCGTAATGTAGGTAGCCTACCCCCACTGTATCTGCGAGCTGTTGGCTAGAGAGCATGTTTCAAGAGTGGGAACATCTGCTAAGTAACCAACAGTTTTTGTGACAAAACCATCAGTAGAATTGAAAATGAGATGGAAACTCATTTAACTTGTGTTTTTCATTCGGTACATTGGAATTTAACTGTCAGTCATTTTTATGTGCATTAAGTCATCACGCACAGGCTAATATACACAGAATGCCAGTTTGATGGAAACAAATCTCTTGTTGGAAAATGGGCATATTGTTTTATGCAGATTTTAGAATATTTGGATGGAAATCTGTTGCAAATTGGAACAGCTACTGGCTGTTTATTTTTGTCACAGCAAGCCTTGTGTTGAATCCCCTCAGCATCTTGCATTGTAAATCTGCTAGAGAAAATCCAGCGTGAATAAGCGCCCTCTGGGAACACAGCTGAGGAACCTTCAGTGTTCCTGCTCCAAAGTGTCCACACAGTGAATAAAAATGAATTTCCACCGCAAATGTCTTTTGTAAGACAAGCAGCAGTGCTACATGCTGATTGTCCTTCAGTTTGTGGTATTAGACCAACACGGGTTTGTGTATGTAGTACACACACACACACACACACACACACACACACACACACACACACACACACACACACACACACACACACACACACACACACACACACACACACACACACACACACACACAGCGAGTGAGAACCGGCCAGCACTTCACCATAGTACATCACACTGGACACAATCTATTACAGCGCTTAGTGTTGTGGATCATCAATAATATGCGTTATTGCCCAGCAAGCCAATAAAGATTATATGGTGGGACATTTAGTGCTGTGATGCATCGATTGAGGAGTTAAGCCGTGGCACTTTTATCTCAGCCCTATAGACCTCTGAGGAGTTCTCAGCACATCCAGCCACCCTCTGTCTGCGGTCAATAATGTTCAATGTGGAACAAAACCACTGTTTCTTAGTTCGCCTATTTCTCCCACTTTTTGTCATTTAAGTGGCTTGTTTTAGCATTAAAGCAGACTCTCATTAGGGAAAGAAATTGCTGTCCTACAACAATTGCTGTCCTGTAATTATCTGATAATACCTATTGTATGACTCTACTAACAGTGATTGGCATTGTTTGTTTGTTGGTATTACACAACGGTGTATCTGTACCAATGCAATGTATCTCACAAATATTAGGTGACAGTTATATTGGACTGTGTACTATACGAGTACCAGTGCTGTCCCTAATTCTGGTATTTTAAGTGGTTTTCATCCAATATACTGTCCTTTTAACCTCCACCTTCCATAATGATTTGAACTAAAACCTCTATTAAAGAGGCTTGGTGACTGGATGTCTCCTGTGATGGCAATTACTCTTAGTACAACCCATTCCCTGATGCAGCACTAACATTTTAAAACTCTTTAACATAAAACTCTTGAACGTGCCGTCCTTGGTCAGCTCTCCCGCTATCTCTCTCAGAATGACCTTCTTGATCCAAATCAGTCAGGTTTCAAGACTAGTCATTCAACTGAGACTGCTCTTCTCTGTATCACGGAGGCGCTCCGCACCGCTAAAGCTAACTCTCTCTCCTCTGCTCTCATCCTTCTAGACCTATCGGCTGCCTTCGATACTGTGAACCATCAGATCCTCCTCTCCACCCTCTCCGAGTTGGGCATCTCCGGCGCGGCCCACGCTTGGATTGCGTCCTACCTGACAGGTCGCTCCTACCAGGTGGCGTGGCGAGAATCTGTCTTCTCACCACGCGCTCTCACCACTGGTGTCCCCCAGGGCTCTGTTCTAGGCCCTCTCCTATTCTCGCTATACACCAAGTCACTTGGCTCTGTCATAACCTCACATGGTCTCTCCTATCATTGCTATGCAGACGACACACAATTAATCTTCTCCTTTCCCCCTTCTGATGACCAGGTGGCGAATCGCATCTCTGCATGTCTGGCAGACATATCAGTGTGGATGACGGATCGCCACCTCAAGCTGAACTTCGGCAAGACGGAGCTGCTCTTCCTCCCAGGGACGGACTGCCCGTTCCATGATCTCGCCATCACGGTTGACAACTCCATTGTGTCCTCCTCCCAGAGCGCTAAGAACCTTGGCGTGATCCTGGACAACACCCTGTCGTTCTCAACTAACATCAAGGCGGTGGCCCGTTCCTGTAGGTTCATGCTCTACAACATCCGCAGAGTACGTCCCTGCCTCACACAGGAAGCGGCGCAGGTCCTAATCCAGGCACTTGTCATCTCCCGTCTGGATTACTGCAACTCTCTGTTGGCTGGGCTCCCTGCCTGTGCCATTAAACCCCTACAACTCATCCAGAACGCCGCAGCCCGTCTAGTGTTCAACCTTCCCAAGTTCTCTCACGTCACCCCGCTCCTCCGCTCTCTCCACTGGCTTCCAGTTGAAGCTCGCATCCGCTACAAGACCATGGTGCTTGCCTACGGAGCTGTGAGGGGAACGGCACCTCAGTACCTCCAGGCTCTGATCAGGCCCTACACCCAAATAAGGGCACTGCGTTCATCCACCTCTGGCCTGCTCGCCTCCCTACCACTGAGGAAGTACAGTTCCCGCTCAGCCCAGTCAAAACTGTTCGCTGCTCTGGCTCCCCAATGGTGGAACAAACTCCCTCACGACGCCAGGACAGCGGAGTCAATCACCACCTTCCGGAGACACCTGAAACCCCACCTCTTTAAGGAATACTTAGGATAGGATAAAGTAATCCTTCTCACCCCCCCCCTTAAAATATTTAGATGCACTATTGTAAAGTGGCTGTTCCACTGGATGTCATAAGGTGAATGCACCAATTTGTAAGTCGCTCTGGATAAGAGCGTCTGCTAAATTACTTAAATGTATGTAAATGTAATTTTAATTCCCTGGACAGCAGCCCTCCGATGATAATTGGAAAATAAATGTAATTGAGAGTGTGAAATATTACATGTTGTAATTAGAGGTTAACCTTATTGTTGGACAGATGTTTTGTAAAAGGAATCAGAAAATTGACTGAAGGAGCATTATTTGACAGTGAAACGGCTCGTAGAATGGGGATGCTAGTTCTCGCTGTTGGATTTAAAGTATCATCTGCAATTCATCTTAGTGACCATATTTACTACTCAGATGTGTTTTCATCTCTGCCCCTCAGATTGGTCAGCAGTGAACTTCCTTCATCATACACAAAATGGCTACTATGCCAGGATCTCTTATTTCCCTATGAGCATCTTCTACAATGCCTTCAGAAAGTATTCACGCCCCTTGACTTTTTCCACATTTTGTTGTGTTACGGCCTGAATTTAAAATCTATTAAATGGATATGTTGTCACTGGTCTACTCAATTCCCCATAATGTCAGTGTAATTCTGTTTTTAGGAATGGATATAAATCATTTAAAAATGAAAAGCTGAAATGACTTTGAGTCAATAAGTATTCAACCCCTTTGGTATGGCAAGCCTAAATAAGTTTAGGAGTAAAAATATGCTTAACAACTCACATAATAAGTTGCATGGACTCTGTGTGCAATAATAGTGTTTATATGAGTTGAGTGACTACCTCATCTCTGTACACCGACAAATACAATTCTGTAAGGTCCCTCCGTCGAGCAGTGAATTTCAAACAAAGATTGACCCACAAAGACCACAGAGGTTTTCCAATGCCTCACAAAGAAGGGGCACCTATTGGTAGATGGGTAAAAAAAATAAAAACAAAGCAGACATTGAATATCCTTTTGAGCATGGTGAAATTAGTAATTATACTTTGGATGGTGTGTCAATACACCCAGTCACTACAGGCATCCTTCCTAACTCAGTTGCCAGAGAGGAAGGATACCACTCAGGGATTTCTCCAAGTGGCCAAATGTGACTTTAAACAGAGTTTACTGGCTGTGATAGGAGAAAACTGAGGATGGATCAACAACATTGCAGTTCCTCCACAATACTAAGCTAAATGACTGAAAGAAGGAAGCCTGTACAGAATACAAATATTCCAAAACATGCGTCCTGTTTGCAATAAGGCACTATTGTAAAACGGAAGAAAATGTGGCAAATAAATACAAAGAGTTAATATTGGAGCAAATGCATCACTGAGTACCATGGTGGTGGCTGCATCAGGTTATGGGAATGCTTGTCAGTGTCATGGACCAGGGATTTTTTTTAGGATAAAAAGAAACTGAATAGAGCTAAGCACAGGCAAAATCCTAGAGGAAAACTGGGTTGTCTGCTTTCCAACAGACACTGGGAGACAAATTCACCTTTCGATAGGACAATAACCAATAACACAAGGCCAAATATACACTGGAGTTGCTTACTAAGACAACGTTGATTATTCATGGGTGGCATAGTTACATTTTCAAGTTGATTTAAGTCAAAACTGTATCACAAGATATGAAAATGGCTGTCTAGCAATGATCAACAACCAACTTTTTATAATTGTAATGGCTTTAAAAAAATAAAATAAAATGTCACGTTTATTTATTTAACCAGGTAGGCCAGTTGAGAACAAGTTCTCATTTACAACTGTGACCTGGCCAAGATAAAGAAAAGCAGTGCGACAAAAAAAACAGAGTTACACATGGGATAAACAAACGTACAGTCAATTACACAATAGAAAATCTGTATACAGTGTGCTTAGCAGATACGAAAAGACAATCAGTATTTACCTGGCTAAAAGAGAAGGGATATAATATCTATTGTTAAAAGGAAACTCATTCAATAATTTTAGATGAAGTTGTGTGGAAACAGGACTGGAATTGAATGGAGCTGAAGGGTGGGACTGATAACAAGAACCAATGTAAAATGTGTATAGGTTCAGAACGTTTGGGAAACAGCACAGTTAAAATACAGTGGGGAGAACAAGTATTTGATGCACTGCCGATGTTGCAGGTTTTCCTACTTACAAAGCACGTAGAGGTCTGTAATTTGTATCATAGGTACACTTCAACTGTGAGAGACGGAATCTAAAACAATCTAAAAAATCCAGAAAATCACATTGTATGATTTTTAAGTAATTGATTTGCATTGGATGGACATCAGAAAAAGATGGGAGCGGTTGAGGGTAGATTTAACTATTGTAAAATAGATTGTGTCTGTAAAATGTATATAATGTGCATAAGCTGGAAGTAGAAGCCGAAGTGGTGTTGTTGATTAGTTTACTCCAATTAGGGGAGGGAAAGTATGATTACTGAAAAAAAAAACTTTACAGATCTTGAATCATTTAAAAAAATAATATTGTGCAAATATTGTACAATCCAGGTGTGCAAAACTCTTGGAGACTTGCCCAGAAAGACTCACAGCTGTAATCGCTGCCAAAGGGGATTCTAACATGGTATTCATACCCCTTGACATACTCCACATTTTGTTGCGTCACAGCCTGAATTCAAAATGAATTAAATATACTTTCTCACCCATCTACACACAATACCCAATAATGACAAAGTGAAAACATTATTTTTAGAAATGTTTGCACGTTTATTGAAAATGAAATTACAGAACTATCTCATTTATCCTTGGGTATGTCTTTGGGTATGTCTTCTTGGGTATGTCTTCTTGGGTATGTCTGTATCAGCTTTTGCACATCTGGATTTTCTCCCATCCTTCCTGGCAGATTTTCTCAAATTCGGTTAAGTTAGATGGGGAGCGGCGGGAAACAACAATCTTCAGGTCTTCCCACAGATTTCTTGAGTAGCTCAACCACTTTCATATTCTTGTTCTGAAGCCATTTCAGCGTTGCTTTGACTGAATGCCTGGGGTCGTTGTCCTGTTTGATTGTAAAATCTTTGCCATAGCCTAAGGTCGTTTGGCTCTATTTATCGTTCACTCTATCCTGCCAGTTTCCAAGTCGCTTCCGCTGAGAAGCATCCCCATAGCATGTTGCTGCCACCACCATGCTTCACTCTCTGGCGCCCTTCAAACTTCAGCAGGGAGTGGCCTGCTTTAAAATGATTATTAACAACTCGGTCCACACCCCTGGTGCCACACTCTTAGCTCCCCTCTTCCTGCCACTGTAGCCATCACATAGTGAATCCACAAGCTACATTTTGAATGCCTTCGGGGACCACCGCCTACAGGGTCCCTCACACAATGTTGAGCATCCCTCAATACATCATACTTACACCATTTTCTGCCTGTGCATCCAACGTTGTAATAGCTCCTCAGTTGGTCGAGATGGTCAACACCGCCCATTTTCTTGTTGTAATCCAAGCCCTGGAACAGATATACTGTAAATTTGTTCCGCCTGAACTTGGACACGGGTTCTTCCCTGAGCTGTTTGTGGACAGAAGATGCATCCCTTTTCTTTCCTCCAGCGACATGCCATTACTTTAACTGCAGGACATTTCACACACTGACACTTCTGTAGCGTTCCCTCCATAATGGCATCATTGAAGCTCTTATGATTGGGCCTTATTGTGGCACAGTAATAGGTGTCGGCATTAACCAAGTCTCTCACCCGAGGAATGGATGAAAAAAGTTGTCTGGGTAAAGGTGTTGGTGTAACAATAGGTAGCCTCTCATGAGCTCCATTACATCTCTGTCGGCTAAGCTGAGCTCAGTTTACTTTGTGCAAATTGTCTGTCTCATTTGTTGAATTTATATCTGAAAAGGGCATGTACCAACTTACTTGCTCAAAGCGGTTGTGTGGCATTTTGAAAGCTAGTGTGTGGTACCCTGAGGGCGGCGTCAGTAGACCTGTAGTCAATGAGAGAGGGTAAGTGGTTGATGCTCATGAGAATATTGATGCCTATTAAACATTTAATCTCCTCTTCAAACATGCCAAACCATGATAGGGAGGCATTGGATGTGGTGATGGACAGGTTGGTGTTAAAAAATAAAAAACAGACTCCTAACACTTAAAAACACCTCCAAAACACCTGCCACTTTTATTTTAGGCCCAGTCTGTGTGGTACAAGGGTGTGGGGTGGGACTTAGGGCAGACGTACAGTCATGGACGAAAGTTTTGAGAATGACACAAATATTAATATTCACCATGTTTGCTGCTTCAGTGTCTTTAGATATTTTTGTCAGATGTTACTATGGAATACTGAATTTCATAAGTGTCAACGGCTTTTATTGACAATTACATGAAGTTGATGCAAGAGTTAATATTTGCAGTGTTGACCCTTCTTTTTCAAGACCTCTGCAATCTGCCCTGGCATGCAGTCAATTATCTTCTGGGCCACATCCTGACTGATGGCAGCCCATTCTTGCATAATCAATGCTTGGAGTTTGTCAGAATTTGTGGGTTTTTGTTTGTCCACCTGCCTCTTGAGGATTGACCACAAGTTCTCAATGGGATTAAGGTGTGGGGGGGGTTTCCTGGCCATGGACCCAAAATATCGATGTTTGGTTCCCCGAGCCGACCCTTTGATGTCAAATGTGAGCTCTGTGCACACATTTCAAGTTAGGATGAAACTTTTAGCGATATCACTTTTAGCGATATCACCAACAATTCCAAAAAATCTTGGCAATATCAAGTAAACATGTTTTCAGATTTGGAGTGTTTAAATACTCACATGTACAGGTTTGCTGGTGTGATTTGTAGGGTACACTTAAATTCTTAGGCCCCGAGCTCCAATATGCAGTACTAGTGGGAAAAAAAAAGTAGAAATGGCACTATATACATCATAACTGTAGCAGTGATGAATGAATAAATGTCTATGGGGTGGAAGCAGAGTAAAGACTGTTGAGGGGAATATGTCCATAGGGGGAAAAGTATGTAAGGTAAGTGACTGTTGAGGGGGGAGCAGGTAGCTGACTATTGGTGGGTATTCAGCATGATGATTTGAGGGTAGAAACTATTAATATCACTCTCTAAAGCACCTGCAACGGTGAAGTTGCCGTGTCAGGCTGTGATGCAGCCTGACAGTATGCTCTCGATGGTGCTCCTGTAGAACACTGAGGGACCTCGGGACCTCAGGCCAAATTTCTTCAGTGTCCCGAGGCTGAAGAGTTGCTGTCATGCCGTCTTCACCACGGTCTCTCTGAGATGTGTATGCAGAAGTTATTGACCGTCTCCATGGCGGCCCCGTTGATGAGGATGAGGGCTTGTCCAGCCTGGTTCCTCCTGAATTCCACAATCTGCTTGCATTCTTCCGCACACACACAACATTGTTTATTTTGGCTACTAAACACATTTTACACATGTAAACACACACACACACCATTATCGACCCCCCCCCCCCCCCACACACACACACAAACACACACACTGAGGTGGCCAGGTGAGGCTAACACTAGCTCCCAAAGCCGGAGATCAATTTATTTAGGTGGAAGGAAAAAGAGGGGGGCTGGGGATACCTCATTATCTCTAGCCACAGACAGCCTCTGGATGGAATTTACTGGCTGGTAAATGCAACATGACGTCCAGACAGTCCACCACTGACAGCGCAAATGCTTTATCTCCCAGGGAATGAGTATTCCTCTGTCATGTCGATTCAGCCAGCCGTAAAGGAGAGGGGGGAGAGGGATTGGATATGGAGGGGGGAAAGGAGTGAGGACAGAGGGAGGAAAAAGAGAGATGGGGAGGGGGGAAATTGAGAAAGGATCCCTTGATTTAAATGAATGGTAGAAGTTGGAGGAGAATGAATGAGCGAGAAAAGAGATTCACACTTGTTTTGCCATCGGAATATCAACCCTGTGCCAACACCTTTAAATGGAAACATAATCTCATTGGTAGCCTGATCTATCATATATTTTAGTGTATGATTCCTCAAACTGGCATTGCCATAACTAACAACTTAACATACAGCATTTCTAATAAACCCTCAGTATTTCCAAATCTTCATCTCCATCAGTAATCGGAGTGGCAGTCTTGGCTGGGTGGAGGGAAGCAGCAGGTGTGTGTGAGATGTTGCCTGGCACAAACATAGAGAACCAAGTATTATGAAATCACCAGCAGATGGGCACTATTCCTGTCAAAGATGTCTCCTTTTTTAATGGGAAATTCTTCCCAAAATAAGCTACACATTTTCTGCTAGTGAATTGTGGAGCATCATATGGAATATCAACAGAGGGGGGGAGACGCTCTCAGACTTCCCTCCAAAAAAAGTATTGAGTTCTAATGAGGTTAACCTCCCCAAGAACTTCTCTCACACTGTGCATCTTTGTGTTTATTGGCTTGTTTATATCACCCTTAATATGTAGAATTAGCCACGAGGACTGCCACACTATAGCTTGTCCTGTTACTCAGAGGAGATGTATGCTGATACCCTGATTGTAGACAGCATTGGTTTAGCAAGTATTGGTTTAGCACTGTAGTCTTCCCACAACTGTAGCATTCTTGTGTCTGCCTGTGGACTGCCCACAAACCAATCCCTGACAGTCAGACACAAAGACACACACACACACACAGAGTGAGGGGTGACTGAGTTCGACTCTAACTCTACCTCTCTGCAACCCCTCAGGTACATTCCTATATTTCCAATGCACCTCTTTCACAAACTATCCAGTCGCCACCATCAAATGGTCTGAATGGACAGTTGTGATTCGTATGCGTGGAGCGCGCTGTAACATTCACGTATTAACATTCATCTTTGTTTACTGCCAATAATGTAAAAGAATAGCCTAAAAAAATGTATATATGTTAGGGTTAGAAAGACAGTTTAATGAAGTTTGAGGCATTTGTAAGATATTTTTCAAGAATCAATGGGTAGGTTATCATTCTTTTAAAGCCACATACATTTTCTGACTTAAAGTAAATGGAGTTGTTTTAAGAAGGTCATACCAAGGATCGTTTAGCTATTTGATTTTGAATTGTTAGACCCCTTTAAGACATATTTGATGAACAATTATTTTTGGTCTTACTGCTATTAGCCCACACAAACACATTGTATAACATATTCACTAAATAGTAACATGTATACTGTTGGTTTTGAAGTGTTTCTCCTCTCTATCTTGAGAGATATAAGAAACATCTGTAAATGTTTGTTTTACATGTAATAAAAGACTATAATTTATTAGCTCAGTTCAAATGTCCTACCCATCAGAACCCCAAATATAAGCGTGTTTGTAAACAAACACTGTATAGCCTCAAAACATGGTTAAAACATAAGTGTTGATATCATGGATGGTCATTCAGTGTATCCATAGCTCTGTCCATTAATTTGAGAGCCGTGGCATTTCTCCAGCCCCATCCATTTAGCTTTTTACCAAAACACTCGCAGGATGACTTATCACAGAGTGGGCCTTCAACAGTTAGGCTGCAGGGGGAGGTGAGCGATGGCAGTGGTGGCAGCCAGACAGACAGGAGGGAAAACAGTGATTTCAGTGGCTGCCATTTGTATTAATCAGTTCTCTCTCTCAGGTGCTGTCTGAGCTGTGGATAATGAGTGTGGCCCACTCGAGGGCGCATCTGTCACCTGGACGTGCCCTTTCACAGCCTGCCAGTAGGATTGTGTGCATGCATGCGTGCGTGCCTACACACACACACACACACACACACACACACACACACACACACACACACACACACACACACACACACACACACACACACACACACACACACACACTTCCTATCCCTACCTTGTTCCCTATCCAGCGCTTGTGTGTAAAGCAGGTCAGTGTCTGTGGGCGGATGCTATTATCTGTGGTCCCTCTTTTCCTCTGATAACCAGGACTTTCCACATGCCAGAGGGAATTACCCTCACCCAGTGCTGATTCATTTCACAGACCCACAGGCCGTGCCCAATATAGTCACATAAGGAAGGTAAAACATATAGGGCTGTGACGGTCATGGAATTTTGGATGACGGTTTTTGGCCAGACAAGTGGACGAGGTCACCATAATAACCGGTCGAATAGCAATTTTTGCATATACAGTATAGAGATTTTTTTGACAAAAATGTTCTCCTTTCCTCCACTCCTGACTGCATATGCTGCCATAGGAATAGAATCAATAGAACAGATGTCCGCATTCAAGTCAATGATGGCATAACGGGTGGACTGGCGGACATCGCGAGTGTACCCGGAGAGACTATTAGGACACATCTGACGCTTAAACCAACTAGAAAAAAACTGGCCCTTCCCTTAGCCCTATCGAAACCCTTAGCCCTAACCTTGACCTCATTTGTATCAATTCTGAAACGACAAATCGGTTTGGCCTGTTCTTATAGCCTTTTCCAGTGTACCCACAGGAGCAAAGCAGGACATACATTTAGAAAGTAAAAGCAGGATATGTGCTATGATTTGTTGATTCTACTCAACTGACATTACGAAAAAAACAAATTGTATGATCCACATCAGTTGAATGAACATTCTACATGGCAATGGAAATGATTGTGTCACGGCCATTACAGGTAGCCATTGTGAGTGTACCCATGGGTTTACCAGCCAGATTGCCAGGGTTAGAGGTTCCAAACCATTTATTTATTCTATTGCTGCAGGGAGGGGGGGGGGAATTGCCTAGACAACCGAAGACTTGTTTGCTACAACACCTTGCTTGTTTCAGCAAGGAGCAACCATGTTTTATCACGTTGTTAGGAGTCCATGTTACCAAAGAAACTGACTCATCCACAAGAAGGGACGGTCGGCCTGTCTTCAGTCAGCTGTTTGTTCGAAATATGACCGGGTATTTTATTTTCATGACTGTCGACATCCATAATCGTCGGTTACACAAGGCTATACAGTAATTTTGCCAGCCTTAAGAACATATTCATTGGCAATGCGAAACACCTTCATAAGCTCTTCATTGACATTTCTGAACGTTTGTCACTCGAGGTTCAGGTTGTCACCCTGTGCTAACCTTCATACAGTAAAGCTATTGATAATGGTATTTTCCTTTTATCAATTAAGATATTGACAACGTACAGCATAATGTCTTCATTTTTGGCGTAGGCCTAAGTTCCGATTCCCACTCTTGACCTTAGATTTACAAGATTTATTATTCTGCTCCCTTATCGCTTCAATGCAGATATTGTTTAATGTCAAGAAGTCAGTGATTGAGTGCCTAATGAAAATGTAGACTTTCTGGAAATAAACACATCCCTAGATGGCAGTTCTACAGACATTCTTGGGCAGTCAGGCTTTGTTTACTCTCCACTTCCAATTCAAACTTAACTTTGAATTTGATTTCTGATATTTCTATGCTGAAGCACCATAGTCTTTTTCGGGGATGTAAAAATCATTGAGTGGTAGACAGTCTGAAGGAACCGAAGTTCACATTAGGTCGTCATAATTCAACTACGAGTCCCATGAGGTATTGCTTTATGACATTTCTCCTAAAGGATGAAGGGTAATATGGCGGGCCCGTCAGAGCTGGGCAGTTCTCAGATGGACTGAATTAGATTTCTCTTTTTATCTTCTCTTCACTCATTCCTGCCCCCAGAAATGCAATAGCTGTTAACCCATTAAAGTCCTCTAACTATATTTACACTGAAAAATATTATTAACGCAGGGTTTGGTTCCATGTTTCATGAGCTGAAGTAAAAGATCACATAAATATTCCATACACACAAAAGCTTTTCTCTCAAATTGTGCACATATGTGTTTACATCCCTGTTAGTGAGCATTTATCATTTGCCAAGATAATCCATTCACTTGACAGGTGTCCTATCAAGAAGCTGATTAAACACAGTATCATTACACAGGTGCACCTTGTGCTGGGGGCAATAAAATGCCACTATAAAATGTGCAGTTTTGTCACATAACTTGAGACATCTGTGACATTGTGTTTTGAAGGAGCTTGCAATTGGCATGCTGACAACAGGAATGTCCCCCAGAGCTGTTGCCAAATCATTTAATGTTCATTGCTCTACCATAAGCCACCTCCAATGTCGTTTTAGAGAATTTGGCAGTACGTCCAAACGGCCTCACAACCACAGATCACGTGTAAGGCGCCGTGTGGCTGAGTGGTTTGCTGATGTCAATGTTGTGAACAGAGTGCCCCATGGTGGGGTTATGGTATGGGCAGGCATTAAGCTACGGATAGCGAACAAAATGTTATTTTATCGAGGGCAATTTGAATTCACAGAGATACCATGATGAGATCCTGAGGCCCATGGTCGTTCCATTCATCCGCTACCATCACCTCATGTTTCAGCATGATAATACACAATTCCTGGAATCTGAAAATGTCCCAGTTCTTCAATGGTCTGCATATTTACCAGACATGTCACCCATTGAGCGTGTTTGGAATGCTCTGGATCGACTTGTACGACAGCGTGTTCCAGTTCCCGCCAATGTCCATCAACTTTGCACAGTCCACCTGGCCGTGCTGCTGCTCCAGTTTCAACTGTTCTGCCTGTTATTATTATTTGACCATGCTGGTCATTTATGAACGTTTGAACATCTTGGCCATGTTCTCTTATAATCTCCATATAATGATGTTTTTAGCATGTAGAACAAAGAGCAACGCTAACAGACAAACCGGCTTCAAATGCTGCATCATGGAAAAAGACGTACTCCAAATCGGCCGCGCGCAACAGAGTGCATGATTTTCAGAGGGACACGAGCAATTTCGCCCGCCAAACGTGCAGGGCTCGTGGGATTCTCACAATGAACGTGCCATTTGAAAGCAGACATCGCGCTGAACAGAGAGCGACTGTTCCTGGATCGGTAGCTGCCTGGGAAGGGTGGGGGCCATGAAGTCAAAGTTGACCCAACTTTTCTCTTCACAAGAGAGAGTTTGGGAGAAAGGCTGCCCTGAGAGTTCTGCTTTACATACAGACATAATTTAAACGGTTTTAGAAACTTTAGAGTGTTTTCTATTCAATAATAATTTTTATATGCATATATTAGCAATTTTGGGAAAAAATATTTTCAGTTTACTATGGGTACGCACTTTCTCCAACGGGGGCAGTATAGAGGGGGAGCTCTAAGAGGTTGACTTAGTGGCAGGGTAGCCTAGTGGTTAGAGCGTTGGACTAGTAACCAGAAGGTTGCAAGTTCAAACCCCTGAGCTGACAAGGTACAAATCTATCGTTCTGCCCCTGAACAGGCTGTTCCTTAACTTTTGTTATTGACCAAATACTTATTTTCCACCATAATTTGCAAATAAATTCATAAAAAATCCTACAATGTGATTTTCTGGATTTTTTTCTCTAATTTTATCTGTTAAAGTGTACCTATGATGAAAATTACAGGCCTCTCTCATCTTTTTAAGTGGGAGAACTTTCACAATTGGTGGCAGGCTAAATACTTTTTTGCCCCACTGTATTCTTTGTTTAATGCCAGTGGCAGGTCATTGGTAAAAATAGAAAAGAGTAGAGGACCTAGAGACCTGCCCTGTGGTACACCACACTTTACATGTTTGACATTAGAGAAGCTTCCTTTATAGAAAACCTTTTGTGTTAGTTCTGAATCCACGATATGGCAGAATTTGAAAAGCCATAACACATGTTTTTTCAACAACAGGTTATGGTCAATAATATCAAAGGCTGCAATGAAATCTAACAGTTGGCAAGGAGAACACGTGGACATGAATAGGTTAAAAAGAGACTATTTAGGCTGCATTTTTTTCTGCCATCTTTGTGGGAATTTTATCTTCAAAATAAATTAGCTGACAGAAAGTGAGGGTGAATACAATTGGAATAAATATGATGTAAGTGCACTACAAGTGCCTGTATTTTAAGATGAGGCATTTGTTGCAATGGTATGATTTAAGACCATTTGTATTTAATTTGCTGCAATGGTATGTTCTGGATTTGGGATTGGAAACCTTTTAGTCCTGAAGCAATTGCCATTCGTAAGGTCAAAGGAGTCGGATCCTGTCAGATCTCCCCAAGGAGATGTGGGTGTGGAGTCAGGCGCAGGAGAACCAAATTCCGAAGGAAAAAGGGTGTTTTATTAAACAAGTCCAAAATAACAGGACACCGGACTAGCCACAACCCCACTCAGACACAGTCCAGGGAAAAACCACCTGTTAAACATGAACTAAAGAAAACACAACCCAAAACTAACTGACAGTCAAACGAAAACAGTCCCGCACAAAAACCAAAAGGAAATGTTGAGATTACATACCCTCCCTAATTAACCAAAATGAAACCAGGTGAAAAACAAAAGACATAACCAAAAGAAACTGGAAAATGTGTCGGTGGCCGACGATGACCGCCGAGCGCCACCCGAACAGGGAGAGGAGCCACCTTCAGTGGAAGTCGTGACAGATCCATTAGTAAATAAGAAAGTACATGTGATACATTTTAACAAGAGGGTAATCATTAAATATGGTACAGTCGACTCCAAATAAGTGAACGCTCTTAAGTGTAGTACACTTCTCCCAATTCGTCAAGACAGTCCCAAGCCGTTGAATTTATTACGACTTTATATCTTAATGAAGCATCAATATTTTCTCTCTCAAATCAAAAACAATACACAATCATCATTCACTTACCTTGGAGGGACACCAATCAGTGCACATGAGGGATCAAGTTAAATTAGCGTCACTGTCGCCTTAGCCTGGTAAAAAATGCATGAAATATGTAGGCATCAAAACAAAAACAGGACTGACGAGAATAAATAAGTAGCAACCGTTGGCTGCACACAGTTTTTTTATTACTAGATTGGACAAGTTTAGTTTCCAGTGAACACACACGCCACATGTTCAACCGTTCAATAAAGACTAAATTAGATGAAAGATGTTATCTGCAGCCTCCACATCAGTACAAGAAGGAATGTGTGTGTGTGTGTGTGTGTGTGTGTGTGTGGCATTATACTTCTTAGCGTTTGTCTCTTGGAAGAAATGAGAGCCTTCATCAGAAGCGTAGAGAGTAAGGAGATCATTCTCTGGACACACGCACAGACTCCATCATTGAGAAACAATCGATACAAACATTTTCTTTATCTCACCCATCTACACACAATACCCCATAATGACAAAGTGAAAACATGTTTTTGAAAATGTTTGCAAATTTCTTACATTTAAATAGAGAAATATCTAATTTACTAAAGTCAATATTTTTTTTAGAAGCAGCTTTGGCAGCTATGACAGCTGTGATTCTTTCTGGGTAAGTCTCTAAGAGATTTTACACCTAGATTGTGCAACATTTGCCCAGTGGAGGCTGGTTACTTGAAAAATTGAGGAGGATTGGAGACCCACAGTGTTGCGAAGGGAACACAGCAGTGATTGAATGAGGGTATGAGACATGAGTTGAGCTGTTCAGAGGATTGACGTCAGTGCAGGACAGTGGTTGAGGTGTTCAGAGGCTTGACTTCAGTGGTTGAGGTGTTCATAGACTTCACTGCAGAACAGTGGTTGAGGTGTTCAGAGGATTGACTTTAGGACAGGGGTTGAGGTGTTCATAGACTTCAGTGCAGGACAGGGGTTGAGGTGTTCATAGACTTCAGTGCAGAACAGGGGTTGAGGTGTTCATAGACTTCAGTGCAGGACTGTGGTTGAGGTGTGCATAGACTTCAGTGCAGGACAGTGGTTGAGGTGTTCATAGACTTCAGTGCAGGACAGTGGTTGAGGTTTTCATAGACTTCAGTGGTTGAGGTTTTCATATACTTCAGTGGTTGAGGTTTTCATATACTTCAGTGGTTGAGGTTTTCATAGACTTCAGTGGTTGAGGTTTTCATATACTTCAGTGGTTGAGGTTTTCATATACTTCAGTGGTTGAGGTTTTCATATACTTCAGTGGTTGAGGTGTTCATAGACTTCAGTGGTTGAGGTGTTCATAGACTTCAGTGGTTGAGGTGTTCATAGACTTCAGTGGTTGAGGTGTTCATAGACTTCAGTGGTTGAGGTGTTCATAGACTTCAGTGGTTGAGGTGTTCATAGACTTCAGTGGTTGAGGTGTTCATTGACTTCAGTGCAGGACAGTGGTTGAGATGTTCAGAGGCTTCAGTGCAGGACAGGGGTTGAGATGTTCAGAGGCTTCAGTGCAGGACAGGGGTTGAATTGTTCAGAGGCTTCAGTGCAGAACAGTGGTTGAGGTGTTCAGAGGATTTACTTCAGGACAGTGGTTGAAGTGTTCATAGACTTCAGTGCAGGACAGGGGTTGAGATGTTCAGAGGCTTCAGTGCAGAACAGTGGTTGAGGTGTTCAGAGGATTTACTTCAGGACAGTGGTTGAGGTGTTCATAGACCTCAGTGCAGGACAGGGGTTGAGGTGTTCATAGACTTCAGTGGTTGAGGTGTTCATAGCCTTCAGTGCAGGACAGTGGTTGAGGTGTTCATAGACTTCAGTGCAGGACAGGGGTTGAGGTGTTCATAGATTTCAGTACAGGACAGTAGTTGAGGTGTTCATAGACTTCAGTGGTTGAGGTGTTCATAGACATCAGTGGTTGAGGTTTTCATAGACTTCAGTGGTTGAGGTGTTCATAGACTTCAGTGGTTGAGGTGTTCATAGCCTTCAGTGCAGGACAGGGGTTGAGATGTTCAGAGGCTTCAGTGCAGAACAGTGGTTGAGGTGTTCAGAGGATTTACTTCAGGACAGTGGTTGAGGTGTTCATAGACCTCAGTGCAGGACAGGGGTTGAGGTGTTCATAGACTTCAGTGGTTGAGGTGTTCATAGCCTTCAGTGCAGGACAGTGGTTGAGGTGTTCATAGACTTCAGTGCAGGACAGGGGTTGAGGTGTTCATAGATTTCAGTACAGGACAGTAGTTGAGGTGTTACATTTACATTTAAGTCATTTAGCAGACGCTCTTATCCAGAGCGACTTACAAATTGGTGCATTAGGTGTTCATAGACTTCAGTGGTTGAGGTGTTCATAGACATCAGTGGTTGAGGTTTTCATAGACTTCAGTGGTTGAGGTGTTCATAGACTTCAGTGCAGGACAGTAGTTGAGGTGTTTATAGACTTCAGTGCAGGCCATGGGTTGAGATGTTCATAGACTTCAGTGGTTGAGGTGTTCATAGGCTTCAGTGGTTGAGGTGTTCATAGGCTTCAGTGGTTGAGGTGTTCATAGACTTCAGTGGTTGATGTTTTCATAGACTTCAGTGGTTGAGGTGTTCATAGACTTCAGTGCAGGACAGTGGTTGAGGTGTTCATAGACTTCAGTGCAGGACAGGGGTTGAGATGTTCAGAGGCTTCAGTGCAGGACAGGGGTTGAGATGTTCATAGACTTCAGTGGTTGAGGTGTTCGTAGACTTCAGTGGTTGAGGTGTTCGTAGACTTCAGTGGTTGAGGTGTTCATAGGCTTCAGTGGTTGAGGTGTTCATAGACTTCAGTGGTTGATGTTTTCATAGACTTCAGTGGTTGAGGTGTTCATAGACTTCAGTGCAGGACAGTCTTTGAGGTGTTCATAGACTTCAGTGCAGGACAGGGGTTGAGATGTTCAGAGGATTTACTTCAGGACAGTGGTTGAGGTGTTCATAGACTTCAGTGCAGGACAGTGGTTGAGGTGTTCATAGACTTCAGTGCAGGCCAGGGGTTGAGATGTTCAGAGGCTTCAGTGCAGAACAGTGGTTGAGGTGTTCAGAGGATTTACTTCAGGACAGGGGTTGAGGTGTTGATAGACTTTAGTGCAGGACAGTGGTTGTGGTGTTCATAGATTTCAGTAGAGAACAGTGGTTGAGGTGTTCATAGACTTCAGTGCAGGACAATGGTTGAGGTGTTCATAGACTTCGGTGCAAGACAGTGGTTGTGGTGTTCATAGACTTCAGTGCAGGACAGTGGTTGTGGTGTTCATAGGCTTCAGTACAGGACAGTGGTTGAGGTATTCATAGACTTCAGTGGTTGAGGTGTTCAGAGGCTTTAGTGCAGGACAGGTTCATCATTGATGGATGGGGATGGAGACGAGCTCAACTCTTCCACTGAGTGCAGGGAAGAGAAACTATATCACAATACACTACACAGTTGAACAAAAGAGATGAGAATGACTTAGTCCAAGCAAGGAGTAAATTCTTAATGTGATTGTAATAAAATTGATAGGGGCAGTGCATGTAGAGGAAACATTCAATGTGCCAGTGGATGAGCGGTCACATGAGATATTGTGGCTTCAGTTCATGTCAGGAGAGAGTTGACAATAGTAGTGGAGTGGAGTAGTCATCACCTCTTAATCAGGTAATAGGAGTGGACTTAGGTGTAAATACAAAGCAGATCAATTTAATTACAGCTGCGCCAGCTGCGCCATTGGGCAACGAGTTTCTCCATGAGGTTAAACGCAGATATTTCAGAATACACAAAGTCACGTTTCCCCCTGGGGCCCGGAGTCTGTTAATAACCTAACCAGGTTTTAAATGTGCTATGATGCGACCAGTTTTTCCTAGGCAGGTCAGGATGTTAACCCTGTCAAACTACTTGTTCATATGAATTATAATATTTAGACTAGATTGAGGGGGTTTTCCTCTACCCAGACACCGAGACAATAACTGATAGACAATAGAACTCACAGGGCTGAGCTTGCTTTATGCATGTTAGCGTTGCATCATGCAGTCCTATGCAACTGTACACCTAATAAAACATTAACTCATCACTATTATGTTGATTGATTAATTCCAGTTCATAATTTTGCATTGAAAACGTATAGGCAGCCTAGCCAGCCCAAGTTTGAATATAAACCACATTTGATCACATTCACATTTTCTCCCGATAAACAAATGCACTATAAATACATAACATTACCAATTAGTTTACCCTGACCAGATGGACAGGGCTCATAGGCTGTATGCAGCTGCTCTTAATAGCCTACAGTTGATCAGACTGGAAAATGGTCTTGTTTTCATCCCATACAGCATGTCAGATCTGTGTCAGAAGTGTAGCCTAGGCTGCTGCCACATTTTTGCAATGAGTTTTTGCTTGTGTCAGTCCGGAGTGATTGTGTTATCACCTTTGCTAAATACAGAAGGATAATGCGCTGCGTCAACCTCTCTTTAGTCGCACTTTTAATGGATGATGCGATGGGCGCTATCAAATAATTCTTTATTGATTCCAACATCCCAGAAAGGACGGTTGCAAATTCTATATGTTCAGCAAGTAAAGCATCGTAATGTCCAATTATCCCCGCAAGCTCCTTGTAGTTGCCCTTGTTAGAGGAACCTTCCCTCTCGTCTCGTCGTGTCCTCTAAAAGCCAGTTCTCTCAGGCCCCAGAAATGCAGTGGCGTCGATAAGACGCTTAATACTTTGAATAGTTTGAATACGCAGACCTTCGTCCACATGAAAGGCTCCCTGTTAACCAGCTATACTTTTCACACCAATTGGTATTGAACACCCTCACCTTTTCATCCTTCTTCGTGAAACTCATCTCAGCCAGAGGTTAACCCCCGGTTTTCATATGCACCTTTTCCATTTACTCCAGAGAATGAAAGGGGTTGTTCAACAAAAAGTCCACAACATTTTCAATAGTTTTGGCCATTCTGGCAGAGAGAAATGCATGCTCGCTGGTAGCTAGCTAGCTACTGCTACTTGCTACTGAAGTTAGCAAGGCATTAACTGGACACACAAATGAAGTTCTAAAACCGGGGAAACAATTTATAATCTACCTCCTCCGTCTCCTGTAATTTGTTGAAAATAATTTGACTTGAATAATATCCTAAAAATGCTCAACTATCACTTTTCAATCTATATCCAATAATGTCACCAACTCACCAAGCTTCTCAACACTTAGAAACTCCCCCATGAAGCTCTGTGGCACAACCCCAATACCACACACAAGGTTCAGTGGTCATAATTACCATGTAGGTCTATGGAAGGGGGTGGAAGGGGGTGAGGTTCATGAGCCTCCTAGGTTTTGTATTGAAGTCAATGCAGCCAGAGGAAAACAGAAGCTTGCTGTCCTCTGGCTACACCTTGGTGCTACCCCAGAGAGTGCTGTTGAAGTTACCATAGATCTTCATTGCAAAACAGTATGTTTTAATCAATTATTTGGTGACATATGAATATATTTAGTGTAGTTTTATCTTAAAGGGATAACTTGTTTAATGTTTCACTATTTTTATTTTAATGAAATTGCATCAAGGAGAATGGTTCTCCCCTTCCCCCTCTTAGGAGTGTCCACTGCTAGACAGCCATTTTCAGATCTTGCCATAGATTTTCAATGAACAGTTGAATTCGGAAGTTTACATACATTTAGGTTGGAGCCATTAAAACTCGTTTTACAACCACTCCACAAATGTCTTGTTAACAAACTATAGTTTTGGCAAGTCGGTTAGGACATCTACTTTGTGCATGACACAAGTCATTTTTCCAACAATTGTTTCCAGACAGATTGTTTCACTTATAATTCATTTTATCACAATTCCAGTGGGTCAGAAGTTTACATAGATTGTGTAGACTGTGCCTTTTAACAGAATGGAAAATTCCAGAAATATGTGCAACTGCACATGGGGACAAAGATGTATTTTTGGAGAAATGGCCTCTGGTCTGATGAAACAAAACTAGAACTGTTTGGCCATAATGACCATTGTTATGTTTGGAGGAGAAAGGGGGAGGCTTGCAAGCAGAAGAACACCATCCCAACCGTGAAGCACGGGGGTGGCAGCATCGTTTTGTGGGGGTTCTTTGCTGCAGGAGGGACTGGTGCACTTCACAAAATAGATGGCACCACGAGGGAGGAAAATGATGGTGATATATTGAAGCAACATCTCAAGACATCAGTCAGTAGGTTAAAGCTTGGTCGCAAATGGGTCTTCCAAATGGACAATGACCTCAAGTACTTCCAAAGTTGTTGCAAAATGGCTTAAGGACAGCAAAGTCAAGGTATTGGAGTGGCCATCACAAAGCCCTGACTTCAATCCCATAGAACATTTGTGGGTAGAACTGAAAATGTGTGTGTGAGCAAGGATGTCTACAAATCTTACTCAGTGACACCAGCTCCGTCAGGAGGAATGGGCCAAAATTCACCCAACTTATTGTGGGAAGCTTGTGGAAGGCTACCCAAAACATTTGACCCAAGTTAAACAATTTAAAGGCAATGCTACCAAATACTAATTGAGTGTTTGTAATAATAATAATAATAAACATTTAGCAGACGCTTTTATGACAGTCCACTGGGAATATTAGTTGAAAGAAATAAAAGCTGAAATAAATCATTGGGAATATGTTGAAAGAAATAAAAGCTGAAATAAATCATTCTCTCTACTATTATTCTGACATTTCACATTAAAATTAAGTGGTGATCCTAACTGACCCTAAAGACAGGAATTTATTCCTAGGATTAAATGTCAGGAATTGTGAAATGTATTTTTCTAAGTTGTATGTAAACTTCCGACTTCAACTGTAGATTTAACTCAAACTGTAACTCGACCACTGAGGAACATTCACTGTCTTCTTGGTATGCAGCTCCAGTGTAGATTTACCTTCTGTTTTAGCTTATTGTCCTGCTGAAAAGTGAATTAATCTCCCTGTGTGTGGTGGACAGCAGACTTAATCATGTTTTCCTGTAGGATTTTGTATGTGCTTAGCTCCTTTCTGTTTCTTTTTTGTTCTGAGAAAGTCCATAACAATTACAGGCATATCTGTTTCTTTTTTGTTCTGAGAAAGCCCTTAACAATTACAAGCATACCTGTTTCTTTTTTGTTCTGAGAAAGCCCTTAACAATTACAGACATACCTGTTTCTTTTTTGTAAACAGGATGGAATATTTTAGAATATTTGATTTCTGTACAAGCTTCCTTCTTTTCACTCTGCCAATTAGTTTAGTATTGTGGAATAACTACAATGTTGTTGATCCATCCTCACTTTTCTCCTAACACAGCCATTATACCCTGTAACTGTGTTAAAGTCACCGTTGGCCTTATGGTGAAATCCCTGAGCGGTTTCCATCCTCTCCGGCAACTGAGTTAGGAAGGACGCCTGTATCTTTGTAGTGACTGGTTGTATTGATACACCATCCCAAGTGTAATAACTAACTTCACCATGCTCAAAGGCATATTCAATGTCTTTTCTTTTTTTTTCATCTACCAATAGGTGGCCTTCTTTGCGAGGCATTGGAAAACCTCTCTGGATTTTGTGGTTGAATTGGTGTTTGAAATTCACTGCTCGACTGAGGGACCTTACAATTATTTGTATGCGTGGTGTACAGAGGTGAGGTAGTCATAAAAAAATCATGTTAAACACTATTATTGCACACAGAGTGAGTACATGCAACTTATTATTAGCATCCTCCCATAGCTGGATTAAATTCATATATGCCCCATTAATGGCCTTGTGTATGTGTGTTATGCAATGAAAGTAATGATGAATCAGAGATGCAGCCAAAAATAGCAGCCTTGTAATAGACTGGAAGCAATTGATTGGAAAGACGAATATTTAACTAAGATAACAATCATGTTCAAACAAGTCAAGAAAAATTATTTAAATAAGCAAAAGTAAGGTTGTTCATTTAGCAGTCAATTCTTTCCCCTTTATTCTCCTAAATTGTGCCTGAAAGTTTCACGTTGTCATGATTTATAACCACCATTGCAAGCTAAGAGTCACCTCTGTGTGACCCGAAAACACTGACAAGGCAGCGACTATGAGGATGATGATGCAAAAACCTAAACCGATCCTAACCGTAACCACCATTTTATAAATTCTGAAACAAATAGTTGGTTTGCTCGATAGGCATGTCCTTATAGCCTTTTCCCATAGATAGACACTATCCAGAATACACTTCCACACTCCATTCCCCGAGGAGGCAGCAGCAACCTTGTCCAAGTGCTGAGCCTGGTTGATATGCACCTCAGGTGCTGCCAGTTATGGAGATTGTCAGTCAGTGACCCAGCTGGAAATTTGTGAGGCTGCAAGGATTGTTTGGTGGCCACTAGGCCTTTTGTTAGTTTTGAGTCTTTAGTTTGGGCAATCCTTTGGTAATTTTTATTTTTGTACATAATCATTTTTCGTCACCATCTGAACAAATAAAAATCAGCGTGGACTGGCAGACCAAGAGGTCAAGGCGGAGCTGACCCTTAACTCGGTAAGTTGTTGTCTCCGGGACACATGTGCATCCAACACAGTCCTGAAACGCAGATTTATCACATAAGTGCACACATTCATTAAATCAAATTTGATTTGTCACATACACATGGTTAGCAGATGTTAATGTGAGTGTAGCGAAATGCTTGTGCTTCTAGTTCCGACATTGCAGTAATATCCAAAGAGTAATCTAACCTAACAATTTCACAGCAACTACCTTATACACACAAGTGTAAAGGAATTAATAAAATATACACTGCTCAAAAAAATAAAGGGAACACTTAAACAACACAATGTAACTCCAAGTCAATCACACTTCTGTGAAATCAAACTGTCCACTTAGGAAGCAACACTGATTGACAATACATTTCACATGCTGTTGTGCAAATGTAATAGACAACAGGTGGAAATTGTAGGTAATTAGCAAGACACCCCCAATAAAGGAGTGGTTCTGCAGGTGGTAACCACAGACCACTTCTCAGTTCCTATGCTTCCTGGCTGATGATTTGGCCACTTTTGAATGCTGGCGGTGTTTTCACTCTAGTGGTAGCATGAGACGGAGTCTACAAACCACACAAGTGGCTCAGGTAGTGCAGCTCATCCAGGATGCCACATCAATGTGAGCTGTGGCAAGAAGGTTTGCTGTGTCCAGAGCATGGAGGCGCTACCAGGAGACAGGCCAGTACATCAGGAGATGCGGAGGAGGCCGTAGGAGGGCAACAACCCAGCAACAGGACCGCTACCTCCGCCTTTGTGCAAGGAGGAGTAGGAGGAGCACTGCCAGAGCCCTGCAAAATGACCTCTAGCAGGCCACAAATGTGCATGTGTCTGCTCAAACGGTCAGAAACAGACTCTATGAGGGTGGTATAAGGGCCCGACGTCCACAGGTGGGGGTTGTGCTTACAGACCAACACCGTGCAGGACGTTTGGCATTTGCCAGAGAACACCAAGATTGGCAAATTCGCCACTGGCGCCCTGTGCTCTTCACAGATGAAAGCAGGTTCACACTGAGCACGTGACAGAGTCTGGAGACGCCTGTCTGTCTGCAACATACTCCAGCATGACCGGTTTGGCGGTGGGTCAGTCATGGTGTGGGGTGGCATTTATTTGGGGGGCCGCACAGTCCTCCATGTGCTCACCAGAGGTATCCTGACTGCCATTAGGTACCGAGATGAGATCCTCAGACCCCTTGTTCCTCCTAATGCAGGACAATGCTCGACCTCATGTGGCTGGAGTGTGTCAGCAGTTCCTGCAAGAGGAAGGCATTGATGCTATGGACTGGCCGACCCGTTCCCCAGACCTGAATCAAATTGAGCACATCTGGGACATCATGTCTCGCACTATCCACCAATGTCACGTTGCACCACAGACTGTCCAGGAGTTGCCGGATGCTTTAGTCCAGGTCTGGGAGGAGATCCCTCAGGAGACCATCCGCCACCTCATCAGGAGCATGCCCAGGCATTGTAGGGAGGTCATACAGGCACTTGGAGGCCACACACACTACTGAGCCTCATTTTGACTTGTTTTAAGGACATTACATCAAAGTTGGATCAGCCTGTAGTGTGGTTTTCCACTTTAATTTTGAGTGTCATTCCAAATCCAGACCGCCATGGGTTGATAAATTTGATTTCCATTGCTAATTTTTTGTGTGATTTTGTTGTCAGCACATTCAACTATGTAAAGAAAAAAGTATTTAATAAGAATATTTCATTCATTCAGATCTAGGATGTGTTATTTTAGTGTTCCCTTTATTTTTTTGAGCAGTGTGTGTATATATATATATACATATATATATATATATATATATATACATATATATACATATATATATATACATATACATATATATACATATACATATATATATATATACATATATATATACATATATATATATATATATATATGCATATATATATACATATATATACATATATATATATATACATATATATACATATATATACATATACATATATATATATATATATATATATATATATATATACGTGCATATATATACATATATATATATACATATATATACATATATATATATATATATACATACATATATACATACATATACATATACATATATGAATGAGTGGTGGTATTGAACGGCATAGGCAAGATGCAGTGGATGGTATCGAGTACAGTATATACATATGAGATGAGTAATGTAGGGTATGTAAACATATAAAAGTGGCATTGTTTAAAGTGGCTAGTGATACATTTATTACATACATTTTTTCCATTATTAAAGCGGCTGGAGTTGAGTCAGTATGTTGGCAGCAGCCACTCAATGTTAGTGATGGCTGTTTAACAGGGTTTGTAATATATTGGAGTTTGTCCATCAAATGGTAACACTTGTTGCCATTTGTGATTGTAGTCTGGGGGGTTCTGAGCCAGTTTGGTAGTATCGTTGTGCATTTGTTGAAGTTTGTAGCAGGAGTTGTCGAGCTAAAAAGCTAGTTGAGGTTTGCACAAGGGAAAATGTGACTAGCAAGAGCCGATGTTTCTTTGGTCAACAATAAATGTTTGGTGTGGCTGCGCCTGAGAAGTAGTCAATTGTTTGCAGCTGGTACTCGTTAGCTAGAGCCCTGCACGGGCATGAATTTTAAGCCCGAACCCTACCCATGCCCACGATATTCAGGCCCTACCCTAACCAGGCTAACTTGGTTTCACAGCAAACTTAGTTTTTAAAAAACCAGATAAAGCAACATATCACGGCCTCTCCCCTATTTGACCTAGATAGTTTGTGTGTATGCATTGATATGTGGGCCTTTTTAAAAATGTATGTAGTTTTGTCCTTGAGCTGTTCTTGTCTAATGATGTTCTGTATTATGTTTCATGTTGTTTGTGGACCCCAGGAAGAATAGCTGCTGCTTTTGCAACAGCTAATGGGGATCCTAATAAAATCCCCCAAAAATACCAAAAGATTGCTTCTGACAAATTTAAGGCCGGCCGGCCCTGCCAGAAATCCGAAATAACTTCCTCCATTAGTAAATCCATTAGCTGCTTCTCTTTGTCTGTCACTCACTCCCTGCGCTCAGCTCGCTCTCCTCATGGCGGCTCTGAGTCTGAGTATCCATAGCAACGACTTCGCTTGGGTTGCTCTGCTCAATGAAGAGAAATTAGAGAGCGGTTAGCTACATTTAGTCACTAAACTCTGACAAAACTCAAGGAACATTATTTTCCGTGAAATAATCTCTCTTGTCATATATTTGACAAGGTTGAAGCACTTCTGAGACCATATAATGATCTTGATATCCAGCTATGAGTGTACAGCAGAGCACTAGTAAATGGCTCAGCTTAAACATGTCGGTGATCAATTTAGTGATGCCCTGCCCGTACCCTAGTTATTGAAAAAATCGTCCCTAACCTGATGTATGTTGGGGCCCGTCGGGTTCGGGTTGGGTAGCAGATCTCTATCGTTAGCTACTGTAGGGCTGATGAGGTGTTTCTCTTGGGCCGGAACATTTTGTGTTGACTGTTTTGGCTATGGTTTTAGTAGGTTTTGTTTAAACTGTTTACAGGATTAGATTTCCCAGTTTGGATTCTGGAGGACTGTGGCACGTGTTTTTGTTAGCACTAAGCTAGTGGCTAACATGGGCTATGGTGTTAGCAGTTGTGCTGGTTTGGTTTTTGCCCGTTTAGAGTGGTTATCTCTTGGGCTTTGAGCGTGTGCATGTATTGATTGGTTAGTGACTAAATGTGGCTATGGTTTGTAGCTTTTGTACATGGCTAACTTGTTTGCTTATACCTGGTAGGAGTGGTTATCTCTGGGGCATGGAGCGAATGCATTTATTGGCTGGTTAGTGGTGAGCTAGTGGCTAACTTTGACTATTGTCAGTCGATTTATTGATTCTGTTTGGCGTACTGGGTTGACTATGGGAGCGTTTGAGCCAGCAGTGTGTTGTGCTGAGGTAGAGGATACTTGTGGTTTTCAAAATCTAACGAGGGATCTGTTAGGTCAGGTGGCAAAAATGCTGGAGGTTGAAATAGCAGAGGAGTTGAACACGTTAGATGTGGCAGTGCTGGTATGGGAGAAGTGGAATGAGTTATTGCCACCGGTTCTGGTGGTTAGCAGTCAGGAGGAAGAATACTTGTTGGAAATAGCAAGGCTAAAACAGGATATGACACTTTTTGAAACAGCCGATGGGTGAAGGGCTCCATACAGTGGAGAAAGTTGACCGGTCAGTCAGACCAGTTAACACACTAACCAGTTTCCACCGGTGATCAGTAATGAGCTAAGTGTTCAGGTTTGTGTAAGCCCAGTGAAAAGTCAGGTGTGCGAACTCTCAAGTAGAGTTTTCAGGTATCCCCAGTGTGTGAAGTTACTCAGGTTCAGAAGAGTGCTGATGGCAAACCAGATAGGGAGGAGGATGATTTGTGTGTGAACTTGGAGGAAACATTACTTGCCAAATCTAGACAGTGGTTCCCAGGAAATGGTACTCCCTATTGAGGAAAGTGATTATTGTGTGCCTCTAGCTAAGACCTTCTAGGCAGATATATATGATCTAGTGTACCCTCTACTTTTTAGGGGAGACATTCTTTGTTGTGTTGAGTGACACTGAGCAACTAGCTTCTGTTAGTGGTCTGAGAACGTATTTGGTTATCCCAAGTGATATTTTAGAATCTGAGGTTGTCATTGATTCTTTGGTTCCTTTATCTGGCACGTGCTGTGCCAACGTAGGAGAGGTTATGGTTCCTCAGCAGGCTGACAATGAGGCTGTTTGGGAGTCAGGTGTTGGTTTTGCTGACATGTTTCTCACTGAGCTATGGCAGGGAGGAGATTCTTCCTGTTATGTTGTGAGGTTTGTGTGGATCGACTGGAAGACCTGGTCTGGGTTTTGGATATTAACACAGCTCTGTCTTGTGATGAGAATCAGGAGCTTGAAGAAGTGTTTTTGGTAGTTTTTTCAAGCTAAACTAATAACCTATAGTGGCAGAGCATTCCATGATGACATGGCTCTATACATACCTGAGCAGTGCATTAAATATGTTTTTAGTTTGGGTACAGTGAAGAACCCCATAGTGATGGGTCTGGTGGGGTATGCATGCCTGTTTGAAGTGTATGCAAATAGATTATAATGGTTAAGCATTTTCAACACAAATGTTTCTTAAATGAATTTATCAATCAAATGTATTTATAAAGTGCTGTACAGAAACCCAGTCTGAAACCCCAAATATCAAGCAATGCAGGTGTAGAAGCACGGTGGCTAGGAAAAACTCCCTAGAATGGCCTGAATAGCTAGGAAGACACCTAGAGAAGAACCAGGCTATGAGGGGTGGCCAGTCCTCTTCTGGCTGTGCCGGGTGGAGATTATAACAGAACATGGCCAAGATGTTCAAACGTTCATAGATGACCAGCAGGATCAGATAATAATAATAATAATAATCACAATGGTTCTAGAGGGTGCAACAGGTTAGCACCTCAGGAGTAAATGTCAGTTGGCTTTTCATAGCCGATCATTCAGAATTAGGAGACAGCAGGTGCGGTAGAGGGAGAGTCCAAAACAGCAGGTCCGGGACAAGGTAGCACAGGTCAGGGTTCCATACTCACAGGCAGAACAGTTGAAACTGGAGCAGCAGCATGACCAGGTGGACTGGCGACAGGAAGGAGTCATCAGACCAGGCAGGATGTAACCCCACCCACTTTGCCAAGGCACAGCCCCCACACCACTAGAGGGATATCTTCAACCACCAACCTACTACCCTGAGACAAGGCTGAGTATAGCCCATGAAGATCTCCCCCACTGCACAACCGAAGGGGGGGGGGGGTGTCAGTGACTCAACCCACTCAAGTGACGCACCCCTCCTAGGGACGGCATGAAAGAGCACCAGTAAGCCAGTGACTCAGCCACTGTAATTGGGTTAGAGGCAGAGAATCCCAGTGAAGAGAGGGGAACCGGCAAGGCAGAGACAGCAAAGGCAGTTCGTAGCTCCAGTGCCTTTCCGTTCACCTTCACACCCCTGGGCCAGATTACACTCAATCATAGGATCACTGAAGAGATGAGTCTTTTATAAAGACTTGAAGGTCGAAACCGAGTATGCGTCACTTGCATGGGTAGGCAGACCATTCCATAAAAATTGAGCTTCATAGGAGAAAGCCCTGCCTCCAGCTGTTTGCTTAGAAATTCTAAGGACAGTAAGGGGGCCTGCGTCTTGTACGTGTAGGTATGTACAGCAGGATCAAATCGGAGCGATAAGTAGGAGCAAGCCCATGTAATGCTTTGTAGGTTAGCAGTCAAACCTTGAAATCAGTCCTTGCCTTAACATGAAGCCAGTGTAGAGAGGCTAGCACTGGAGTAATATGATACATTTTTTTGGTTCGAGTCAAGATTTTAGCAGCCCTGTTTAGCACTAACTGAAGTTTATTTAGTGCTTTGTCCGGGTAGCAGGAAAGTAAAGAATTGCAGTTGTCTATTCTAGAAGTAACAAAAGCATGGATACATTTTTCGGGGGCATTTCTGGACAAAAAGTTTCTTGATTTTTACACTGTTACAAAGATAAAAAATAAAAAAAAGCTGTCCTTGAAATATTAATGATATGTTCGTCAAAAGAGAGATCAGGGTCCAGAGTAACGCAGAGGTCATTCACAGTTTTATTTGAGTTGACTGTACAACCGTCAAGATTAATTGTCAGATCCAACAGAAGATCTCATTGTTTCTTGGGACCTAGAACAAGCATCTCTGTTTTGTCCGAGTTTAAGTAAAACCTTTGCCGCCATCAATTTCCTTATCTTAACCTCTTGCTCCTATCTGACACGCAGGCGTCCCATCTAGACATCTGGAAATGCAAATGCGCTACGCTAAATGCTAATAGTACTAGTTAAAACTCAAACGTTCATTAAAATACACAATACGCAGGGTATTGAATTAAAGCTACACTCGTTGTGAATCCAGGCAACAAGTCAGATTTTTAAAATGCTTTTCGGCGAAAGCATGAGAAGCTATTATCTGATAGCATGTAACACCCCAAAAGACCCGCAGGGGACGTAAACAAAATAATTAGCATAGTCGTCGCTACACAAACCGCACAAATAAAATATAAAACATTCATTACCTTTGACCATCTTCTTTGTTGGCACTCCTAGATGTCCCATAATCACTATTGGGTCTATCGGTCCATATATAGCCTAGATATCGATCTATGAAGACTGTGTGATAAACGGAAAAAAAAATAGCGTCTTTGTAACGTCATTTATTTAAATTAAAAAAGTCGATGATAAACTTTCACAAAACACTTCGAAATACTTTTGTAATGCAACTTTAGGTATTAGTAAACGTTAATAAGCGATCAAATTGATCACGAGGCGAAGTATATTCTTTAGCTGTCCGCCTGGAAATAATGTCCGGGTAAATCTCAACCAAAATATCCGGTCGGAGACTTGAACAAATGGCTTGTCTCTTCTTCGTTTGACCAAGAAACAAAGCCTAGGCAAATGACAAGACTCTTGACATCATGTGGAAGCTGTAGGTATTGCAACCTCAGCACCATTTATTGTGGTTCGCCTTTATCAATGGGTTGAAGTGGCGGATGGATATATATTTCCATTTTCAGTGATCAGATTTTCCTGCTCTTTTCGATGAAATGCACGTTCTGTTATAGTCACAGCCGTGATTTAACCAGTTTTATAAATGTCTGAGTGTTTTCTATTCACACATACTAATCATATGCATATACTATATTCCTGGCATGAGCAGCAGGGCGCTGAAGTGTTGCGCGATTTTTAACAGAATGTTCGAAAAAGTAGGGGGTAGGAGTAACAGGTTAACACAGGCTTCCAGGGAGGGCAATTTTGGGGCTTCACCATGTTTCATTGAAATGCACAGCTGTGTATCGTCCGCATAGCAGTGAAAGTTAACGTTGTTTCTGAATGACATCACCAATATATAGATTCAACAATAGGGGTCCTAAAACGGAACCTTGAGGGACACCAAAATGTACAGTTGATTTGTCAGAGGACAAACCATCCCCAGAGAGAAACTGATATATTTTTGACAGGTAAGATCTAAACCATGCCAGAACTTTTCCGTGTAGACCAATTTGGGTTTCCAGTCTCTCCAAAAGAATGTGGTAATCGATGGTATCAAAAGCAGCACTAAGTTCTAGGACCACGAGGACAGATGCAGACCTTTGATCTGATGCAATTTAAATGTCATTTACCACCTTTACGAGTAGTCTAAAAGACTAATAAGAGAAGTAGTCAATTTCTCCTCAACCATGAAAGACTATCATGCATGTTTTTGATGTTAGTTCTGTATTTGCAGTTAAGGGCAAGAGCCAGCTGCAGCTTTGCTAGGTTTTTCTTTGCTGCACCTGACCATATTACCGGACAGTAATCAAGTTGGGATAAGATCAGAACCTGAACAACTTGTACAGTTGATATTTGTGTCAAAAATGCAGAACATATTTGTATAACAGACATACCTCTCCCCATCTTCACAACTTTGTCAATAGGACTGACCATCAATCTTATTCCTAGGTTTTAAGGTTTAAGAAATGTTCAAGAAAATGCTTTGAACCAAAAACATTTATTTTGGTTTTAGATGTATTTAAGATCTGTTTATTATCCATTAATTACCCAACTGCCCTGAGGGATACCGCACTGTACATATCTGATGTTAGAGAAGCTTCCATTGAAGACCACACGCTGGATTTTATTGGATGAGTAACTCTCCAAACGTGATGTAAAACCATAACAAGTGAAATCTAACAATACAGCTCCAACTATCATCTTATTATCCATTTATTTTAGCCAATCATCAGTCATCTGAGACAGTGCAGTGGGGCATCAGGTAGCCTAGTGGTTAGAGCGTTGGGCCAGTAACCGAAAGGTTGCTGGATCAAATCCCAGAGCTGAGAAGGTAAAAATCTGTCGTTCTGCCCCTGAAGGCAGTTACCCCACTAACCCACTGTTCCCCGGTAGGCCGTCATTGTAAATAAGAATTTGTTCTTAACCTCTCTGGGATCATTCGGGATGTGAGCGACCCACCTCGCCAACAGCCAGTGAAATTGCAGGACGCCAAATTCAACAGAAATCTCATAATTAAAATCAAACATAGAAGTATTATACACCATTTTAAAGATAAACTTCTTGTTAATGTGTCCGATTTCAAAAAGGCTTTATGGCGAAAGCACACCATGCGATTATGTTAGCCACAGAAAACCAAACAGCCATTTTCCAAAGAAGATATGTGTCACAAAAGTCAGAAATAGTGTTAAAATGAATCACTAACCTTTGATGATCTTCACCGGATGGCACTCCCAGGACTCCACGTTAAACAATAAATGTGTGTTGTTTTGTTCGATAAAGTTCATCTTTATGTCCAAAAACCTAATTTGAAATTGGCGTGTTATGTTCAGAAATACATTGTCTCAAAGAGAGCCACATCAAATTACAGAAATACTTATAATATATATATATATATATAATAATTGATGAAAGATACAAGTGTTATACACAGGATTAACTTCTTGACGCACCCATCCCGTTAGCGGGATCATTTTCATCAACATCCTCGGAATTGCAGAGCGCCAAATTCAAATTAAATTACTAAAAATATTTAATTTTCATGAAATCACAAGTGCAATATAGCAAAACACAGTTTAGCTTGTTAATCCACCTGGCATATCAGATTTCAAAAAAAGCTTTACAGCGAAAGCAAACAAAGGATTTATGTGAGGACGTCTCTCTCAGCAGACAAAACATTACAAACAGCTAGCAGCAAAGTAGATTGGTCACGAAAGTCAGAAAAGCAATAAAATTAATCGCTTACCTTCGATGATCTTCGGATGTTTGCACTCACGAGACTCCCAGTTACACAATAAATGTGCCTTTTGTTCGATGAAGTTTATTTTTATATCCAAAAACCTCCATTTGGTTGGTGCGTTTTGTTTAGTAATACACAGGCTCGTGCAGGTCATGACGGGCAGACGAAAATTCCAAATAGTATCCGTAAAGTTCGTAGAAACATGTCAAACGTTCTTTATAATCAATCCTCAGGTTGTTTTTACAATAAATAATTGACAACATTTCAACCGGACCATAGCTTTTTCAATAGGAGAGAGAGAGAGAATGTCTGCTCCAAGCTGTTGCGCATGCAAAACTCTGGTAACACCAAACCATCCACTTACGCGATGTGATCGTTCTCGCTCATTTTTCAGAATAAAAGGCTGAAACTATGTCTAAAGACCATGTGGAAGCCATCAGGAAAGGAATCTGGTTGATTTCCCTTTAAATGGAGGGAAGGCATGCAATGGAACAGGGAGTTTTCAAAATAAGAGACACTTCCGGGTTGGATTTTCCTCAGGTTTTCGCCTGCAATATCAGTTCTGTTATACTCACAGACAATATTTTGACCGTTTTGGAAACTTTAGAGTGTTTTCTATCCTAATCTGACAATTGTATGCATATTCTAGCTTCTGGGCCTGAGAAATAGGCAGTTTCATTTGGGTACGTTTTTCATCCAAACATCAAAATACTGCCCCCTACACTCAACAGGTTAAAGATAAACGTCTTGTTAATCAAGCCGCTGTGTCTGATTTCAAAAAGGCTTTACGGCGAAAGCACACCATGCGATTTTCTGAGGACAGCGTCCCGCATACAAACACATAAATCATTTTTCAACCAGGCATGTGCGACTCAAAAGTCAGAAATAGTGATAATTAATGCCTTTACCTTAAGATCTTCTTCTGTTGGCACTCCAAAATGTCCCAGAAACATCTCAAATCATCCTTTTGTTCGATAATGTCATTCTTTATGCCCGAAAAATGTCAATTTATTTGGCGCGTTTAATTCAAAAATACACCGGTTTCAACTCGCCCAACATGCCTACAAAGTATCTACTAAGTTACCTGTAAACTTGGTCCAAAAATTTCCAACAACGTTCCTAATCCAACCTCAGGTACCCTAAAACGTAAATAATTGATACAATTTAATACGGAATAAACTGTTTCTAATACCGGATAAAAACAACGTGACGCGCGCTCCTGTTCACGTGCACCAAAACAGTAGAGTCCACCTGAAGTGACACTTACAATGAATAGGAGTACTTCCTCAATTCTCAAAAGAAAAACATCAAGTAATTTCTATAGACTGTTGATATCTAGAGGAAGCCATAGGAACTGCAACCACGTTCCTAATAATAAGGGTATCCCATAGAAAACCATTGGAAAATCCTATGACCTCAAATCATTTTTTCCCTGGATGGGGGGTTTCGCCTGCCAAATCAGTTCTGTTATACTCACAGACATTATTTTAACAGTTCTCAAAACTTTAGAGTGTTTTCTATCCAAACCTACCAATTACATGCATATCCTAGCTTCTGGGTCTGAGTAACAGGCAGTTTACTTTGGGCACGCTTTTCATCCGGATGTCAAAATACTGCCCCCTACCCAAGAGAGGTTAAAAGGTGCGCTACTGTGTTTAAGTAGTGGAATTACTTTAGCCTCCTTTCATGCCTATGGACACACACCCCTTTAGGCTGGTTAAAGGCATGGCAAATAGGACTGGCAATACATTATGCTACTATTCTCAATAGTTTCCCATCTAGGTTGTCTATACCTGGTGGCTTATCATTATTTGATGGATAATAATAGTTTTTCCACCTCTTCCACACATACTTCACCACATTCAAAACAGCAATCCTTCTTTCATTATTAGATCTTCAATACACAAATACAGTATGATGGTTCACTGTTGAATGTTGTCATTTGACTTCTCAGTGTATCTACTTTACCAGTCAAATATTAATTGAAAGTGTTGGCTATATCAAAAGGTTGTGTTATAAATGACCCATCAACTTCAGTGAACGATTGATATGTATTGGGTTTTCTGCCACTAAAATAATTTTATGTGCTCCAAAGTATTTTTCCATAGTTTGGAATTTCTCTCATTTTGTTAATGTCTTTTTTTTGTTAAATGTAGTTACATTTCTCAATTGACAGTATGTCAACCAATTAGCAGCGCAACCTGACTTGTTTTCCACTTTCTTTGCACAATTTCTTTGAACCATACCCTTTTTTAATGAATCATCTATCCAGGGGGCTGTAACTGTTCTCACAGTTAGTTTATTAACAGGTGCATGTTTGTCAACAATGGGCAAGAATCATTTTACAAGTACTCCCAAGTGCTGCATCTGTATTTTCTTCCATCAGAACTTCAACAAAAGAGTACATTAGGCCCTGCCTTTAGTACTTTGACTTTCTTTGTTATTAGCACAATGTCAATGGTCACAAATGGGAACTGATATTTAGTGAACATATGATCCATACAAGTGGATGTCACAGATCCAACACTATTGGTATACACTTTATTTGGTGTGATAACCTGGGTCATGTTACAGGCATTAGTCACAGTAAGAAGCCTCCTCTTGAGAGGACGTACATATCCTCACCAGAAAACATGGATTAGAGGCATAATCAGCAATGAGCTCAAGGCTAGAGCTGCTGCTTTCAAGTAGCGGGACACTCATCCGGATGCTCAAAACGCCCTCCGACGAACCATCAAACAGGCAAAGCGTCAATACCAGTCTAAGATCGAATCCTGCTACACATTGTTTTCAAGGCTTGCAAACAATCACTGATTACAAAGGGAAACCCAGCCACTAGCTGTCTAGTGACATGAGCCTCGTAGATGAGCTAAATGCCTTCTACGCTTGCTTCGAACAAAGCAACACTGAATCATGCATGAGTGCACCAGCTGTTCTGGATGCCTGTGTTCATGCTCTTTGTAGCCAATGTGAGTAAGATATTTAAACAGGTTAACATTCACAAGGTCGCAGGGCCATACAGATTACCAGGACACATACTCAGAGCATTCCCTTTCCCACCTGGACAAGAGGAACACCTACAGTATGTGAGAATGACTACAGCTCAGCATTCAACACCATACTGCCCTCCAAGCTCATCACTAAGCTAAATATCCTGGGACTGAACACCTCCCTCTGCAACTGGATCCTGAATTTCCTGTCAGAAGGCAACAACACATCCACCACACTGATTCTCAACACGGGTGCCCCTTAGGGGTGCGTGCTTAGTCCCCTCCTCTACTCCCTTTACACCCATGACTGCAGCACGTCTCCAATACCATCAAGTTTGCCGACAGCACAGTGGTGCCTGGCCTGATCACCGACAGACGAGACAGCCTATAGGGAGGAGGTCAGAGACCTGGCAGTGTGGTTCCAGGATAACAACATCTCCCTCAACATCAGCAAGACACAGGAGCTTATCGTGGACTACAAGAAACGCAGGGCCGAGCACACCCCCATTCACATCAACGGGGCTTTGGTGGAGCTGGTCGAAAGCTTCAAGTTCCTCAGTGTCCACATTGCTAAGTTATTAATTACACTTTGAATGGTGTATCAATACACCCAGTCACTACAAAGATACAGGCGTCCTTCCTAACTCACTTGCCGGAGAGGAGACCATTGATGACTTTAAAACGGTTACAGAGTGATAGGTAATAGCTGAGGATGGATCAACAACATTGTAGTTACTCCACAATGCTAACCTAATTGACAAAGTGAAAAGGAATCTTGAAAATCTATGGCTAGTCCTAAAAATGGTTGTCTAGCAATGATCGTCAACCATTTTGACACAGCTTGAAGAATTTTGAAAAGAATAATGGGCAAATGTTGTACAATTCAGGTGTGTTAAAGACTTACCCAGAAAGACTCATAGCTGTAATCGATGCCAAAGTTTATTCTAACATGTATTGACTCAGGAGGTTGAATACTTTTCTAATGAAGACATATCAGGGTTTTCTTTTTCATATTTCTTTTTACAAATTTTTCTTCCACTTTGACAGAGTATTTATTTTGTGTAGATCATTGACAATAAATGTCAATTAAATTCATTTTAATTCCACTTTGTAACGATGAAATGCTGAAGAGGTCTACTTTGAAGGCACTGTATCTGGCTAAATTCTCTGGTTACAATTGTTACATATAAATTAAGCTACTTTATATTAAGGGTAAGATGATTCGTATCTCAAAACAAATCGAACCAATGAAAGATTAAAGCAACCTGGTAAGATTACCCTTTTCACATTGGAGAGGAACTTTACCCGCCTGGTCCCAGATCTGTTTGTGCTGTCTTGCCAACTCATGTGGTCATTGGCAAGATGGCACAAACAGATCTGGGACCAGGCTTGAACTTTACTGCCTCAGAGTGAAACTAGGCCATGGCACCTAGGGAGCAGCCACAGACTGGTGCCAGGTCATAAAAAAGATTAGGAGGAATTTCCCATTTTCTTTCAACTGAGTGCTGAGCTTCCCGTGCCCAGCCGTATCCGTGTCAGGGAAGAGATATAAGGGCTCTATTTTCAGCTGTCATTAAGGCGCTAGTGTGAAACACACGCTCTTTGGCAATTTTCGACCAGCGCTCTGCTGTTTTGCCTGTCTTATAGCAGTTCGCTTGCACTGAGGTAGGAGGGGTGGACATAATTAAGGTGTGACCTTTAAAACATGTGCCTATGTGCCAATTTCAAGCAGAGCTACTGGTGATATTTAAGACTCACTGGTCATGGCGGTAATACAATTGACGATGGCATTGATTTTTTCCAGCGTAGGCACACTGTAGCCTAATTAGTAGCCTATAACCAGTGTTTTATTCAAATATTACGAGCAGAAAAAAACAGTCAACAGACATGATTTTTTCTTCATATTGGACATTATTTTGTCCATGCAGCTTCTATAAAAAGTTTGGCCTCATTAGGTCTATGTGTGATGCCCATTGAATGAAAGGTGTCAGTGACTGTAGGAAGTCTGTTTAGAAACATCACATTATTACAATAGACTGCTTATTATCTTTCCTTGATAATTTTGTAAAATATTGTATCTTCCACTTTCATCTGTTGAACCTGTTCGTAAACTAGGCCTATTGTAGGTTTACTGTATGCTATTTAATTAAGTGATAATGCCCGAGAAGACTGTATTTGGAGGATATATTGATACGGGGTGTTGTTAAGCCCGAGACGAAGTTGAGGTCCAGCAAAACGTGCCAATATATTCACCAAACACTGGCTTCGAGGGCATTAGAGCTTTTATACAACGGGTTACCAACATATTCAAATAATGAATTTATTCATACTATTTCTTCTTTACACAAGACATAGGTGGCTACCCAAGCCGGCAGGTCGTTCGTTCTATCGTTTCGGTTGCCGGAGACATGACCCAATCGTTCAGTCTTTTTGTTCTGTATCTATGGACGCGACTCACTCGTTCATTCTGAATGCTCCATTGCCATACTGGATGGCAACGTTCTTATCCATTGCTTGCTTGCTAACCAATTACGGGCTAACTTACACTCACGTCAAACAGTGCAACCAGAATCACAGCAACGTAGCTGCATTTGCATTTGTTTAAGCTGTTTTATAGTGACATTCCTTTGTATATATCCATAAAAATGATGCCAGCTGATTCATGATTTCGACTGGCTGAGAAAAGCTGTCTGCCTGTCTCATCCCGACTCCTGGCAAGTTAATTACTATGGGACAGCTGGAGATCAAATGTGGATGTTGAAACAATGTTGCAAATGTCGGAGAGACAGACGGCAAGGTTTATACAAATCTCCGCTGTTGAAAACCAAATGCCAGTCTGAAACAAATAGGATATCATGTCTAGATGCTTTTTATAGTGTAGATGAAGTTGTTAAATTGCCTGGCTGGGCAGATCAGATCAAACTTTCATTCCTCCATCCGAAGAGACCTTAGGCCTACGTGTGTACACACTTCCTTGTGGTCATAGAGTGAGACCTGATTTATGATTATGCTTTTGACCCAATCCGATTTAGAGATATTGTTGTTAGTCTAAAAAAAACCTGATTGTTTTTCATTTAATTTGGTTAAAAACCAAAGTTATAACATTCTCCGTCCATTGGATTACGGGGAGAATGTACACTACCGTTCAACATTTTGGGGTCACTTAGAAATGTCCTTTCTAAGTGACCCCTTAGAAAACACCAGTCTCAACGTCAAAAGTGAAGAGGGCACTCTGGGATGCTGACCGTCTAGGTGTCTGTGTTCTTTTGCCCATCTTAATCTTTTATTTTTATTAGCCAGTCTGAGATATGGATTTTTCTTTGCAACTCTGTCTAGAAGGCCAGCATCCCGGAGCCGCCTCTTCACTGTTGACGTTGAGACTGGTGTTTTGCAGGTACTATTTAATGAAGCTACCAGTTGAGGACTTGTGAGGTGTCTGTTTCTCAAACTAGACACTCTAATGTACTTGTCCTCTTGCTCAGTTGTGCACAGAGTCCTCCCACTTCTCTTTCTCTTCTGGTTAGAGACAGTTTGCGCTGTTCTGTGAATGGAGTAGTTCACAGCGTTGTACGAGATCTTCAGTTTCTTGGCAATTTCTCGCATGGAATAGCCATCGCTTCTCAGAACAAGAATAGACTGACGAGTTTCAGAAGAAAGTGCTTTGTTTCTGGCCATTTTGAGTCTGTAATCTAACCCACAAATGCTGATGCTCCTGATACTCAACAAGTCTAAAGGCCAGTTTCATTGCTTCTTTAGAACAACAGTTTTCAGCTGTGCTAACATAATTGCAAAAGGGTTTTCTAATGATCAATTTAGCCTTTTAAAATGATTAACTTGGATTAGCTAACACAACGTGCCATTGGAACACAGGAGTGATGGTTGCTGATAATGGGCCTCTTTGCGCCTATGTAGATATTCCATTAAAAATCAGCCGTTTCCAGCTACAATAGTTTTCAACATTTACAACATTAACAATGTCTACACTCTATTTCTAATCAATTTGATGTCATTTTAATGGACAAAAACTTTTGAACGGCAGTGTACATGGCTTTAATTGCAATGCAATTTTGTCTGCTATTTCTGGTGAAGTACAAACATGATCTGTAAGATAGTTCCATGATTTTTATGAAACGTGATTTTTCCGAGCAGTATAATGGTGAGTGGGCATTGCCCCTTTCTCTTCGTATTATCTCTTTATCCAGCTCCTGTGAAAAGTGTGGATGTGCGTAAAACCCCCCACAGTCTAAGTTGCCTGTATTATGCTCCCACAAGGAGCAGTTATGGTGCATTTAACTGTATTTAGACAAAACTCAAGGGGTGTGAATGTATTTATTAGTCTTTTTTAGGTCTTATCAATAGGTCTTATCAGTGAATTTTATCATGCTTATTGACTATTTTGCATGTCCATGTCCAGACTGCTATTTACAGTAGGCATAGCCCCTATATCAGTGTGAATGCTACAGCCTATGTTTAACAATGTATTTCCATATTGAAAGCAAAGCAATTAGGACAATGTGGACTGTGAACATGTTCAACATGTTTAGCAAATATGGGGCAGGCTATCCAACTAGGCAAAAACGGACTAACATTCAAAGTGGAGTTGATGACTACGTAATACATAAGACTGTAAAGACAACTTGACGCAACCACATATTTAGCCATGGAGCACGTTCTGATTGGCCAGTGAGGCCAAGCCTCGACTCACCCACAACTTGTTAATTCATCAAAACCCAGCCCTTTCATGCCACCTCTAACTATTGGCCCATAATTCCGGTTGTGCAAATAGCTACAATATTTTTGACACACCCCAAACGTATAATGCTACCTCCAGGGCTTAGATTTACCATTGTGTTAGGTTTGTTAAAATATAGACCACAAAGTTTGGGAGGAGATAGGTGTTGACAAAAATGCAAAAAAATAAAGTGGTGCTAGATCAATAGACTGTATTACTCACTTACAGCATATTTAATATCCATAATTAGCATTTTGCCATAAAATCCTATTCCTCCACCTTTCCTCTATTCTAACTTTTTGTTATGTGTTGTCTTCGTTTTATGTTTTCTATGTTTCATCCCATCTGGAAAATGGAGGTGAAAAATCACACTATTTTTCATAATCACCAACTCTTAACTCATTTTAGGAATGCAACAGCCCAAAGTTGTGAAATAGTCTGTGGATGGTTATCTCTGGAGTAAAAAAAAACTTGCTTTGGTATAATGCCAGACACAATTTACACCCGAGCTGTCCCTTTACATAAATCAGCTTTGGATGTATTAATGGTTCCTCACTAGGCGATTAAGGTTTTGATTTGATTAATTAATTTAGATTAAAAGTAGTCCGCTAGTCAATGTTTCCCATCAGGCCACGGATTTTAAAAAAACAGGATAAATGGTACCCCGCCCGAGACTTGGTCCATAACCTTTTAGTAGGCAGTTCCTCCTTTGTGTCTGGCCCAGCGTTGCCCAGGCTGTTGCCGTGGTGATATAACATACAAGATCTGGCCCCTACGCCCCACTTCACACTGGGGTTGCAGCACTCTTTTTTTTCTTCTTTTTTTTGAATTAGTCTTAGTCATTTGAACACAAATATCATTAAGTCTTAGTCATTTTTTTGTCATTTGAATAATGATTTAGTCTAGTTATTGTCAAAATGACAGTGGTCCATTTTAGGAAACTAAATACCCTTTCATTTTAGTCACATTTTGGTCACATCACATTTGTATTACCTCATTAACCTATAGGAAACATAAACCACTGACTTCCATGTGTACACAAACATACAAAGTCTTGTCCTACCAACATATGTTTCTGTACAACATCCTATGGAACATATTACTCTGCAGTAGATTAACATTTACCCCTGGTGCCACTGGTGCCACTAACTTCTTTAGTTTGTGACACCAGCCCATGATCTGGTCGTACCATTTTTCCCCTGCAGCGTCCAGTAATTGGAACAAATTTGTAATCCGTTTATAAAGTCATTCACCATGCTTTAGACTGTGTAATAGACTACTACGATGGTATCTAACATGTCCAACAGTACCACATGATTCAAGATATTTTGAAATGCAACCTGATCACATGATTGTGGGTGGACAATAGGTTGTTATATTTTACAGTTAAAAAAATTTCCTACATCTTTCTGTGCGCTAGTATCATAGGCTAATTTATTTTGGTGCTAATTCACCACATGAGAAAGTGTAAACTCAAAACACGTAGCTAGATTACTAACACTAAATATAATACCCACTGCTAGTTGTCATGTATTAATCCAACAGTAAATTAAATGTCCTTAAACTTAGCAGATATGGCCTACTGTCCTTTGAACTCGCAATGGCCGATGCGTCATTGTATATTTCGTACGCTTCATATCTTAAAGCCATATCAAATATCTCGCTTGTAAAATAGTTGCTATTGGGCTTAATATTAAGAGATGACAAAAAAATGTGTACCCACAGGAAGCTGAGAACAACAGTAATTGCTTCCAAAGCCTTGTATTTCCCGCAATTGGATTTTGAAATGTTATACAATAAGAAACCATTTTTCTCTCTCCCGGAGTACACATCAAGTGGCTCACTCATCACAGCAGCAGGCCCCAGCCAGTGAAACATGGACTTTACCTTTTGACCAAATCATGGTTTTAGTGGGCAAAAATAGGACTTTTTGAAACGTTTGAGTTCGGTGACTATGTAATGAATGTTTAAATCGCGCTGATACGACCAATTAAAACATTTACTCGCTCAGCTAAGTCAAAAGGTTACAAAATGTGACTAAATGGTCGCAGTCTAGAGCCCTGCCCCTTGACATACTGTAGCTATATTGTAATCAAGGTTCTGTCATAAGTAGTGGTCTCATACTGTAGTTGCAGCAAACTAACTAGCTAGCATTATCAATCTGTTATTACCTGAGGGTATATTTTGGGATGATATACTTTCAGATGTCTCTTGAGGTTGGTAGTATTTTTTTCCCTGTGAACTTGAGTGCAAACGCTATCTTCCCATGTGGAAAACTTGCATTCGGTGTTGTTTGAATCGACGCGATAATTGAAGTTGCTCCGAACGTCGGAGCTTGTACCACCGGGAGAGTAGCCATGGCGTGTGCCTTATTGGTTTTGCCACCAGATTGGAGAATGGTTGCCAAGCAGAGAGGTGACTTGTGAATGAACTGGGCATGGTTTTCAGATTCACAATGTACGTTACACAGGGGGATAATTACCATAGCATCCTTTAGATATCTGGCAGGAATGTTGTCAGATATCCAAAGGATGCTATGGTAATTATCCCCCTGTGTAACGTACATTGTGAATCTGTCTATTGAACTATGGTGTTTTCCCAGTGAACTAAAACTTGCACGGGTCATTCTTTTATATAAAAAAGGGAATAAGTTAGATCATGGAAAATATTGGTCTGTCTCAATCCTGTGTGCTTTATCGAAGGTCATGGAAAATATTATGTTCAAGCAGATTGACAGTTATATTTCCTTACATAACCTATTCTATGAGCTCCAATCTGGCTTCAGGAAATCCCATTCCACTGACACCTGTCTACTATATCTGACTGAGCACATGAGGAAGGAAGTAGATGGAGGGAAATGTTGTGTTATTGGTATGTTGGATCTCTAAAAGCCGTTCGATACAGTGGATCATGAGGTTCTGTTAATCAAACTAAGAGCCATGGGCCTTAACAACTTAGCAGTAAAATGGGTCAGCTCTTACCTGCAAGGAAGAAAAACAGAATGTGGATGGTAAACCTGTCTAAACCCAAAGTCTTGAACTGTGGGGTACCCCAAGGGAGTGAGCTGGGTCCACTTTTATTTCTATTGTATATAAACGATCTGAAATCTGCCTGTACATGTGACCCTTTCCTATATGCAGACGATTCTGCACTGTTGGTTTTCCACAAAGACAAAAATGTAGTTGAGAAAGCCCTCAGTGCTGAACTTCTGAATGTCAGTAAATGGCTATATAACAATAAGCTGTCACTTCACCTTGGAAAAACAGAGTCCATCTTGTTTGGGTCCGAAGTGAAACTGTGGAAATTCCCAGATTTTAAGGTGGTAGTAGGTGGCATAGTAGTCACAGCAAAATACTGTTAAGTATCTTGGATGTGTGCTAGATAACCATCTGACAAAATGTTATCGCCAAAGTGAACCATAAAATTAGGTTCCTGGCTAGAACTTCCAAATATCTGGATAAGAATGCAATGGGGACATTTGGCAGGGCCTCTTGTTCAGTGCCACTTCGACTATGCATGCTCTTTCTGGTTCAATAGTGCCCCCAAGATATTCACAAATCAATTGCAGACATCTCAGAACAAATTAGTCAGGATTATTCTTAAACATCCAGCAATTTTGCATCTTGACTATTCCCACCTTGAAAGCCTTAGGTGACTTAAAGTGGAGGAGAGAGTTGCTCAGATAAAATTGTGTCTTGTACATCAGATTGTCCACAGTATGGTCCCCAGATACTTATGTAACTACTTTAACTTAGTAAGGGATAACCAGAAGTATTCAACTAGAAGGAGTCAAACTGACGTTGTTTCTTTTAGATTAAAAGTGCTATGGGAAAAGAAACATTTTAATACTCGGCTGCCATTCTTCGGAATAATCTTCCAAAGAGTTAGAGATGTATAACCTCCATACGTAGTTTCAAGTTCTCACTGAAAAAATGGCTAAATTGTAGCATGTCTCAAAAGTGAGTGGTACGATTAAAGTAGAGGGAAATTCCCGGGATAGCATATGGTCTGCCTTTTTGGTGCCTGTTGTTTATTATTATTGTGTGTGTGTGTGTGTGTGTGTGTGTGTGTGTGTGTGTGTGTGTGTGTGTGTGTGTGTGTGTGTGTGTGTGTGTGTGTGTGTGTGTGTGTGTGTGTGTGTGTGTGTGCAGTTGAAGTCGGAAGTTTGCATACACTTATGTTGGAGTCATCAAAACTCGTTTTTTAACCACTCCACAAATTTCTTGTTAACAAACTGTAGTTTTGGCAAGTCGGTTAGGACATCTACTTTGTGTATGACACAAGTCATTTATCCAACAATTGTTTACAGACAGATTATTTCACTTTTCACTTATAATTCACTTATAATTCACTGTATCACAATTCCATAGACTGTGTTGACTGTGCCTTTTAACAGAATGGAAAATTCCAGAAAATTATGTCATGGCTTTAGAAGCTTTTGATAGGCTAATTGACATAATTTGAGTCAATGTATTTCAAGGCCTACCTTCAAACTCAGTTCCTCTTTGCTTGACATCATGGGAAAATCAAAACAAATTCAGCTAAGACCTTCACAAGTCTGGTTCATCCTTGGGAGCAATTTCCAAATGCCTGAAGGTACCGCGTTCATCTGTACAAACAATAGTACGCAAGTATAAACACCATGGGACTACGCAGGCGTCATACCACTCAGGAAGGAGACGTGTTCTGTCTCCTAGAGATGAACGTAGTTTGGCGCGAAAGGTGCAAATCAATCCCAGAACAACAACACCCTGTGAAGATGCTGGAGGAAACCGGTACAAAATTATCTATATCCACAGTAAAACGAATCCTCCATTGATATAACCCGAAAGGCCGCTCAGCAAGGAACAAGCCACTGCTCAAAAACCACCATAAAAAGGTCAGATTACGATTTGCAACTGCACATTGGGACAAAGATCGACTTTTTGGAGAAACATCCTCTGGTCTGATGAAACAAAATAGAACTGTTTGGCCATAATGACCATTGTTATGTTTGGAGGAGAAAGGGGGAGGCTTGCGAGCCGAAGAACACCATCCCAACCATGAAGCATTGGGGTGGCAGCATCATGTTGTGGGTGTGCCTTGCTGCAGGAGGGTCTGGTGCACTTCACAAAATTGATGGCATCATGAGGATGGACAATTATGTGGATATATTGAAGCAACATCTCAAGACATCAGTCAGGAAGTTTATGCTTGGTCGCAAATGGGTCTTCCAAATTGACAATGACCCCAAGCATACTTCCAAAGTTGTGGAAAAATTGCTTAAGGACAACAAAGTCAAGGTATTGGAGTGGCCATCACAAAGCCCTGACCTCAATCCTATAGAAAATGTGTGGGCAGAACTGAAAAAGCGTGTGAGAGCAAGGATGCCTGCAAATCTGACTCCGTTACACCAGCTCTGTCAGAAGGAATGGGACAAAATTCACCCAACTTATTGTGGGAAGCTTGGAGAATGTTGCCCCAAAACGTTTGACACAAATTAAACAATTTAAAGTCAACGCTACCAAATACTAATTGAGTGTATGCATGTATGTATGTAAACTTCTGACTCACTCTGAATGTGATGAAAGAAATTAAAGCGGAAATAAATCATTCACTCTACTATTATTCTGACATTTCACATTCTTTAAATAAAGTGGTGATCCTAAATGACCTAAAACTGAATTTTTACTAGGATTAAATGTCAGGAATTGTGAAACTGAGTTTAAATGTATTTGGCTAAGGTGTATGTAAACTTTCGACTTCAACTGTATATATTATATTAAGGGTACGTGAGACAAGGAAGATGTACCTGTCAATAGCTGTTTATTAGGAACGGAAATTGTAATAATTATCGAATGTTGTGAAACAAACAACAATTGTCTGTCATTGTCTGTTGTCAATACATCGCCGCCTAACTGTCATGTTTTGTCATTGATTATCATGTCTTGTCCCTGTGCTTCCCCTTCTATTCGTTTCCCTCTGCTGGTCTTATTAGGTTCTTTCCCTCTTTCTATCCCTCTCTCTCCCCCTCCCTCTCTCACTCTCTCGCTCTCTCTTCTCTCTATCGTTCCGTTCCTGCTCCCAGCTGTTCCTATTCCCCTAATCAATCATTTAGTCTTCCCACACCTGTTCCTTATCTTTTCCCCTGATTAGAGTCCCTATTTCTTCCCTTGTTTTCCGTTCCTGTCCTGTCGGATCCTTGTCTATTATTCACCGTGCTGTGTCTATGTATTGCCCTGTCGTGTCGTGTTTCCCTCAGATGCTGCGTGGTGAGCAGGTGTCTGAGTCTGCTACGTTCAAGTGCCTTCCCGAGGCAACCTGCAGTTCTTGATCAAGTCTCCAGTCTGTTCTCGTCATTACGAGTAGTATTATGCCTTTTGTTTGTAAAGTAACTTTACTGGATTAAAAACTCTGTTTTCGCCAAGTCGCTTTTGGGTCCTCATTCACCTGCATAACAGAAGGATCCGACCAAGGAATGGACCCAGCGACTACAGATGCTCGTAACACTGCCGTCGAGATCCAAGGAGCCATGCTTGGCAGACACGAGCAGGAATTGTCTGCTGCTCGCCATGCCGTGGAGAACCTGGCCGCTCAGGTTTCCGACCTCTCTGGACAGTTCCAGAGTCTTCGTCTCGTGCCACCTGTTACTTCCTGGCCTGCCGAGCCTCCGGAACCTAGGGTTAATAACCCACCTTGCTACTCCGGGCAGCCCACGGAGTGCCGCTCCTTTCTCACCCAGTGTGATATTGTGTTCTCTCTCCAACCCAACACATACTCTAGCGAGAGAGCTCGGGTTGCTTACGTCATTTCACTCCTTACTGGCCGGGCTCGAGAGTGGGGCACAGCTATCTGGGAGGCAAGGGCTGATTGTTCTAACAATTACCAGAACTTTAAAGAGGAGATGATTCGGGTTTTTGACCGTTCAGTTTTTGGTAGGGAGGCTTCTAGGGCCCTGGCTTCCCTATGCCAAGGTGATCGATCCATAACGGATTACTCTATAGAGTTTCGCACTCTTGCTGCCTCTAGTGACTGGAATGAGCCGGCGCTGCTCGCTCGTTTTCTGGAGGGACTCCACGCAGTGGTCAAAGATGAGATTCTCTCTCGGGAGGTTCCTTCCAGTGTGGACTCTTTGATTGCTCTCGCCATCCGCATAGAACGACGGGTAGATCTTCGTCACCAAGCTCGTGGAAGAGAGCTCGCGTCAACGGTGTTTCCCTGCTCCGCATCGCAACCATCTCCCTCCTCTGGCTCAGAGACTGAGCCCATGCAGCTGGGAGGTATTCGCATCTCGACCAAGGAGAGGGAACGGAGGATCACCAACCGCCTGTGCCTCTATTGCGGATTTGATGGACATTTTGTCAATTCATGTCCAGTAAAAGGCCAGAGCTCATCAGTAAGCGGAGGGCTACTGGTGAGCGCTACTACTCAGGTCTCTTCATCTAGATCCTGTACTACTATGTCGGTCCATCTACGCTGGACCGGTTCGGGTGCTACATGCAGTGCCTTGATTGACTCTGGGGCTGAGGGTTGTTTCATGGACGAAACATGGGCTCGGAAACATGACATTCCTTTCAGACAGTTAGACAAGCCTACGCCCATGTTTGCCTTAGATGGTAGTCATCTTCCCAGTATCAGATTTGAGACACTACCTTTAACTCTCACAGTATCTGGTAACCACAGTGAGACTATTTCTTTTTGATTTTTCGTTCACCTTTTACACCTGTTGTTTTGGGTCATCCCTGGCTAGTATGTCATAATCCTTCTATTAATTGGTCTAGTAATTCTATCCTATCCTGGAACGTTTCTTGTCATGTGAAGTGTTTAATGTCTGCCATCCCTCCCATTTCTTCTGTCCCCACTTCTCAGGAGGAACCTGGCGATTTGACAGGAGTGCCGGAGGAATATCATGATCTGCGCACGGTCTTCAGTCGGTCCCGAGCCAACTCCCTTCCTCCTCACCGGTCGTATGATTGTAGTATTGATCTCCTTCCGGGGACCACTCCTCCTCGGGGTAGACTATACTCTCTGTCGGCTCCCGAACGTAAGGCTCTCGAGGATTATTTATCTGTGTCTCTTGACGCCGGTACCATAGTGCCTTCTTCCTCTCCGGCCGGGGCGGGGTTCTTTTTGTTAAGAAGAAGGACGGTACTCTGCGCCCCTGCGTGGATTATCGAGGGTTGAATGACATAACGGTTAAGAATCGTTATCCGCTTCCCCTTATGTCATCAGCCTTCGAGATTCTGCAGGGAGCCAGGTGCTTTACTAAGTTGGACCTTCGTAACGCTTACCATCTCGTGCGCATCAGAGAGGGGGACGAGTGGAAAACGGCGTTTAACACTCCGTTAGGGCATTTTGAGTACCGGGTTCTGCCGTTTGGTCTCGCCAATGCGCCAGCTGTTTTTCAGGCATTAGTTAATGATGTTCTGAGAGACATGCTGAACATCTTTGTTTTTGTCTATCTTGACGATATCCTGATTTTTTCACCGTCACTCGAGATTCATGTTCAGCACGTTCGACGTGTTCTACAGCGCCTTTTAGAGAATTGTCTCTACGTAAAGGCTGAGAAGTGCTCTTTTCATGTCTCCTCCGTTACTTTTCTCGGTTCCGTTATTTCCGCTGAAGGCATTCAGATGGATTCCGCTAAGGTCCAAGCTGTCAGTGATTGGCCCGTTCCAAGGTCACGTGTCGAGTTGCAGCGCTTTTTAGGTTTCGCTAATTTCTATCGGCGTTTCATTCGTAATTTCGGTCAAGTTGCTGCCCCTCTCACAGCTCTTACTTCTGTCAAGACGTGTTTTAAGTGGTCCGGTTCCGCCCAGGGAGCTTTTGATCTTCTAAAAGAACGTTTTACGTCCGCTCCTATCCTCGTTACTCCTGACGTCACTAGACAATTCATTGTCGAGGTTGACGCTTCAGAGGTAGGCGTGGGAGCCATTCTATCCCAGCGCTTCCAGTCTGACGATAAGGTTCATCCTTGCGCTTATTTTTCTCATCGCCTGTCGCCATCTGAGCGCAACTATGATGTGGGTAACCGTGAACTGCTCGCCATCCGCTTAGCCCTAGGCGAATGGCGACAGTGGTTGGAGGGGGCGACCGTTCCTTTTGTCGTTTGGACAGACCATAAGAACCTTGAGTACATCCGTTCTGCCAAACGACTTAATGCCCGTCAAGCTCGTTGGGCGTTGTTTTTCGCTCGTTTCGAGTTTGTGATTTCTTACCGTCCGGGTAGCAAAAACACCAAGCCTGATGCCTTATCCCGTCTGTTTAGTTCTTCTGTGGCTTCTACTGATCCCGAGGGGATTCTTCCTTATGGGCGTGTTGTCGGGTTGACAGTCTGGGGAATTGAAAGACAGGTTAAGCAAGCACTCACGCACACTGCGTCGCCGCGCGCTTGTCCTAGTAACCTCCTTTTCGTTCCTGTTTCCACTCGTCTGGCTGTTCTTCAGTGGGCTCACTCTGCCAAGTTAGCTGGTCATCCCGGTGTTCGAGGCACTCTTGCGTCTATTCGCCAGCGCTTTTGGTGGCCGACTCAGGAGCGTGACACGCGCCGTTTCGTGGCTGCTTGTTCGGACTGCGCGCAGACTAAGTCGGGTAACTCTCCTCCTGCCGGTCGTCTCAGACCGCTCCCCATTCCTTCTCGACCATGGTCTCACATCGCCCTAGACTTCATTACCGGTCTGCCTTTGTCTGCGGGGAAGACTGTGATTCTTACGGTTGTCGATAGGTTCTCTAAGGCGGCACATTTCATTCCCTCGCTAAACTTCCTTCCGCTAAGGAGACGGCACAAATCATCATCGAGAATGTGTTCAGAATTCATGGCCTCCCGTTAGACGCCGTTTCAGACAGAGGCCCGCAATTCACGTCACAGTTTTGGAGGGAGTTCTGTCGTTTGATTGGTGCGTCCGTCAGTCTCTCTTCCGGGTTTCATCCCCAGTCTAACGGTCAAGCAGAGAGGGCCAATCAGACGATTGGTCGCATACTACGCAGCCTTTCTTTCAGAAACCCTGCGTCTTGGGCAGAACAGCTCCCCTGGGCAGAATACGCTCACAACTCGCTTCCTTCGTCTGCTACCGGGTTATCTCCGTTTCAGAGTAGTCTGGGTTACCAGCCTCCTCTGTTCTCATCCCAGCTTGCCGAGTCCAGCGTTCCCTCCGCTCAAGCGTTTGTCCAACGTTGTGAGCGCACCTGGAGGAGGGTGAGGTCTGCACTTTGCCGTTACAGGGCACAGACTGTGAGAGCCGCCAATAAACGCAGGATTAAGAGTCCAAGGTATTGTTGCGGCCAGAGAGTGTGGCTTTCCACTTGCAACCTTCCTCTTACGACAGCTTCTCGTAAGTTGACTCCGCGGTTCATTGGTCCGTTCCGTGTCTCCCAGGTCGTCAATCCTGTCGCTGTGCGACTGCTTCTTCCGCGACATCTTCGTCGCGTCCATCCTGTCTTCCATGTCTCCTGTGTCAAGCCCTTTCTTCGCACCCCGTTCGTCTTCCCTCCCCCCTCCCGTCCTTGTCGAGAGCGCACCTATTTACAAGGTACGTAAGATCATGGACATGCGTTCTCGGGGACGGGGTCACCAATACTTAGTGGATTGGGAGGGTTACGGTCCTGAGGAGAGGAGTTGGGTTCCGTCTCGGGACGTGCTGGACCGTTCACTTATTGATGATTTCCTCCGTTGCCGCCAGGATTCCTCCTCGAGTGCGCCAGGAGGCGCTCGGTGAGTGGGGGGGTACTGTCATGTTTTGTCATTGATTATCATGTCTTGTCCCTGTGCTTCCCCTTCTATTCGTTTCCCTCTGCTGGTCTTATTAGGTTCTTTCCCTCTTTCTATCCCTCTCTCTCCCCCTCCCTCTCTCACTCTCTCGCTCTCTCTTCTCTCTATCGTTCCGTTCCTGCTCCCAGCTGTTCCTATTCCCCTAATCAATCATTTAGTCTTCCCACACCTGTTCCTTATCTTTTCCCCTGATTAGAGTCCCTATTTCTTCCCTTGTTTTCCGTTCCTGTCCTGTCGGATCCTTGTCTATTATTCACCGTGCTGTGTCTATGTATTGCCCTGTCGTGTCGTGTTTCCCTCAGATGCTGCGTGGTGAGCAGGTGTCTGAGTCTGCTACGTTCAAGTGCCTTCCCGAGGCAACCTGCAGTTCTTGATCAAGTCTCCAGTCTGTTCTCGTCATTACGAGTAGTATTATGCCTTTTGTTTGTAAAGTAACTTTACTGGATTAAAAACTCTGTTTTCGCCAAGTCGCTTTTGGGTCCTCATTCACCTGCATAACACTAACCTTGTTGTATTCCCACTGTCCCTCTTCAAAAGGAACACAATGGAAATAAGCTGTTAAGCTTTATTGTGTTGTCCTTGATGATGTTCTTAAATTGTATGTGGAGGCGTCACCAGCTGGAGCGCCGTTATGTGTGGATATTTACAAATTGTCAAATAAATTCAATAAATCAATTAACTGCCACTGAATAAATAGGTGTTTGACAAATATTTTCATCACTATTTTTATTTTACTAAATTAAGACTGGGTTGCAGTCCTTAGTCATCTCTTCATGGAGTAAAACATAGTTGACTGTTGTTTTCGTAATCAGTGGCTGTATTGGAGGGGGAGTGGTTGTTCCTCTCTTAGAAGGTCAGTAATTAGTACCACGAGGTGTGCTCTACACCTCTGTCTGGTATGCAATTAGCTATTACTGTTAGTACTTCAGTCTCCCTTGTTTTCTCAGTGGCAGCGGAGGTCTCTGAGCCAAAACTAACACGGTTCTGCCGAGTTGTTCTGCAGTTATTCAACGACAGAGGAAGGTTTCACACCACTCTCATTTGACTATCTCACCTAGTTGTTTTCAGATCTCATTTTGCTCTTTTGTAGCTTTGTCAGCTATGTGTGTGTTTCCCATACCTGTTCGCTCCTCTTCCTGTAGGCTTTACAGACGCTCCCCAACCCTTGGCTGCAACCCTTCTATTTGGAATTCCTGGTCTCCTGCAGCGTTTGTAACTGCCGATCTGTGGTCAAGAACACCAAGGAAATCCCAGCCTATGCTGCCCTTCAGTTCCTAGACTTTATTTGCCATGACAGCGATATGGATCACCCCAGAGAACACTGCCCTATTTTTTTATCTGACTAGGTGTTTTCTCGTAGTCCGCGAGCATTGGTTTGTGACGGTGGTGGAACAGGGCTACTAATTTCTCCTATGTGGATATTTCATTTTTTCTCCTTCACTCACCTGTCCATCTCCTCATTTGACTTCCATGCGGTCACTGTCTCTTGTCAACTCAAGCTTAACATTTTTCTCATCTATCGCCCACCAGGTGCCCTTAGAGAGTTTCTCAATGAGCATGACACATTGATAAGCTAATTTCCAGAAGATGGCTCACTGCTCTTCATACTGGGCAACTTCAACCTCACAATGTCTACCTTCGTTTAATTTCTGTCCCCTCCTTGCCTCTTTTGACCTCGCCCTTTCCCAGTCCCCTCCCTCCCACTCACAAGGCATGCAATATGCTTCAACTCATATTTACTACAGGTGGTTTGCCTACTAATCTCACTAGAACCCCCCTCCAGGTCTCTGATCACTACTTAGTTTCCTTTTCTGTCTCCCTTTCCTCCAACCCTAACCACTTAGCCCCTACCCAGATGGTTATGCGCTGTTGCAATCTTCAATCTCTCTCCCACTACTCTCTCCTCTTCTAGCCTATCCTCGCTCCCTTCTGCTAAATCCTTCTCCCTTCTGTCCCTTGATTTAGCCTTTTCTACTCTCCTCCCTTTCCATATCCTATCACTCGCAGTCCTCTTTCCTCCCGGTCGGTTCGGCCCTCCCTTCCTACGCCGTGGCGAGCTTACAGAACAGGGCTGCGGGCAGCTGAGCGAAAATGGAGGAAAAGTAAACTTTTGGAGGACCTATCATCGTTTCACTCCCTTCTCCTCCTTTGTATAAGCTGCTAATGCCACATTTCATCCCTCTAAATGTCAAGCTTCTGCCTCTAACCCTAGGAAACTCCCCCCCCCCATCACCTCCCTCCTCCCTCTCTGCGCACGACTTTGTCAACCACTTAGAAAATAAGCACTCCTCATTCACTCAGCCTAATGAGGCCATGGGTCCCACTCACACAGAACTACCATATGCCGTGACCTCTTTCTCCCCTCTCTCCAGATGAAATCATGCAACTATTCAGTTCCGACCTCCCGAAAACCTTCCTGCTCGACCCCCATCCCCTCCTCCCTTCTCCAGACCATCTCTGGAGACCTTTTCCCATTCCTTACTTCCCTCTCAACTCATCCCTGACCAATGGCTGCGTCCCCTTTGACTTTAAAATGGCCAGAGTCTGCACGTACTCTCACTACTCAACCCCGCTTGTGCCATCGAACCGCTGCAACTTATCCAGAACGCTGCAGCCCGCATGGTGTTCAACCTTCCCAAGTTCTCCCATGTCACCCGCTCCTCTGCACACTCCACTGGCTTCCAGTAGAAGCTCACATCCACTACAATACCATTGTATCTGCCTAAGAAGCAGCAAGAGGAACTGCCCCTCCCTACCTTCAGGATCTGCTCAAACCCTACACCCCAACCAGAGTACTCTGTTCTGCCACCTCTGGTCTCTTGGCCCTCCCACCCCTATGGAAGGGCAGCTCCCGCTCAGCCTAGTCAAATCTGTTCTCTGTCGTGATACCCAAATGGTGGAACCAGCTTACCCCTGAAGCAAGGACAGCAATGTCCCTGCCAATCTCCTGAAAACATCTGAAACCCTACCTCTTCAGTGTGTGGTGGACGGTAATTATGTGAAATTACAATTATGTGAAACATTCAGTTTAATTGGACGCCTCAGCGGCGTGCCATTTCAAATTTGACTTGATTTCTCTCAGATGTGTATTTTAATTTGTGCCCATGGCAGGCAAAGTGCGCGAGCGAGCGGGTGGAACGGTCAATTGAGAGAATAGTAAAGAATTGTAAATGTATTATTTTATTTATATTGAACCTTGCTTATATTATGAATGGACATGCAACTTTGAGAGCACAAAGGCTTCAAAACCCATGATCCTTTTCATGTACTTACAATATGTGATGAGGAGAATATCCAGTGGTACTTTTCCTCCCTCTGTAAATGCTGTGTTCATTACAGCTCTAGCCACAAATGATAACCTCTTCCCTTTCTGGGCTACAGGGATGGAGAGACTGCATTAAAAGTGACTGCAGAACATGAAGCTGAAAGGAGAACAATACAAAATGGGTTCTCAAGGATGTGGTTTCCTGTCGCCACACGGGCCACATGGAAGTGTGACCTGGTATCCTCTTGAAAACAGGAAGTGTTTGACCACTGAGCTCTCACAGATAACTGGTGTACATCTGTCTTTGTCCTCCTTGTTTGAATTGCCAGTAAGCGTATCTATCTGGTTTGCTCCTCTGAATCATCATTTTAGTCATATAGTGGTTAGTTTAGTCATAATTCACTATAATGCAGCCACTAATTGTCCACTATTATAGCCCATGGTAATACAGCAAACAAGCTCTGATCATTGGTCAAAGCTGAATTACCTGTCAATCATTACTTACCGAGCATTTATTTAGTTATAGTAGTTATATTAACTACACCAAGGTACCAGTCACTTACCTGGTTATTTCTGTTGACACTGCAAAATAAAGTTAATCTCTACTGTTTGGACTGAAATGAAACACATCTGAATTCAGTTGAAAAGACCTGCCCAGCCCTAGCTCCTCCGATGCAGTTAGATCTCAGCATGGAGCCTGACTTTATGTCATTGTCAGTCTCTAGATCTCTTGTGAGCCTGGCTGATTGTAACTAGCAACTGCACAGAGCTGCAGTCCAAAAATAGGCCAGGGAAATGTCTGACCCGCTGGCCGCATAGCCTCACAGGCTCAGCTGAGGAGCAGGGGAGCTCACTGCCCCTCAGTGGAGTTACTCTGCCCCTGACAGAGAAAACATTGCAATGCATCGCCACCTAATGGAGGGAAGGGAGCAGTGCTGTGTGTTTTTGTCACCTCTGAATGCATGCATGGATTGGTTTTGATTTCCATTTGGACTTTTTCATGCAAATGTGTCAGGTAAGAGTCAGCCCATTTACCCATTAAGCCCACTTCCATCTTTGGATAAATTCAGCTATTTTAATGTTTCAACCAGTTCATGTGGGTGAACCAGTTGGGGCGGCAGGTAGCCTAGTGGTTAGAGCATTGGACTAGTAACCGAAAGGTTGCAAGATCAAATCCCCGAGCTGACAAGGTACAAATCTGTCGTTCTGCCTCTGAACAAGGCAGTTAACCCACCGTTCCTAGGCCGTCATTGAAAATAAGAATTTGTTCTTAAATAAATAAAAATATATTGTCGTATTGTTGTATACATTACAGTTTGTCAATTATGTTCTATTGTTAAAGGGAAACATCACACTTGGGTTATTTTCTCAGACATAATTCTGCGTGATGAGTGTTTCAGACATAATTATGCACCATAGCGGTATTTTAGACTTTTCACTCCAGGAGAGTATATCCAATGTCATCAAATCTAATTTCATTGGTCAAATGTCCTGAATACAACAGGGGTAAACCTTACAGTGAAATGCTTACTTACGAGCCCCTAACCAACAATGCAGTTTCAAGATAATATGGATAAGAATAAGAGATTAAAGTAACAAGTAATTAAAGAGCACCAGTAAAATAACAATAGCGAAACTATATACAGGTGGGTACCAATACAGAGTCAATGTGCGGGGGCACCAGTTAGTTGAGGTAGTATGTACGTGGGTAGAGTTATTAAAGTGACTATGCATAGATGACAACAGAGAGTAGCAGTGGTGTAAAGAGGGGGTGGGGGGGGGGGTGGCAATGCAAATAGTCTAGGTAGCTATTTGACTAGATGTACAAGAGTCTAATGGTTTTGGGGTAGAAGCTGTTTAGAAGCCTCTTGGACCTAGACTTGGCGCTCCGGTACCGCTTGCCGTCCGGTAGCAGAGAGAACAGTCTATGACTGGGGTGGCTGGAGTCTTTGACAATTTTTAGGACTGCCTGGTATAGAGGTCCTGGATGGCAGGAAGCTTGGCCCCGGTGATTGATGTACTGGGCCGTTCGCAGTTGCCATACCAGGCAGTGATGCAACCCATCAAGATGCTCTTGATGGTGCAGCTGTAGAACCTTTTGGGAATCTGAGGACCCATGTCAAAACTTTTCCGTCTCTTGAGGGGGAATAGGTTTTGTCGTGCCCTCTTCACGACTGTCTTGGTGTGCTTTGACCATGTTGGTGATGTGGACACCAAGGAACTTGAAGCTCTCAACCTGCTCTACTGCAGCCCAGTCGATGAGAATGAGGGTTTGCTCGGTCCTCTTTTTCCTATAGTCCACCATCATCAGTTGATTGAGGCTGCTGTTTGATCAAATAAATGAATAGATTCATGTTTTGAAGCAATTAATGCTATTGCCTTTGTGTTTTGCCGATCACGCTAGCAGCAAGTAGAAATGGTTATCCTTGTTTAATAAAGCCATTGGACTTGTCTCAACGATGTTCCTGTCTGCCACAACATTGCATGATATCTAGGTTGACTCATGTTTCCTGGCTTTGCAAAGACTACAGCTTGACTGGAGCCCTATGGGTGCTCTACTAGTTTCTTCAGGTTCATGGGGAGCTATGTTAACCTTTATCCGAGATTGCTAAGTAGTTCGAATGGCTGCTTCTTATCCCTCTTTCCAAGAAGAGCTGGAAGACATTTATTTGAGCCGGAATACACTGAAGATCAGTTGAGACAGCGAGAACAAGAATTGTGAGACCAGCAAGCAGCTCATGATCCTGGGTAGCCATGGTCAGACTCTGACTGGCGGTTCGTATGTGGGTGCTGTCCAACCATGTCGACAAAAGAGGAATGTCTGTGCTGCAATGAATTCAATTGCGGACAGATCTTACTGGAGAGGGTCACTGCAGACCAGAGTGTTTGTATGTGACAGACCATTGAAGTTTTGATGCACATGTGGATAAAGGGGTGCTTCTTCAGAACCCCCAGTATATATATATATATATATATTTTATTTCACCTTATTTAACCAGGTAGGCTAGTTGAGAACAAGTTCTCACTTGCAACTGCGACCTGGCCAAGATAAAGCAAACCATTTAGACACATACAACAACACAGAGTTACACATGGATTAAACAAAACATAGTCAATAATACAGTATAACAAAATAAAACAAAAAGTATATATACAGTAAGTGCAAATGAGGGAAGGTAAGGGAGTTAAGGCAATAAATAGGCCATGGTGGCAAAGTAATTACAATATAGCAATTAAACACTGGAATGGTAGATGTGCAGAAGATGAATGTGCAAGTAGAGATACTGGGGTGCAAAGGAGCAAGATGATTAAATAAATACAGTATGGGGATGAGGTAGTTGGATGGGCTATTTACAGATGGGCTATGTACAGGTGCAGTGATCTGTGAGCTGCTCTAACAGCTGGTGCTTAAAGTTAGTGAGGGAGATATGAGCCTCCAGCTTCAGAGATTTTTGCAGGTCGTTCCAGCAGCAGAGAACTGGAAGGAAAGGCGGCCGAAGCAGGAATTGGAATCTCAAATATAAAATATATAAAAAATACTTTTTTGGGTTACTACATGATTCAATCTGTGTTATTTCATAGTTTTTTTGATGTCTTCCCTATTATTCTACAATGTAGAAAATAGTTTTAAAAAATAAAGAAAAACCCTTGAATGAGTAGGCTTCTGAAACTTTTGACCGGTAGTGTAGTTTGTCTTCACCCTAAGTCCTTGATGTTGATTTATGAGGGAGATCTCTAAATAAATGTAGTCCTGCTTTGTGGCATACACATAATTAATTTAAAGTAGGTCTTTGTGCATGGAGTCTTAACCACAGAGGTCTGGTGTGTGTGTGCAGGTTTTTGTTCAAGCCAAGCAGTAACACAACGTCTTGATTGAAGTCTGATTAGTTGATTTGTTTACGGGGTGTGTACTGGCTGGCATGAACAAAAACCTCTGTGGATATGAATGCTACTACCATGAATAGTAATGATCAATATATTTTAACTTTAGGGGAAGTGATTAGAATTTAAGCTTACATAAATGTCCATTTATAAGTTTTTAACATTTGGAAAATAATAAATATGGATTATTTAAAAGTTGGGCTTATTTGTAACACCCATGGGCTTAAAGTGTACATTTGGTAGTCATTAAGCCATGTCTGGACTTGTAACATATTTTATCAAATATTATTACCTCACAAAAAATAATGTAAGTAAAGTCATAAAACCTCACATGAAAGATTCATCTTTCATTTTAGGGCTGAATACGTTAGGCACTTACCCTCTCATTTTAGGGCTGTATACGTTAGGCACTTACCCTCTCATTTTAGGGCTGTATACGTTAGGCACTTACCATCTCTCATTTTAGGGCTGTATACATTAGGCACTTACCCTCTCTCATTTTAGGGCTGTATACGTTAGGCACTTACCCTCTCTCATTTCAGGGCTGAATACGTTAGGCACTTACCCTCTCTCATTTTAGGGCTGTATACGTTAGGCACTTACACTCTCTCATTTTAGGGCTGTATACGTTAGGCACTTACCCTCTCTCATTTTAGGGCTGTATACATTAGGCACTTACCCTCTCTCATTTTAGGGCTGTATACGTTAGGCACTTACCCTCTCTCATTTCAGGGCTGAATACGTTAGGCACTTACCCTCTCTCATTTCAGGGCTGTATACATTTACCCTCTATATTTTTGAATATCTTTTGTTGCCCTTTTCAAAAAGTGTTAGTCATTCTGAAAATGAAAATATTTATTACATGATTTCATCATGTTGGCTACTTTAAAAAACAATAATACATTGAATACTCTGTGTTCATGTCAAGTATACTGAATTAAACAAACTTAATACTAAAGCTTTTGTGTTTAATGCTGAAACAATTACATAGATATAAACAAATGTTGTGAGATGACAGTTTAATAATGCAATGTTTCATTTTCTTTCAGGCTGAGTCTCTCTGCCAGGTCTGAGGGTTATCCGGAAGGCAGCGGTGCTGTAGAATAGTCCATTCCCCTGCCTTTGTGGTTCCCATGGAGGGGTTTCCTGTCCACTGACCCACCGTGCTGCCTCACCAGGACAGCAGCCATGTCTGCCTGCAACACCTTCACGGAGCATGTGTGGAAACCAGGCGAGTGCAAGAACTGCTTTAAGCCCAAGAGCCTGCACCGCCTGGCCGAGGGTGGCCTGAAGAAGATTGCCCCTGAGCAACCCCCCCAACAACAGAGCCAACCCCCTGCTGGAACTAGACCCAACGGTAACAGCTCCCAGAGGGGAGGCGGTGACGGTGTCTCAAACCGCTCTGGTCACTTCCGCCCTCCCGTGGCTAAGAAGCCCACAATCGCTGTCAAGCCCACCATGATGCTGTCCTGCTCTTCGGCCGACCTGGACTTGGAGGGCAACCTACATCGGCCACCAGACGCTGGTGAACCCGGCAAAACCTCTGCCTTTACCGTCTGGACCCGAAATGGGATGAACCGCAAGAAGCCCGGCGGGCCTAACAACAATGAAGGGGAATATGCCGTGGAGGAGATTGAGCGTTACAGGCAGCACAGTCGGCGCGCACCCCGTGGGAATGGCAATGGTTTAACTGACATGCTCAAGGAGATTGCGGGCCTGGGCTCTGGCCCTAGCCCCAGCCCCTTGTCCGGGTCGAAGGACCTCTTTTTGGGGCGCATCAGCAGCTCCTTCCAGCGCTCTTTAGAGAGAGGACTCCCCGCTTCTGGTTGCTTGGCCATTGGGAGCAGCAGCAGTGGAGGGGCTGCCCAAAAGCGGGTGTCCCTCAGCAACAGTATGGAGGTCATCAGCACCGAAGGAGGGCGATTCTGCTATCCTGAGTTCTCCAGCGAAGGAGAGGATGATGATGAGGATGAAGATGACGAAAGTGAAGTTAACGACGACGATGAACACGAGAGCTGGGATGAGAGTGACGAGGAACTTCTAGCCATGGAGATCCGTATGCGGGGCCAGCCGCGCTTCGCCAACTTCCGTGCCGCCACACTCTCCCCAGTCCCCTTTGCCCAGGGGAAGAAGTGGAACACTGTACCGTTACGTAACCGCTCACTCCAGAGGATCTGCGCCGTGGACTATGACGACAGTTATGATGAGATCCTTAATGGATACCCCTCCACAGACTCCAATGGAGGCCACGGTCTCCTTCCGTACGGCCCTGGTGACCTGCAGGGCAGCGGCTTTCTCTCCAATTCGGAGTGCACCACTTCCCCAGAGTCCTCATCATCGCTGCCGGAGGACTTACGCACCACTTCCAGCTGCAGCAGCAGTGCTCCCTGTGGCCCCCTGAGAAACGGTCTGCACTCCCCCTCAGCTTTCAGAACACCGGCCCTCCAGGCTGCTGGTACAGACAAGGAACAACATACCCAGAAGGTTGTCAGTCCACCCAAGGTCATGGAAACCCACAAGGCTGTTCTCGCAATCCAATTGGAGGATCAGGACAGCAAGGAGGGCTTACCTATGCCTCAAGCTCTTCCCGGGCAGCCAGTGATGATCAGCTTCAGCCCCACAGAAGAGCAAGCCAAACCTTACCGTGTGGTTAACCTGGAGAAGCATCTTATCTGTAAGCCCTACACAGTGGTGGACGTGTCTGCATCCATGGCTAACCCAGAGGAACAAAACCAAGAACGCACTCCCAAACAGCCAAAGACTCCCATTAGCCCCTCTTCCTACCCCATCTCCCCCTTAGGCCAGCCACTGTCTCCAGCCTCACCCATGTCCCCATCATCTCCCATCTCCCCCACATCCGCCACACCGTTTGTGTTCCAGGGCAAGGCCAGCAAGCAACCAGGTGCTATCCGCTACCAGGAGGTGTGGACGTCTAGCACCAGTCCCCGTCAGAAGATCGCCAAAGTGGATCTGGAGTCCACTGGAGCATCTGGTCCTGCCGTCCCACCTCGCCACTGCAGCCACAAGTCAGCCCCAACCTCCCCCATTGCTGGCCTCTCCTCCTCTCGGACTGTACCTGTGAAATCCCCTAACCTGTCCGAGATAAAGTTCAACAGTTACAACAATGCAGGGATGCCCCCCTTCCCCATCATCATCCGGGATGATACCACATACTCCCGCAGGTCCAAGAACGCCGTCAAGGTGCCCATTGTCATCAACCCAAGTGCTTACGACAACCTGGCAGTGTATAAGAGCTTCCTGGGTCTCAGCGGGGAGATGCCTCAAACAAAGGATGGGAGAGTGGCTAGCCACACTTATGAGGAGGTCGGCTCCTCGGAGAGTGTCCAACCTTCTCCTACAGAGAAAACTATTGGTAAAGTGGCATCGGAGAAAGCTGCTGCTGGAGAAAGGAAAGCCGCTGCAGCAGCGCTGATAAGCCAGGAGCTAACCGCTCGAACCGCTAAAGACTTGACTATAGCTGCGAGCCTGGCTGCTGGTTCTCTTTCTCCTTCAGCTGCCACATCGATTGCTGTTCCAACTCCTCTCACTGTCGCTGCCACCTTGGCCAAAAGCAGCTCCAGTTCAGCCTCTCGTGGGCGCACTCGCAAGATCAGTGGGGAAACAACATCCAGCAAAGAGGGGAGCACTGACTTCCCACTGTCATCATCAGGCACTGGGACGGGCCACCGGGAGAAGGCCAGCACTGTGTTGTCCCAGATCGTTGCCTCTATCCAGCCCCCACAGTCTCCCCCAGAGTCGCCTTCCCCACATTCTAAAGCCTGCAGTGTCGAGGAGCTGTATGCCCTTCCACCCAACACCACCAAAGAAACACTCAGTCGACCCAAGTCTCTCTTCTCCTCCACTGACAGCTGCCTGTCCAAACCCAGGAAGGACACACCCTCTAAACAGCTGCCCAAATCCCAGAGTGCCTCAGCAGCCGTGCCCCTGTCCAGCCCCACGAAGTCAGAGCCCAACGCTCCATTCCCCCCTCCCAGATCCACCTCTTCCCCATACTACGCCTCCAACATTCTACAGAGACACTTTGGCCACTGGACCAAGCCTGCCGCCTCCAGCTCCCCCTCGCGCCCCTGTGATGGAGAGACCAGCCCGGGTGGAGGGGAGGGGAGACGGGTGGCAGTAGAGAGCGCCAAGCCCAAACGGTGGATCTCCTTCAAGAGCTTCTTCCGCCGGCGGAAGGATGAGGACGAACAGCGGGAGAAAGCACAGAAGGAGACGAAGAAGGGCAAGCTGGTGGGGCTGGATGGGACGGTCATCCACATGCTGCCACCTCCGCCCATCCAACGCCACCACTGGTTCTCTGAGGCCAAGAACGAGGACCCCAGTCAGAAACCCACAATCATATTCACCTACAAGCCAGACGGCAGCGCCTCCGGTGACTGGGAGGGGGAACTGCGGGTGGAGGAATGCAGAGAAACGTCTCTACTGTCTCCAGAGGAGAGCCAAGACATCAGACCATCTACCACCGGGACTGCCCTCCACTGCAAGGCCATCAGGTAATTGATTTAAATATGTCTTAAAAAAAGCTAATTTCTCTTCTTTCTGTTAGTTCTTGCTCAGGAAAATTGTTTACAAATGTTCTCTATACTGACTTATAAGCCACCTCCTTACTGCAGATAACTGCAGGCCTTGTTATTTGTAAGCAACACGCTTTATGATTACATTTTACATTTAATGATAAGGCATTATTGGGTAATATACTGTTTGAGATGGGTACTTTGGCCATCCATCAAATGCAGTTAATTGAGCTATGCCAGTAAGAGCAAGCGGCACAGTGATGAGAGGTGGCAACGTTTTCAGTTGAATCAGGACGGATTGTGACTAGTTAATTAGCAGGGCTGTAATCTACACTTTACTGGCCTATTCAGACACACAGAATGTGTCCCAAATGGCACCCTTTTTAGGGCACGACTTTTGAGCTGGGCCCAGTTCATCTCATCTCAAACAACAGTGTTGCATGACCAGGGTTGGAGAGTAATGGATTACATGTAACTGATCACACAAAAAATAGAATATTGTTGAATACAGCTAAAATATCAGATTACAGATACTTTAGAAAAATTAGATTACTTCTAGGATCACTTTGAAATTCAGAAAGGATGTTTGAAATAATTATTTCAAATCAAATCAAATGTATTTATATAGCCCTTCGTACATCAGCTGATATCTCAAAGTGCTGTACAGAAACCCAGCCTAAAACCCCAAACAGCAAGCAATGCAGGTGTAGAAGCACGGTGGCTAGGAAAAACTCCCAAGAAAGGCCAAAACCTAGGAAGAAACCTAGAGAGGAACCAGGCTATGTGGGGTGGCCAGTCCTCTTCTGGCTGTGCCGGGTGGAGATTATAACAGAACATGGCCAAGATGTTCAAATGTTCATAAATTACCAGCATGGTCAAATAATAATAAGGCAGAACAGTTGTAACTGGAGCAGCAGCACGGCCAGGTGGACTGGGGACAGCAAGGAGTCATCATGTCAGGTAGTCCTGAGGCATGGTCCTAGGGCTCAGGTCCTCCGAGAGAGAGAAAGAGAGAATTAGAGAGAGCACACTTAAATTCACACAGGACACCGAATAGGACAGGAGAAGTACTCCAGATATAACAAACTGACCCTAGCCCCCCGACACATAAACTACTGCAGCATAAATACTGGAGGCTGAGACAGGAGGGGTCAGGACACACTGTGGCCCCATCCGAGGACACCCCCGGACGATGCCAAACAGGAAGGATATAACCCCACCTACTTTGCCAAAGCACAGCCCCCACACCACTAGAGGGATATCTTCCACCAACTTACCATCCTGTAACAAGGCCGAGTATAGGCCACAAAGATCTCCGCCACGGCACAACCCAAGGGGGGGCGCCAACTCAGACAGGAAGATCACATCAGTGACTCAACCCACTCAAGTGACGCACCCCTCCTTGGGATGGTATGAAAGAGCCCCAGTAAGCCAGTGACTCAGCCCCTGTAATAGGGTTAGAGGCAGAGAATCTCAGTGGAAAGAGGGGAACCGGCCAGGCAGAGACAGCAAGGGCGGTTCGTTGCTCCAGAGCCTTTCCGTTCACCTTCCCACTCTTGGGCCAGACTACACTCAATCATATGACCCACTGAATAGATGAGTCTTCAGTAAAGACTTAAAGGTTGAGACCGAGTTTGCGTCTCTGACATGGGTAGGCAGACCGTTCCATAAAAATGGAGCTCTATAGGAGAAAGCCCTGCCTCCAGCTGTTTGCTTAGAATTTCAAGGACAATTAGATGGCCTGCGTCTTGTGACCGTAGCGTACATGTAGGTATGTACGGCAGGACCAAATCAGAGAGATAGATAGGAGCAATCCCATGTTATGCTTTGTGGGTTAGCAGTAAAACCTTGAAATCACCCCTTGCCTTGACAGGAAGCCAGTGTAGGGAGGCTAGCACTGGAGTAATATGATCAAAATATTTGGTTCTAGTCAGGATTCTAGCAGCCATATTTAGCACTAACTGAAGTTTATTTAGTGCTTTATCGGGGTAGCCGGAAAGTAGAGCATTGCAGTAGTCTAACTTAGAAGTGACAAAAGCATGGATTCATTTTTCTGCATCATTTTTGGACAGAAAGTTTCTGATTTTTGCAATGTTACGTAGATGGAAAAAAGCTGTCCTTGAAATGGTCTTGATATGTTGATATAGTTGACACCTTTCTGTTTTTTCTCAAAGGCATTCATATCAGCATTGAAAAAGGGCATTTAAATTGGTCAGAGAGCACTATTTGCTTGATGGGATTGCGGGAAAGACCAGGAATCGGCTTTTGTGTGCTACAGTCCAAGCTATTTCTTCCAGTGGTGTGACCAGTGCTGTCGGCATCCAAAGATTATCCAACTTGAATAAAAGTTTGGAGGTAATGTGTAGTCTACGGGCGACACGGATACTACTGATTGATTATTGATTGATCTACATAGCGCATTGATGTGAGTCACACTTCTATTTGCGGCTGAAGAATTGTGGCTGTTGACAAATTTAGATTTGTATTTTAACAAAATAATGGTTGAATTGAAGATGTTTAAGCTGCCTATCAATGATTGTTTTTGCGACCAGTGGACAGCCAGTGAAAAATGTTCTCTTGCCGCAGCTGCGTGGTCAAATCAATGAATCAAACTAAGCTTTATTTATACAGCATCTTTCAAACATGGAATGTAGCACAATGTGCTTCAGAGGAATAAACTAAAAGCAATGAAAATTAAAACTTAAATATTTACTCCACAACAAACATGAGAGGATAAAAAACAAAATAATTCAAATGAAAACTGAACGGCTAAAAGGCACCCTAAGGAAAAGCAAAGCTAAATAGATGTGTTTTAAGATCTCTTTTAAATATGTTCCACCGTTTCGGCGTTCAGGTTCTCTGACAGGTTATTCCAGAGGCTGGGGGCATAATAACTAAAGGCTGTCTCTCCATGCCTCTTGGTCCCCCTCAGGTTCTCTGACAGGCTATTTCAGAGGCTGGGGGCATAATAACTAAAGGCTGTCTCTCCATGCCTCTTGGTCCCCCTCAGGTTCTCTGACAGGTTATTCCAGAGGCTGGGGACATAATAACTAAAGGCTGTCTCTCCATGCCTCTTGGTCCCCCTCAGGTTCTCTGACAGGTTATTCCAGAGGCTGGGGACATAATAACTAAAGGCTGTCTCTCCATGCCTCTTGGTCCCCCTCAGGTTCTCTGACAGGTTATTCCAGAGGCTGGGGACATAATAACTAAAGGCTGTCTCGCCATGCCTCGTGGTCCCCCTCAGGTTCTCTGACAGGCTACTCCAGAGGCTGGAGGGATAGTAACTAAAAGCTGCCTCTCCATGCTTCTTGGTCCTAGACTTCAGGATAGTTAAAAGGTCAGTGCCAGAGGACCTAGGGAACCTACTGGGTACATAAATAAGTAGCATGTCTGACATGTATTGGGTGCACAATCGTGGATTGATTTAAAAACCAATAGAAGAATCTTGAAATTAGTTCGAAAACTGACAGGCAGCCAGTGCAAAGACGTTACAACCGTCGTAATGTGTGCTCTCTGTCTGGTCTTTGTCAGTACCCGTGCTGCAGCATTCTGTATGTTTTGCAGTTGACCAATGGCTTTCTTGGGTAGACCAGACAGTAGAGCATTACAGTAGTCAAGTCTGCTTGCAATGAAAGCATGGATGAGTCTCTCTGTATCATCCCGAGAAAGAGACGGACACACATTGGCAATGTCCTCAGGTGGTAAAAAGCTATTTTGGTCACATTCCTAGTATGTTGTTTGAAATTGAGTTCAGAATCTAAAATACACCTAGGTTTTTTACTTGGTGTTTTAAAATGTGCATCCAGATTCTCTCTCTGTGCTTTGGCTCCAACAATAAGTACATCGGTCTTGTCTTGATTTAGCTGAAGGAAATTGTGAGCCATCCAATATTTAATTCACTAATACTAATACTGTCTAATTTATCTGTGGAGTTAAAAATCCTCTGGTGACACAGAAATGTAAAGTTGTGTATAGTCTGTGTAGCAGTAACAATCAATGCTGTGCTTTCTGATAACGCTGCCAAGGGTTAACATATAGCAACGGAACAGTACTAATCCCAAAATCAAACCTTATGGAATGCCGCGTGAGATATGTCTTTTCTGAGTTATCTTCACCATGGGTGATGACAAACTCTTGACCAGTTAAGTAGGTGCTAAACCAAAGTAGAACTGGACCGGAGAGGCCAACCCACCTCTCCAGTCTGTCCAGAAGGACATCGTGTTCAACAGTGTCGGATGCAGCATTTAAATCCAGGAGTACAAGGACAGAGAGCTGTTTGGCATCTGTGTTGGCTCTAAGATCGTGTACCACTTTAACTAAGACTGTCTCTGTGCAGCTAAGAGTTGATTTGAGTTGATGTGTTTTTTTCAGAAGGGGTTTCACCACAGCAGTTTTTTAACAATAGCTTGCACTTCAGATATGCAATTAAAAACTGTTTTGTAGAAGGTGGTGGGGATAGGATCAAGAAGGCAGGTAGAAGGCTTAAGTTGTGATATCACTTTCCTGAGTATGTCTGTGTCAACCAGGGAGAATACATCCACAGTGGCTTTGCATGACAGGCTAGGGCACATATCATCAAACTTATCTTATCATCAGCTTGACTGATACACAGCCTAATGTTGATTATCTTATCTCTGAAATATATATAATCACATTTAGACGTGGAGGGAGGTTCACATAGGTTTGCGGGGTAGGATTTATTAGACCATTAATGATCGAGAAGAGCACTCAAATTATTCTGATTAATAGTGATCAAGTTAGAAAAATTAGCCCGTCTGGCATTTTTAATTGCCTTGTTTTATAAGCCAAGTTGCTCTCTCAGATATCATAATGGACCTTCAACTTTGACCGTCTCCACTTTCGCTCTGCCTTTCTGTAATTTCTCTTTAATTGATTAGTTTTCTCACTCATCTGAGGGGCTCTCTGTTTGGATGTGTCCTTTTTCAACTTTACTGGAGCTACGGCATCAATGGTTGCCCTTAATTCAACTAAATCATCACAAGACGATGTATAGGTGGTGGAGTATTGTTCATACACTCAAAATGTGTAGCAACCCCGTCTTTATGAATGTGGATAATTACGTTGCCACTTCGGCATGCTTTTGTGGCACAGTTGATGCCACACGTGGCTACGGACCAGAGGGTTGAGGGTTCGCTGACGGCCACAGACGAGCTCACTCTCCGTGCCTGTTTCATTACTTCACTATCAGAGCCAGTTGCAGACAATAATCAGCTATGGGGAAATCAGATTTTCAACATTCTGATGGCATGTGTATAATTACATTAAATATATGCAACACATTTTCCACCAACAGGTTTCTGTGCCAATGCACCACACAACCAATAAACAAAACATACCGACTTTTGGCACTTCAATATCATGGTTTGCGTTTTCAACACCTCAATAAATAGTCTGTCAATCTCGACAAACAGAAGACACATCCCTCCCTACCTTGTAGGCCTACCCAGTATCGAAGGCTTGGTTTGACAATCTCCGAATGTTATCAAACTTTTTTGGGTTTTGTAACAGATGTCTTTTTCCATTCAACAATTGCCGCTGCACAGGTCCGATTGATTTTATTTGTAAAGCTGTAGAGATTTAAAACAGCATATCACTTGAATATTGTTGCTTGAAATCAGTGCGCGCGTGAGCGTTCTGTCATTGTCTTTCTCGCTTTCCAACAATTCTATTCAAATTGCATCCAAAATAGATAATCCTGTTCAAAATATATATATATATATGTACTGTACCAGGCAAAAGTTTGGACACACTCATTCCAGGGTTTTTCTTTGTTTTTGCTATTTTCTTCATTGTAGAATAATAGTGTAGACATCAAAACTATGAAATAACACATATGGAATCATGTAGTAACCAAAAAAGTGTTAAACAATTCTAAATATATTTGAGATTCTTCAAAGTAGTCACACTTTGCCTTGATGACAGCTTTGCACACTCTTGGTATTTTCTCAACCAGCTTCATGAGGTAGTCACCTGGAATGCATTTCAATTAACAGGTGTGCCTTGTTAAAAGTTAATTTGTGGAATTTCTTTCCTTCGTAATGCGTTTGAGCCAATCAGTTGTGTTGTGACAAGGTAGGGGTGGTATACAGAAGATAGCCTTATTTGACAAAATACCAAGTCCATATTATTGCAAAAACCGCCCAAATAAGCAAAGAGAAAGAACAGTCCATCATGACTTTAAGACATAAAGGTCAGTCAATATGGAAAATGTCTAGAACTTTGAATGATTCTTCAAGTGCAGTCGCACAAACCATCAAGAGCTATGATGAAACTGGCTCTCATGAAGACCGCCACAGGAAAGGAAGACCCAGAGTTATCTCTGCTTACTGTTACCAACCTCAGATTGCAGCCCAAATAAATGCTTCACAGACTTCAAGTAACGGACACATCTCAACATCAACTGTTCAGAGGAGACCGTGTGAATCAGGCCTACATGGTCAAATTTCTGCAAAGAACCCTCCAGAAGGACAACCATCTCTGCAGCACTCCACCAATCAGGCCTTTATGGTAGTTGCCAGACGGAAGCCACTTATCAGTAAAAGGCACATGACAGCCAGCTTGATGTTTGCCTAAAGGCACTTAAAGACTCTCAGACCATGAGAAACAAGATTCTCTGGTCTGATGAACACAAGATTGATATTGGTTGATATTCCACCATGTATTTTCACAAATCTAATAAAACACTTGAATTCACTAACCTGTTTCAGAAATATTACTATCCATCTATGCGTTATTCTGTGAATGTTTAGATGCATTACCTATTGCTATACTTTCCTCTTCTGTCCTCTTAAGGAGACCTAGCATCAGTAGCCTGCGCTGGAGACCCTGTGCTCTGACCTGTATCAGCTTGAACTCCTAACTTTTCCTGAATAACCTGTCCCTGTCCTGTCTTTGAAGGCAATACAGAGAATACACAATTTTTGTAATGACATAGTAGATAATAATAATAATAATGATAATTAGAAAAGTACGTTTCCTGAAGAAAATGCGATGTGCTTGTTTTAAAGTTTTCATTTTTTTTTTAGTTTAGAAAATGTTAATGTCTTTTTAATGTTTGTAGCTGAAATGGTTAAAAAGTGATATAATTTAAAAACAACTGTTTTTATTTTTGGCATTGAATCCATTACGTTTTATACCTGATTTTATGCTAATTACCACAGCCTGAATATAAGAAAGTTGGTTTGGTGCCTCATGCTTGAATGGTTCAAGAGTTACGGTTCGTGGGTTATGTTATGCTAACTTACTCTAACTGAAATTGGTTATAGTTCCAAAAGTATGCATAGCTTGTCAAAGGATATTTGATACTATCTTATTTAGGCCAGTATGAACGGTGTAGGAGGAGATGGGGAGAGAATATTTTCTTTATTTAACATTGAAGTCTATGGGCCTTTTTGTTCTAATGAAATGCATTGGGAGTTCATTTAAATATTGTTGTAGTTCAAGAAGTATAAATGGTATCAAAAAGATTTTCTTAAGCAATCAGAGTTGGAGCACTCTGGACATTTGAAGTTGGTTTGATGTTAATGGCTTAAATTGTTTAAGCTCTAGAGCAGGTTAATAAAAAATCATATAATAACATGCAAGTACACCTAAGTAATGAATATGCAACTGGCCTGTAGACTGCTGCTGGTCAGCTGAGCTTAATTCCGAGTCTCATAGCAAATGGTCTGAATACTTATGTAAATCAGGTATTTCTGTTCTTATTTTGATACATTTGCAAACATTTCTAAAAACCTGCTCTCGGGTTTTGTGTGTAGATTGCTAAGGGAAAAAGGATAGGCTCAGGATAAATTACACACACACACACACACACACACACACACACACACACACACACACACACACACACACACACACACACACACACACACACACACACACACACACACACACACACACACACACACACACACACACACACACACACACACACACACACATATATATACATGGCTGGCAGGGATCTCATTAAAAGATGCTAACAACACATTTAAATCTAGCACATTCCTATGACACCCTTTTCATCACCCTAACCATAATGCTCCTCTCTTCCTTTCCAACTTACTGTCTTCCTTTAGTCAGCTCTCATGTGCCACCAGAAATGTTACCCTTTTGCTCCTGATTCTTCCACACAAGTGACGTACTGTCCTTTTGGCATTGTTGTGACACTAGCCTCACTTTCTCCTATGCCTTTCTAAGCCCCCCTTTAGGCAATTCATGTTCATTCATATTAAAACACTGCTTCATGTTCCTCCATCTCTGTATATGAGATGCTAGTGCCATCTCTATTCTGGTACAACCTTTACCCGCTCTCTAAGCTTTGCCATCTCTCTTTCCTTTGCCCCGCAGCCAGGTGCCATGTGATGCCAACATATTCGAGGGGGAGATGCCCACCGCGTCCTCCCTATCCGCCAAACTGGAGCTACTGTCCCCTGGGGAGGAGTGTGTCATCCTGGCTGCCACCCCGGCCTCGGCCAGCGAGAGCAGTCCCAGCCTGGTTGACCTGGAGGAGGAGGATGGCCACTCCCACTCGCCAGCATCCAGCTCCTGCAGTGCCACCTACAGCAACCTGGGTAAGACCTGGCTTCAGCTGGCCATTGGGAGACACTGTGAACTTGAAAATACCCTAGGTTGGTGGTCCCTGAGTCCATTTCTTAAGAGCTACATGCTGATTTTTTTTTTATTGGGTGAGCAATTTGTATTTGTTTTTTTTATTGATCCCCGTTAGCCAAGGCAGCAGCTACTCTTCCCAGGGTCCAGCAAAATTAAGGCAGTTTCTACATTTTTAAAAACATTACAATACATTCACAGATTTCACAACACACTGTGTGCCCTCAGGCCCCTACTCCACCACTACCACATATTTACAGTACTATATCTGTGTTTATATGCATGTGTATGTGCCTGTTTGTGTTGCTTCACAGTCTCCACTGTTCCATAAGGTGTTTTTTTTATCTGTTTTTTAAATCTAATTTTACTGCTTGCAACAGTTACTTGATGTGGAATAGAGTTGTTGTCATGGGTCTATGTAGTACCGGCTCTATGTAGTACTGTGCACCTCCCATAGTCTGTTCTGGACTTGGGGACTGTGAAGAGACCTCTTGTGGCATGTCTTGTGGGGTATGCATGGGTGTCCGAGCTGCGTGCCAGTAGTTCAGACAGACAGCTTGGTGCATTCATCATGTCAATACCTCACATAAATAAAAGTAGTGATGAAGTCAGTCTCTCCTCCACTTTGAGCCAAGAGAGGTTGACATGCATAGTATTATTAGTTCTCTGTGTACATTCAAGGGCCAGCCGTGCTGCTCTGTTCTGAGCCAATTGCAATGTCCTTATTTGTGGCACCTGACCACACGGCTGAACAGTAGTCAAGTTGCGACAAAACTAGGGCCTTGTTGATAGTGTTGTTAATAGTGTTGCTTTATTATAGACAGACTTCTCCCCATCGTAGCTACTGTATCAATATCTTTTGACCATGACAGTTTACAATCTAGGGTGACTCCAAGTAGTTTAGTCGTCTCAATTTCCACATTATTTATTACAAGATTTAGATGAGGTTTAGGGTTTAGTGAATTTTACATTTACATTACATTTACATTTAAGTCATTTAGCAGACGCTCTTATCCAGAGCGACTTACAAATTTTCTGTCCCAAATATAATGTTTTTAGTTTTAGGAATATTTAGGAAAAACGTATTACTTGCCACCCACTCTGAAACTAATTGCAGCTCTTTAAGTGTTGCAGTCATTTCAGTCACTGTAGTAGCTGACATGTACAGTGTTGAGTCATCCGCATACATAGACACTCTGGCTTTACTCAAAGTGAGAGGCATGTCGTTAGTAAACTTTTTAAAAAGCAAGGGGCCTAAACAAGCTACAATGGGGAATTCCTGATTCTAACTGGATTATATTTGAAAGGCTTCCATTAAAGAACACCCTCTGTGTTCTGTTAGACAAGTAACTTTATCCACATTATAGCAGGAGGTGTAAAGCCATAACACATACGTTTTTCCAGCAGCAGACTACGATCAATAATGTCAAAAGCTACACTGAAGTCTAACAAGACAGCCACCACAATCATTTTATCATCAATTTCTCTCAGCCAATCATCAGTCATTTGTGTAAGTGCTGTGGTTGTTGAGTGTCCTCCCCTATAAGCGTGCTGAAAGTCTGTTGTCAATTTGTTTACTGTAAAATAGCATTGTATCTGGTCAAACACTATTTTTTCCAGACGTTTACTAAGGGTTGGTAACAGGCTGATTGGTCGGCTGTTTGAGCCAGTAAATGGGGCTGAGGGCACACACTTTCTAGTAGGCTTAAATTGAAGATGGCAAATAGAAGTGGCAATATCGTCTGGTATTATCCTCAGTAATTTTCCATCCAGATTGTCATACCCCGGTGGCTTGTCATTGTTGCTAGACAACAATCATTTTTCACCTCTTCCACACTGACTTTACGGAATTCATAAGTACGATTCTTGTCTTTTATAATTTGGTCCGATATACTTGGATGTGTTGTGTCAGTTTGTTGCTGGCATGTCATCCCTAAGTTTGCTTATCTTGCCAATGAAAAAGTCATTAAAGTAGAATGCAATATCAGTGGGCTTTGTGATGAATGAGTCATCTGATTCAATGAATGATGGAGCCGAGTTGGCTTTTTTTTCTCAAAATATTCATTTAAGGTGCCCCAAAGCATTTTACTATCATTCTTTATATAATTTATCTTTGTTTCATAGTATAGTTTATTTTTGTTTAGTTTAGTCACAAGATTTCTAAATTTGCAGCACATTTTCCAATCAGTTGGGCTGCCAGACTTATTTCCCATAACTTTTGCCTCATCTTTCTCAACCATGCCATTTTTCAATTCCTCATCAATCCAAGGGGATTTAACAGTTTTTACAGTCATTTTATTAATGGGTATGTGTTTGTTAATAACTGGAATAAGTAGTTTCATAGATGTGCCAAGTGCAGCGTCTAGTTGCTCCTCATTACACACCACAGACCAACAAATATTATTTACATCATCAATATAGGAAACACTACAAAACTTCTTGTATGACCTCTTATACACTATATTACATTTACATTTAAGGCATTTAGCAGACGCTCTTATCCAGAGCGACTTACAAATTGGTGCATTCACCTTATGACATCCAGTGGAACAGCCACTTTACAATAGTGCATCTAAATATTTTAAGGGGGGGGGGGGTGAGAAGGATTACTTTATCCTATCCTAAGTATTCCTTAAAGAGGTGGGGTTTCAGGTGTCTCCGGAAGATGGTGATTGACTCCGCTGTCCTGGCATCGTGAGGGAGTTTGTTCCACCATTGGGGAGCCAGAGCAGCGAACAGTTTTGACTGGGCTGAGCGGGAACTGTACTTCCTCAATGGTAGGGAGGCGAGCAGGCCAGAGGTGGATGAACGCAGTGCCCTTATTTGGGTGTAGGGCCTGATCAGAGCCTGGAGGTACTGAGGTGCCGTTCCCCTCACAGCTCCGTAGGCAAGCACCATGGTCTTGTAGCGGATGCGAGCTTCAACTGGAAGCCAGTGGAGAGAGCGGAGGAGCGGGGTGACGTGAGAGAACTTGGGAAGGTTGAACACTAGACGGGCTGCGGCGTTCTGGATGAGTTGTAGGGGTTTAATGGCACAGGCAGGGAGCCCAGCCAACAGCGAGTTGCAGTAATCCAGACGGGAGATGACAAGTGGTGTTCTGGTCGTTCTGGTCAGACTCCGAAAAAGGGCACATCGCGCACCACTTCCCAGTATTCTTCTTGCCAATGTCCAGTCTCTCGACAACAAGGTTGATGAAATCCGAGCAAGAGTGGCATTCCAGAGGGACATCAGAGACTGCAACGTTCTCTGCTTTACGGAGACATGGCTTACTGGGAAAACGCTATCCAGGGCGGTACAGCCAACGGGTTTCTCCACGCATCGCGCCGACAGAAACAAACATCTATCTGGTAAGAAGAGTGGAGGGGGCGTATGCCTCATGACTAACGGGACATGGTGTGATGAAGGAAACATACAGGAACTCAAATCCTTCTGTTCACCTGATTTAGAATTCCTCACAATCAAATGTAGACCGCATTATCTTCCAAGAGAATTCTCTTCGATTATAATCACAGCCGTATATATCCCCCCCAAGCAGACACATCGATGGCTCTGAACGAACTTTATTTAACTCTTTGCAAACTGGAAAACATTTATCCGGAGGCTGCATTCATTGTAGCTGTGGATTTTAACAAAGCCAATCTGAAAACAAGACTCCCTAAATTTTATCAGCATATCGATTGCGCAACCAGGGGTGGTAAAACCTTGGATCATTGTTACTCTAACTTCCGCGACGCATATAAGGCCCTGCCTCGCCCCCCTTTCGGAAAAGCTGACCACGACTCCATTTTGCTGATCCCTGCCTACAGACAGAAATTAAAACAAGAGGCTCCCACGCTGAGGTCTGTCCAACGCTGGTCAGACCAAGCTGACTCTACACTCCAAGACTGCTTCCAGCACGTGGACTGGGACATGTTTCGTATTGCGTCAGATGGGAATATTGACGAATACGCTGATTCGGTGTGCGAGTTCATTAGAACGTGCGTCGAAGATGTCGTTCCCATAGCAACGATAAAAACATTCCCTAACCAGAAACCGTGGATTGATGGCAGCATTCGCGTGAAACTGAAAGCGCGAACCACTGCTTTTAATCAGGGCAAGGTGTCTGGCAACATGACTGAATACAAACAGTGCAGCTATTCCCTCCGTAAGGCTATTAAACAAGCTAAGCGTCAGTACAGAGACAAAGTGGAATCTCAATTCAATGGCTCAGACACAAGAGGCATGTGGCAGGGTCTACAGTCAATCACGGACTACAAGATGAAATCCAGCCCAGTCACGGACCAGGATGTCTTGCTCCCAGGCAGACTAAATAACTTTTTGCCCGCTTTGAGGACAATACAGTGCCACTGACACGGCCTGCAACGGAAACATGCAGTCTCTCCTTCACTGCAGCCGAGGTGAGTAAGACATTTAAACGTGTTAACCCTCGCAAGGCTGCAGGCCCAGACGGCATCCCCAGCCGCGCCCTCCGAGCATGCGCAGACCAGCTGGCCGGTGTGTTTACGGACATATTCAATCAATCCCTATACCAGTCTGCTGTTCCCACATGCTTCAAGAGGGCCACCATTGTTCCTGTTCCCAAGAAAGCTAAGGTAACTGAGCTAAACGACTACCGCCCGTAGCACTCACTTCCGTCATCATGAAGTGCTTTGAGAGACTAGTCAAGGACCATATCACCTCCACCCTACCTGACACCCTAGACCCACTCCAATTTGCTTACCGCCCAAATAGGTCCACAGACGATGCAATCTCAACCACACTGCACACTGCCCTAACCCACCTGGACAAGAGGAATACCTATGTGAGAATGCTGTTCATCGACTACAGCTCGGCATTCAACACCATAGTACCCTCCAAGCTCGTCATCAAGCTCGAGACCCTGGGTCTCGACCCCGCCCTGTGCAACTGGGTACTGGACTTCCTGACGGGCCGCCCCCAGGTGGTGAGGGTAGGCAACAACATCTCCTCCCCGCTGATCCTCAACACGGGGCCCCACAAGGGTGCGTTCTGAGCCCTCTCCTGTACTCCCTGTTCACCCACGACTGCGTGGCCACGCACGCCTCCAACTCAATCATCAAGTTTGCGGACGACACAACAGTGGTAGGCTTGATTACCAACAACGACGAGACGGCCTACAGGGAGGAGGTGAGGGCCCTTGGAGTGTGGTGTCAGGAAAATAACCTCACACTCAACGTCAACAAAACTAAGGAGATGATTGTGGACTTCAGGAAACAGCAGAGGGAACACCCCTATCCACATCGATGGAACAGTAGTGGAGAGGGTAGCTAGTTTTAAGTTCCTCGGCATACACATCACAGACAAACTGAATTGGTCCACTCACACTGACAGCGTCGTGAAGAAGGCGCAGCAGCGCCTATTCAACCTCAGGAGGCTGAAGAAATTCGGCTTGTCACCAAAAGCACTCACAAACTTCTACAGATGCACAATCGAGAGCATCCTGGCGGGCTGTATCACCGCCTGGTACGGCAACTGCTCCGCCCTCAACCGTAAGGCTCTCCAGAGGGTAGTGAGGACTGCTCAACGCATCACCGGGGGCAAACTACCTGCCCTCCAGGACACCTACACCACCCGTTGTTACAGGAAGGCCATAAAGATCATCAAGGACATCAACCACCCGAACCACTGCCTGTTCACCCCGCTATCATCCAGAAGGCGAGGTCAGTACAGGTGCATCAAAGCTGGGACCGAGAGACTGAAAAACAGCTTCTATCTCAAGGCCATCAGACTGTTAAATAGCCACCACTAACATTGAGTGGCTGCTGCCAACACACTGTCATTGACACTGACCCAACTCCAGCCATTTTAATAATGGGAAATGATGTAAATATATCACTAGCCACTTTAAACAATGCTACCTTATATAATGTTACTTACCCTACATTATTCATCTCATATGCATATGTATATACTGTACTCTACAACATCGACTGCATCCTTATGTAACACATGTATCACTAGCCACTTTAACTATGCCACTTTGTTTACTTTGTCTACACACTCATCTCATATGTATATACTGTACTCGATACCATCTACTGTATGCTGCTCTGTACCATCACTCATTCATATATCCTTATGTACATGTTCCTTATCCCCTTACACTGTGTATAAGACAGTAGTTTTGGAATTGTTAGTTAGATTACTTGTTGGTTATCACTGCATTGTCGGAACTAGAAGCACAAGCATTTCGCTACACTCGCATTAACATCTGCTAACCATGTGTATGTGACAAATAAAATTTGATTTGATTTGATTTGAAGTGCCTGGATTAGGACCTGCGCCGCTTCCTGTGTGAGGCAGGGTCGTATTCTGCGGATGTTATAGAGCATGAACCTACAGGAACGGGCCACCGCCTCGATGTTAGTTGAGAACGACAGGGTGTTGTCCAGGATCACGCCAAGGTTCTTAGCGCTCTGGGAGGAGGACACAATGGAGTTGTCAACCGTGATGGCGAGATCATGGAACGGGCAATCCTTCCCCGGGAGGAAGAGCAGCTCCGTCTTGCCGAAGTTCAGCTTGAGGTGGTGATCCGTCATCCACACTGATATGTCTGCCAGACATGCAGAGATGCGATTCGCCACCTGGTCATCAGAAGGGGGAAAGGAGAAGATTAATTGTGTGTCGTCTGCATAGCAATGATAGGAGAGACCATGTGAGGTTATGACAGAGCCAAGTGACTTGGTGTATAGCGAGAATAGGAGAGGGCCTAGAACAGAGCCCTGGGGGACACCAGTGGTGAGAGCGCGTGGTGAGGAGACAGATTCTCGCCACGCCACCTGGTAGGAGCGACCTGTCAGGTAGGACATATTAGGCCCAGCCTTTGGAACTTTGGTTTTCCTAGATATGGATACCATATTGTGATCACTACATCCAATGGATTTGGATACTGCTTTAAAGCAAATATCTGCAGCATTAGTAAAGATGTGATCAATACATGTTGATGATTTAATTCCTGTGCTGTTTGTAACAACCCTGGTAGGTTGACTGACAACCTGAACCAGTTTGTAGGCGCTGGTCACAGTTTGAAGCTTTTTCTTGAGTGGGCATCTTGATGATAGCAAGTCAATATTTACATCCCCCAGAAAATATACTTCTCTGTTGATATCACATACGTTATCAAGCATTTCACACATATTATCCAGATACTGACTGTTAGCACTTGGTGGTCTATAGCAGCTTCCCACCAGAATGGGCTTCAGGGGGGGGGGGCAGATGAACCTGTAGCCATATTACTTCTACAGTATTTGACATTAGATCGTCTCTAAGCTTTACAGGAATGTGGTTCTGAGTATAGACCGCAACACCGCCCCTGTTGGCATTTCTGTATTTTCGGTATATGTTATAACCATGTATTGCTACCACTATCATCAAAGGTATTATCTAAGTGAGTTTCAGAGAGAGTCAGAATATGAATGCCATCTGTTACAAGCAAGTTATTGACTTCATGGACCTTGTTTCTAAGGCTGTTAATATTGGCTATTTTTAGCACTTTTCTGGATTGCTTGATTGTTTTGAATGCTTTACTGGGAAACTTATCAGTTGTAGACTTACTCATGTTATTTATATTGGAGCTGATAGCTCTGGGTGAGCTGCACACAGTGGTCTTCCTACTAGGGCACACCACCTCAGTGCTAACAGTATAACTCTGGCTCATAGGCACATGATTACTGCATACAATAGCTGTAGGATAAACAGAAGTATTCGGTGCAATTAAGGGTACATAAATGAAGTTACTTACATTGTGTTTACCAATGCCTCTAGGATCGTGTACATTTGATGCAGCATTATGACGACTCGTTGTCACAATGGTAGGGATTAACTGAGCTGGTCTTGGATCAATTGATGACATTGATTGGCCAGGTGGTTTTCAGGTCTAGTTATTGGTTGAGAGACGAGGACAGAAAGTAGAACAGTGGTGGGTGTATTTTGCACCTTCTAGTGTTGTGAAAGCGGGCACCAACACTGACAGAATATATCAATAACTCTAGGCAAAACCTTGCTATTTCCCTATTTCTCAACAACAGTTTGAATAGATGTGCACAATGGTGCCTTTTCATAAAGTCTCTATTTCCCTCCGAAAAGCTCATCCTACTTGTTGGAAATATCTACAGTATATTCTTTAAAAGGGATTTCTCTCACTGTCATATTCATTCACAGAGATGGACTAATCTGGGTTTGGTGGATTCCAGGAGAACGGTACCTGCCCGAATGCATAGTCCCAAATGTAGAGTTTGGTAGAGGATGAAAAATGGTCTGGGGCAGTTTCTTATGGTTCGGGCTAGGACCCTTAATTCCAATGAAGGGAAATCTTAACGATACCACATACAATGACATTCCAGACGATTCTGTGCTTCTAACTTTGTGGCAACATTTTGGGGAAGGCCCTTTCCTGTTTCAGCATGACAATGGCCCTGTGCACAAAGCCAGGTCCATACAAAAATGGTTTGTCGAGGTTGGTGTGGAAGAACTTGACTGGCCTGCACACAGCCCTGACCTCAACCCCATTGAACACCTTTGGGATGAATTGGAATGCCGACTGTGAACCAGGCCTAATCGCGCAACATCAGTGCCCGACCTCACTAATGCTTTTGTGGCTGAATGGAAGCAAGTCCCCTTCAGTAATGGTCCGACATCTAGTGAAATGCATTCCCTGAAGAGTGGAGACTTATAGCAGAAAAGGGGGGACCAATGCTATAATAATGCCCATAATTTTGGAATGAGATGCTCAACGAACGGTTGTCCACAAACTTCTGTTCATGTAGTGCATCTTACTGGCTCTCTCTGACCACTTCCCTGTTACTGTGCTTTGTATTGAAGCCTGCTGGATCACTCATCAAAGGCTATTGCTTAGCAATGCACCGCGGAAGTTACATTTCATGGGGACTGACGTTACATGCAGGACTGCGCCCCCGTTGGGGCTGGTTGACTCGGAGTGACTGATCCATTGCATATTCATCATCATCACTTGCTTCCGTTTATATCAGATCAGAACCTTCTTGAGAAGGTGTCGGTGTAACGACATGCATATTACAGCTCTTTAGATTTGCTGTTTGAAAGCAATTGGGAAGCCCGTATCGGTCGCCCAAATGGAGAGAGCCCTGTCGCTTTGATCATGCAGGGCCGCTGCGTGAGAGGCTTTCAGAACATGATGGGCTGCTGCGTGTGTGTGTGTGTGTGTGTGTGTGGATGGCTCTTATTGCTGTCAAGTGGCCTGTGTGTGTGTGCGTCACACTGGTGTGTGTGTGTCCTGAAAGTGATGAAAGCCCTCTGTGTGACTAAATGATGAGCACCCTGCAACCTCGTTACCTCCTCCTCCAACTAACAGCTAATGAGAGGGTACATTAGTTAGTGATGGAGAATGAACATCATGATTCAATCCTGATTATATGTATGGTAGCATCCACATTAACCATTTATGCTCGTAGGAATTGGATGCATTCAGGATCATGATAAGAATATTCATGGTAAACTTGGGATAATACAAACAAAGGACAAGGGTTTGAGTGAGAGGTCTAACTGGTGTCACCAAGTGTCCACACACCTCTCCAAAGTGTGCACCGTTACTACCTCATTTTAATGACTGAAAAGAAGAGTCTTCAACTATGAGGTGCTAATTTGAGCTCTCATAACTGTGCTGTTGAGGAACTATAGCAAGCAGACTTGTAGTTTTCATTGGAACATACAATTACTGTTGTTTACGCATTCCAAAAATGGTCCATTATAAATCGCAATCTGCTCAAGTGGGAATCGTTTGAAAGTGTGTTCTATTGCCAACATGGCTAGCTAAGTTACAAAATACGATATTACAGTGTTAGGCTTTCACAAGGCAATTCAGAGAAGCAGATCATAATTTTGGTGCGCATAAAATAGTCACAAGTGCATTCCGATGAGTGTTCCCTGCAAAAAGAAATCACAATATGACAAACATACAGTGCCTTGCAAAAGTATTCATGGCATTTTTCCTATTTTGTTGCATTACAATCTGTAATTTAAATAGATTTTTATTTTGGATTTCATGTAATAGACATACACAAAATAGTCCAAATTGGTGAAGTGAAATGGGGAAAAAAACTTGTTTCAAATAATTATAAAAAAATAAATAAATGGAAAAATGGTGTGTGCATATGTATTCACCCCCTTTGCTATGAAGTCACATAATTAGATAAAGTCCACCTGCGTGCAATCTAAGTGTCACATGATCTGTCACATGATCTCAGTATATATACACCTGTTCTGAAAGGCCCCAGAGTCTGCAACACCACTAAGCAAGCGGCACCATGAAGACCAAGGAGCTCTCCAAACAAGTCAGGAACAAAGTTGTGGAGAAGTAAAGATCAGGGTTGGTTATAAAATAACTATCAGAAACTTTGAACATCCCACGAAGCACCATTAAATTCATTATTTAAAAAAAATTGAAAGAATATGGCACCACAATAAACCTGCCAAGAGAGGGCCGACCACCAAAACTCACTGACCAGGCAAGGATGGCATTAATCAGAGGCACAAAGACACCAAAGATAACCCTGAAGGAGCTGCAAAGCTCCACAGCAGAGATTGGAGTATCTGTCCATTGGACCACTAAACTGTACACTCCACAGAGCTGGGCTTTACGTGTGGCCAGAAAAGCCATTGCTCAAAGAAAAAAATAAGCAAGCACGTTTGGTGTTCGCCAAAAGACATGTGGGAGACTCCCGAAACATATGGAAGAAGGTACTCTGGTCAGATGAGACACAAATGTAGTTTTTAGTCATCAAGGAAAACGCTATGTCTGGTGCAAACCCAACACCTCTCATCACCCCGAGAAAACCATCCACAAGCTTCCCACAATAAGTTGGGTGAATTTTGGCCCATTCATCCTGACAGAGCTGGTGAAACTGAGTCAGGTTTGTAGGCCTCCTTGCTTGCACATGCTTTTTCAGTTCTACCCACAAATGTTCTATAGGATTGAGGTCAGGGCTTTGTGATGGCCACTCCAAAACCTTGACTTTGTTGTCCTTAAGCCATTTTGCCACAACTTCGGAAGTATGCTTGGGGTCATTGTCCATTTGGAAGACCCATTTGCGACCAAGCTTTAACTTCCTGGCTGATTGTTTCTTCAATATAACCACATCATTTCCCCTCATAAGGCCATCTATTTTGTCAACTGCACCAGTCCCTCCTACCCCCGTGCTTCATGGTTGGGATGATGTTCTTCGGCTTGCAAGCCTCCCCCTTTGTCCTCCAAAAATAACGATGGTCATTATGGCCAAACAGTTCTATTTTTGTTTCATCAGACCAGAGGACATTTCTCCAAAAAGTACCATCTTTGTCCCCATGTGCAGTTGCAAACTGTAGTCTAGCTTTTTATGGTGGATTTGTAGCAGTGGCTTCTTCCTTGTTGAGTGGTCTTTCAGGTAATGTTGTTATAGGACTCGTTTTACTGTGGATATAGATACTTTTGTACCTGTTTCCTCCAGCATCTTCACAAGGTAATTTACTGTTGTTCTGGGATTGATTGATATGCACCTTTCGCACCAAAGTACGTTCATCTCTAGGGACAGAACACGTCTCCTTCCTGAGCGGTATGACAGCTGCATGGTCTCATGGTGTTTATACCTGCGTACTATTGTTTGTACAGATGAACATGGTACCTTCAGGCATTTGGAAATTGTCCAAGGATGACCCGGACTTGTGGAGGTCTACACATTTTTTTTCTCCTGAGGTCTTGGCTGATTTCTTTTGATTTTCCCGTGATGTCATGCAAGGAGGCACTAAGTTTGAAAGTGGGCCTTGAAATACATCCACCGGTACTCCTCCAATTGACTCAAATTATGTCAATTCGCTTATCAGCAGCTTCTAAAGCCATGACATAATTCAGGAAGTTTCAAAGCTGTTTAAAGGCACAGTCAACTTAGTGTATGTGAACTTCTGACCCACTGGAAATGTGATATAGTGAATTATAAGTGAAATAATCTTTCTGTAAACAATTGTTGGAAAAATGACTTGTGTCATGCACAAAGTAGATGTCTTAACTGACGTGCCAAAACTATAGTTTGTTAACAAGAAATTTGTGGAGTGGTTGAAAATCTTAATGACTCCAACCTGTAAGTGTATGTAAACTTCCGACTTCAACTTGACATAAATATGTTCATTTCTAAATGGTGAAACAGAAATGAAAATGCCCTCAAATAAAAGGTGCATTTTGTATCCTTTTTTAAATTTACTTCGACACATGCGTCCTCCACACATGACTGCTTAGACCTCTGCGCCACTCGGGAGGCTCCACTCATATGTTTTTTTTTTTTAAATCTCAAATCCAAACTGCTGGAGTATTGCGCCAAATTACAAGTTTTAGGTTCATTGTCTAAATAAATACGTAGGGGAGTGTATATTTAAAGATTGCTTTTGCAGAAATTATGCCAAGTTTGGATTTATAAAGGAAATTAAATGCAATTAGCCTTTAATCCAGGGAGATTTGTGGAGGATTGGGACTGCAGCTTTTTCCATGTGACCATGATCGCTGAGTCAAAAGGCCTAGTTAGTTGGCACCGTCCTTGTACCTAACTCTCCAAGACACTTACATAACAATTAAAGATGCCTTTTTGGAACAGTTCCACACGCAAATAGCCATTTGAAGCTATGACTTTGCTTTTTAATGTTATTGGATGGTCCAACCACCTTTTAATGTATATAGACAGCATATGGGCAATGGGCATGTCATTAACTTTTAACATTGCCATGGGTTTTGCCTTTTGGGTTGTGTCATTTCAGAATGTCTACTGTACTTAGAGCCTTTGAGAGTGGTGTTCTGACTGCCCGTGGGTGTTATTCATAGGTCAATGACCAGTCAAAAGTTTGGACACATCTACTCATTCCAGGGTTTTTCTTTATTTGACTATTTTCTACATTGCATAATAATAGTGACGACATCAAAACTATGAAATAACACATGGAATCATGTAGTAACCAAAATAGTGTTAAACAAATCAACATATATTTTATATTTGAGTTTCTTCAAAGTAGCCACCCTTTGCCTTGTTGAAAGCTTTGCACACTCTTGGCATTCTCTCAACCAGCTTCAGGACGTAGTCACCTGGAATGCATTTCAATTAACAGGTGTACCCTTGTTAAAAGTTCATTTGTGGAATTTCTTTCCTTCTTGTTGTGTTTTAGCCAATCAATTGTGTTGTGACAAGGTAGGGGTGGTATACAGAAGATATCCCTATTTGGTAAAATACCGAGTCCATATTATGGCGAGCCCAGAAGATAAACGGCACCCTTGAACTTTGCGACCTTTTGCCACATTTCAGGATTCAAACATAAAGATATAAAACTGTATTTTTTTGTGAAGAATCAACAACAAGTGGGACACAATCATGAAGTGGAACGACATTTATTGGATATTTCAAACTTTTTTTAACAAATCAAAAACTGAAAAATTGGGCGTGCAAAATATTCAGAGTCATTCATACATTTGGATTAGGCTAAAGATGGTTGTCTTTAGCGGGATTACAATGGATTTGCAAGGGAAAATGTTAAATACTGTTGTTTTCCTTTAAAAACAAATGTTGCCTCTTATTTCTATCTGATCCTCAGTGCTCATTACTCCATATCTTGGTTCTTAGACAAGATGATGGATAGAGGCCTCCCAGTCTTGGACAGAATCTTACACGAGTGATAGAAGGCTTGCTTGATTCCCTTCAGGCGATATTCAGATCTTTGGTAGCCTATTTAGCATCTAAATGATAAGGCAGCCAAGAGTATTTTGGATTGGTGTGTACTAACAGATGTTTTCATTTTTAACATCTTGAAATCTCATTCAGTGTTTAATGACATTCCAGGCCTAACTAAAATGTCCAAGGAAGATGAGAAGGGATTCAGAACAAGGACAAGCCTACAACTTTTAATGTCTTACAATATATATATATATATTTTTTAACAGTTCCCTGAAGTGTATGCATCAAAGTCTACAATACACTTTCTCTGACGAGTGACACAATGGCTATTCTTAATGCTTTTTAATTCCCGTCACTCAAGCTGTGTGAGTTTTCTGTGGTCCTTTTCACCCTGACTGGGGACCCCCACCGAACCATCACTCTGGAGAAAAGCTTGAGGGATCTAGGGATTTCTGCCATGGCGGATAAAATTAGGGCACTGTTAACTAAAGCCCGCTGACAAAATCACTTTCCAAGTGCCTCCTTAAGCCTCTCTGAAAACCACTTGACGAGAGATTTACTTTCGAACCACATGGTGGCTAGTTGGACAGACTTACTACCAGCTGTTCTGTTCTGGTTGGTGTCCTGAATTCGCCCCAGGACCTATCGCAGGGAGGAACTAGGCAGCATATGTAGCTACTATACATGAGAACTAAAGTATGAGAATACTGTCAGAGGAATAGGGTTGTCGGATGTCTTAGGTTCTCTATACAGGCAAATCGTTTGACTCAATAACTTGGTGATGATGAACTGTTGATGTTTGAAAAGTGCGTTGTTGTTGTAATCTCTCTTTCCTTTCGCAGGTCAATCCAGAGCCAACATGATCCCGCTGAAGCACCCACGGAATATCAAGGCTTCGGATGACACCCTGGCCGACTTGGACGAGGAGGCCTCCAAAGCCACTCCACCCCCGCTGCCCAAGAAGTCGGTAGCCCGCCCCAGTACAGAGACGTCCAGCCTGGGAAAGGAGCTCCCTCTGAGGCCCAAGCGTGAGGCGAAACCCGGGGGTACCAACCTGAGCGTAGCCAACCCCCTGTACGACCTGGACTCCACCTGGGAGACGGGCAGCCACAGCTCCTCGCTCAGCTCCGAGGCCCGCGCTCATGACCAGGAGAGTGGGGACTCCCTGGAGAGACCTGAGGTGGTCGTCAACAAGGGCCGAGGGGCCAACACCCTGTCGTGCCTGGCCTCGGCCCCCAGCGCCACCACGGGGAGGGAGCGGCGGGGCTGCCACAGTGCAGAGTCCCTGGCGGGTAAGGCCCGGACCACGGCCAGGGTGGGCAGCAAACCCCAGAGGCAGGCCCTCTACAATGGCATGGACAGCTGGGAGGAGGTGGTGGGTCGCATCCGGGGGCTGCACACGGACACGTTGAGGAAGCTGGCGGGGAAGTGCGAGGACCGCTTTATGGCCGGGCAGAAGGACCACCTGCGCTTTGGCACGGACAGCTGGTCGCACTTCAGGCTGACCACAGGGAAGCCCTGCTGCGAAGCCGGAGACTCTGTGTACTACACTGCCTCCTATGCCAAGGATCCGTTGGTCAACTACGCCATCAAGGTATGACCAAAATGTTTCAAAAAGGAGGCCTTTGCACTCTAAGTAGTAGTAATAAAATAATTTCATATTCCTGAGTGATTTATTTTGAGATCAAAATAAATATTGTGAGATCTCTTTGAGCTTCAAGAGTGCAGCTTTATTTAAGTTAAATAGTTTTTAATAAATAAATATATATATTTTTAATCTTCACTTATTCATGAAACTCTTCTAAATAATCTAGTTTAAGCCTGTTGGGCACTGAGTCCCGCGTGTCTCTGTTTGCCATGGCTTGGAAGTTGTTGTGAGGCCAGTTGGACGTACTGCCAAATTCTCTAAAATGACGTTGGAGACAGCTTATGGTAGAGAAATTAACATTCAATTCTCTGGCAACAACTCAGGTGGACATTCCTGGACAGTCTGCATGCCAATTGCACTCTCCCTCAACATTTGAGACATCTGTGGCATTGTGTTGTGTGACAAAACTTCACATTTTAAAGTGGCCTTTTGTTGTCCCCAGCACAAGGTGCCCCTGTGTAATGATCATGCTGTTTAATCAGCGTCTTGATATGCCACCCCTGTCAGGTGGATGGATTATCTTGGCAAATGAGAAATGTTCACACACAGGGATGTAAACGCATTTGTGCACAAAATTTGAGACAAATAATTTTTTGAGAAATGAGAAATAAATTTTTGTGCGTATGGAAAAATTTGGAGATCTTTTAATTCATCTCATGAAACATGGGACCAACACTTTACAACCAGTAGGGCAGTGTTTCCCAAACTCGGTCCTCAGGATCCCAAGTGGTGCACGTTTAGTGTTTTTTTTCCCCCCTAACACTACACAACTGATTCAAATGATCTCAGCTTGATGATTAGTCAATTATTTGAATCAGCTGTGTAGTGTTAGGGCAGTAACCCAAATGAAACCCCAAATTCTTTCTAAAATGGCTACATTAGCGTGTTTGTGTGTGGGCAGCCTGCCGGATGGGACCTGAATATAAGCATGGAGCTAGGGATACAGTGCCTTCAGAAAGTATTCACACTTTTCCCACATTTTGTAATGTTACAGCCTGAATGCAAAATAGATTCAAAGTTGAAATATCTTGAATCAATAAGTATTTAACCCCTTTGTTATGGCAAGCCTAAATAAGTTCAGGAATAAACATTTGCTTAACAAGTCACATAATTACGTTTGCGTGGACTCTGTGTGCAATAACAGTGTTTAACATGATGTTTTAATGACCAACTCATCTCTGTACCCCATACAATTATCAAACACAGATACAACCACAAAGATCAAGGATGTTTTCCAATCCCTCGCAAAGGGCACCTATTGATATATTTGTAAAACAAAAAAAGAAAAGAAAAAGAAGCAAATATTGACCATGGTGAAGTTAGTAATAACAGTTTGGATGGTGTATCAATACAACCAGTCACTACAAAGATACAGGCGTCCTTCCTAACTCAGTTGCCGGAGAGGAAGGAAACCGCTCAGGGATGTCACCATTGAGGCCAATGGTGACTTTAAAACACTTACAGAGTTTAATGGCTGTGATTGGAGAACACGGAGGATGGATCAACAGCATTGTAGTTACTCCACAATTACTGACCTGAAATGACAGAGTGAAAAGAAGGAAGTCTGCACAGGATAAAAATATGACAAAACGTGCATGATGTTTACGATAAGGCACCACAGTAATACTGCCAGTATGAGAATACTTTCTGAAGGCTCGTAGCGGCTGCATTATTTACGTGGCAGAAAAACACTCAGCGCTCCACAAAGCACTTCAAAGCCTTCACTCCACGTTAAGGGCCAGGAGAAGAGAAGGAGTGGTTTTCCCGGGCGATTTCCCCGAGAAATAAGACAAACAAGAGCATCCACATGCAGTCATAATAGCCTAGCGACCCAATTAAAAAAGTTTCCACCCTCCATAATATCAATGTGCCCCAGTTGTGTGCAGGAAGATATAGCGCTCTCTGCTCCCTCAACACATCAACCAAATAGATCTGTTTATGCATTTGAGTCATGACTATTTAACAGTGTGTTTATTATTCGCAGTCAGTCAGCTTTTCACAGATTTGCAGGAGCGCGTCATGTCTCCAAGGTTTTTGGAAAGCAATTTCTATTTCAAGGTTAGGCTTCTGATAGCTCTATACTTGATACCAATTCAATGCATTTCAATTGAACTTCCTTTGGGGAAAAAAATCACTCCGTTCCATTCAAGTCCATTTTTTGAATGAATTCAACTAGGCAAATCAAATTCAAATTGAATGTCAATGCAGTATACATTTATGATAATACATTGATACCAACCCTGGTTTGTTATTTAGCCTTATTCTCGCAGAGAAGTGTACCACGGACAGTGTGACTATTTCTAGCATTGAATCACTTCGCAGATCAAACAACCCTGTGGGTGCAAAGGAACTGTCACACTGACTCTCATCGTCTCATAAGAAAAGTGATGAGGAAAGTAAGGAAATAAAGGAAATAAAGCTCTAGGCTATATAGAACTGTCAGGGTCACTCATACCTATTATTTTCAGTTCAAAGGAAGGACAACGAATGCCTATTACCATTTAGATTAAGTTGTTGTATGTCCATTCTGTTTTAGTTTAGTCATCAGTGTGCACTTCTAGATTTGTTGTCCTGTTTCCCAAGTAGGCAAACTTTCAGACGAACTTTGATTTGCCCAAAATAGCCACAATATTCATTTGTTATTGTAATAACCATCCAGTAACAGCTCACCAATATGAAATACAACTATTGTACAACTATAGTACAACTGAAAGCCCAAGGGTTATGCTGTCCTATATTTCTCCCTGTTTAGACCATTGCATGGCAAATAGTCCAGAAACAAAGGACAATGCCCAAGGACTAGTCAGGCCTTCCCCCTCTGAGCAGCCAAAATGTATCTGTTACAGTATCTAGAGGACTGACTGATAGATACCAACCAAGGATACTATATAATTATACTTTCTAAAAACGTGTTCACTGAGAATAACTCTGATGCTGTCTATATGGATGTATGATCTCTGTGGTAACTGTTCTCCGAGGATAACTGAGGCTGTCTATATGGATGTATGATCTCTGTGGTAACTGTTCTCCGAGGATAACTGAGGCTGTCTATATGGATGTATGATCTCTGTGGTAACTGTTCTCCGAGGATAACTGAGGCTGTCTATGTGGATGGATGATCTCTGTGGTAACTGTTCACTAGGGATAACTCTGATGCTGTCTATATGGATGTATGATCTCTGTGGTAACTGTTCTCCGAGGATAACTGAGGCTGTCCATGATGTGGATGTATGATCTCTGTGGTAACTGTTCTCTGAGGATAACTGAGGCTGTCTATGTGGATGTATGATCTCTGTGGTAACTGTTCACTAGGGATAACTCTGATGCTGTCTATATGGATGTATGATCTCTGTGGTAACTGTTCTCCGAGGATAACTGATGCTGTCTATGTGGATGTATGATCTCTGTGGTAACTGTTCACTAGGGATAACTCTGATGCTGTCTATATGGATGTATGATCTCTGTGGTAACTGTTCACTAGGGATAACTCTGATGCTGTCTATATGGATGTATGATCTCTGTGGTAACTGTTCACTAGGGATAACTCTGATGCTGTCTATATGGTTGTATGATCTCTGTGGTAACTGTTCTCCGAGGATAACTCTGATGCTGTCTATATGGATGTATGATCTCTGTGGTAACTGTTCTCTGATGGTAACTAATGCTGTCTATATGGATGGATGTTCTCTGTGGTAACTGTTCTCTGATGGTAACTGATGCTGTCTATATGGATGGATGATCTCTGTGGTAACTGTTCTCTGAGGATAACTGATGCTGTCTATATGGACGTATGATCTCAGTGGTAACTGTTCTCTGAGGATAACTCTGATGCTGTCTATATGGATGTATGATCTCTGTGGTAACTGTTCTCCAAGGATAACTCTGATGCTGTCTATATGGATGTATGATCTCTGTGGTAACTGTTCTCTGATGGTAACTGATGCTGTCTATATGGATGGATGTTCTCTGTGGTAACTGTTCTCTGATGGTAACTGATGCTGTCTATATGGATGGATGATCTCTGTGGTAACTGTTCTCTGAGGATAACTGATGCTGTCTATATGGACGTATGATCTCAGTGGTAACTGTTCTCTGAGGATAACTCTGATGCTGTCTATATGGATGTATGATCTCTGTGGTAACTGTTACCTGATGGTAACTGATGCTGTCTATATGGATGGATGATCTCTGTGGTAACTGTTCACTAGGGATAACTCTGATGCTGTCTATATGGATGTATGATCTCTGTGGTAACTGTTCTCTGATGGTAACTGATGCTGTCTATATGGATGGATGATCTCTGTGGTAACTGTTACCTGATGGTAACTGATGCTGTCTATATGGATGGATGATCTCTGTGGTAACTGTTCTTTGAGGATAACTGATGCTGTCTATATGGACGTATGATCTCAGTGGTAACTGTTCTCTGAGGATAACTCTGATGCTGTCTATATGGATGTATGATCTCTGTGGTAACTGTTCTCTGATGGTAACTGATGCTGTCTATATGGATGTATGATCTCTGTGGTAACTGTTCACTAAGGATAACTCTGATGCTGTCTATATGGATGTATGATCTCTGTGGTAACTGTTCTCTGAGGATAACTCTGATGCTGTCTATATGGATGTATGATCTCTGTGGTAACTGTTCTCTGAGGATAACTCTGATGCTGTCTATATGGATGTATGATCTCTGTGGTAACTGTTATCTGAGGATAACTCTGATGCTGTCTATATGGATGGATGATCTCTGTGGTAACTGTTCACTGAGGATAACTCTGATGATATCTATATGGATGTATGATCGCTGTGCTAACTTGAATCTGGACAGGGTGAACTCTAAATTTCTCTGAGGTTTTATTGTCCTCAGGATTTCTGTTGTATTTACATTGGTCTAATCCCACACACAAGCTCTTAAATGATGTGGCCCTCTGTTGAGATAGGTCCTGGGAGTGTTTAGGTTACTGTAAACTTGGCATCGTTTGATTGGTGAATGGTGGTTGGTTTTGGGTTGAGAGGTTACAGTTTCAGATGTTATAATTGGGGATGAAATGCTTTTTTCTCTCTATTATTCTGTGTCCAGTTAATGGAGGAAGGTTGTATGATCAATTCTAATTTCCTAGGCTTCTGGCCTAGTAGGGATCTCTTTGTTCATGCTTTGACTTCCAAGTTAACCTTACGATCAATATGCCTAGAATTATGCTTTGTTAATGTCAGTATTGCCTTGTTTAAGAGTATTCCTTTTATATGAATCCATTCATTTGACAAAGTAATTAAATACACTTGTATGTAGAATTCCATTCTCAGACGTTGCCTATTACTGTAACTCAGCTGTAGTGATCTTGCATATTACTAAATCCTCTTTCTGGAGTCAGATCAACCTTTTTAATAGGCTAATTGCTTCGTCTTATTACTAGCCGCATGTGAGGCATTTATAATATCATATATACATGTCAAATGAATGATTGTCTCAGTCAGAGAATGTGGCCTGTTGGAGATTGGCTGCTCCCTGTGTTCTGTGTGCTTTGATCAAAGTAGGGAGAATGAGAGCGACAGTGAGCTGCACATGGCGTCACTGGGGGTTATGAGAAGAGAAGCGCTCCCACCAATGCCTGTGACAGCGGGTACTCTTCTCTCCCAGCTTTGCACAAGATGATGACATGAACAATGATGCACATCTGAAGAAAGGGATGAGACATAGAGAATCTCTCTCTCTAGCTTGCTCTCTCTTTCTCTGGACCTTCCCTGTGGATTTCGAGAGAGAGCAAAACATTTTTTGACTGAAGTTACAGAACTCTGTTTTTCACAATCTGACAGTGCTCTATCAGGGCTTCTTCAAAGAAACAATCATATGGGGCGGCAGGGTAGCCTAGTGGTTAGAGCGTTGGACTAGTAACCGAAAGGTTGCAAGTTCAAATCCCCGAGCTGACAATGTACAAATCTGTCGTTCTGCCCCTAAACAGGCAGTTAACCCACTGTTCCTAGGCCATCATTGAAAATAAGAATTTGTTCTTAACTGACTTGCCTAGTAAAATAAAGGTAAAAAAAAATATGTTGATCGTGGACCCTTAGAGGAAATTCTATTTCTTGCAAAGTTTTGTAATGCTCTGGTTTTGGATTTGGTTCATGCATATTGGATGAGGTGTGTGACGCCTCTGTACTTTAGTCTAGTGCATTCACAAAAGTCCTAAGCCATTGCAGCATCTATAGCATAAAATACATCAAAATACAAAAACCCTGAAGCTCAAGGCAAAACAAAAGAATGAATCTAGAGGTCGAAAGAAACGCACATCTGTTTAGGTGAGGTGCTGGCTAGCGGAGTAGAACACTGACAAAGAAAAGGAGAGTCTCACACTCTAGGAGCTCAGATGCAATAATGCAATAATATCCAATCTTTCAACAGACAAGCTGTCTTCGTCAGGGTATAATGACAAACACTGCAGTTCACTAGTTTATATAGTGTCAATGGACACACACACAGGTGTCTGTAATCATGGCTGGCTGTGGCCTGATATCTTTGGTTAATTCCCAGATATAAAAATAACGTACCAAAAACATGGATGGATAGCATAGATTTAAAGATACAATTTAGCAACATAAGCCTACAAACATTTACAATAGCAAAATCACAATCGCAAGAATGGCTTCAGATCAAAGTCTACGTTGAGAGCGATAGAAGCAAGGGTCTTTAAATTAAAGATCCAGGCAGCCTCTCGTTTTAACAATAAATTGTCGAGGTCACCCCCTCTCCTAGCGAGGGTGACATGTTCGATGCCGATATAACGTAGGGACGAAATCGAGTGGTTTACTTCCCAAGAAGTGTGCCGCAACTGGATAAGTCAAGTTTTTTCACCAAATGCTGCTACGATGCTCCGAGACTCGTACTTTTAATTCGCACTTTGTTTTTACCCACATCATTTTTTACCACAAGGACAAGTTATAGAAAAAAGTAGCCTCTTGAAATGATCTTGTTTGAACCACGTAGTCTATTGTTTGAATAACTTAGTATCTCTTTCAAATGACTGAATTGTTCTTTGTCTAATTATGCCTCATTTGTTATGCAGCTTGTCAGACCGCGATGCCTGCAGCCATCCGTTGATATGACAGTTATTTGACAGCCTAAAAGAGTGCTGCTTTTGAATGCCCGAGTGTATAAGTAGGCAAGTGTGGAGCGAGGAGCAGAGCATATTTTCACCTCCAATTTTGCTCTGGTAATGCTCAGCCACAAGCTCTGGGCATGCTCTGCCTGGCATTTATAATTTCCTTTATCACTATTATTTTAACTAGGCCTATTCAGTTGTTTTAGATAGGCAATACATAGGCTACTGTAAAATATATATTGTTTTTTCTTGGAATAGAAACACCATAATATAAATACATTTAATGAAGCTAAAATATCTCAAATAAATCCTAAATAATAAAGGCCAGTATCAGCTTCTGGTCATGAATTAAAGGGAATAAATGATATCAAGCTACAGCGATCAAATGATTTGCGCACAGCAAACACCAACAAGCTTCACATGTGTATTGAGCGTGGGAAATGCTCGCTACAAATGAAATATTATACTTATCATAAAGACAGAAAAATGCACATGTGAAAGCTTGATTACATAAAGGAATATTAGTGGGAATACAGCCATAATATAAACTGGAGAAAGGAGAATGGAATATATTCAAAAAGATAAACATTGAAAAATACGTTGATGAAGCAGCCGCCGTGTGTGGATGCTATTTTTCAAAATCTATTACTTTTAAGTAGGGACCGGCACAGAGTCCAGGAGGACAGTCTCACATGGCTACAGAGTAAGTAGGGACCGGCACAGAGTCCAGGAGGACAGTCTCACATGGCTACAGAGTAAGTAGGGACCGGCACAGAATCCAGTAGGACAGTCTCACATGGCTACAGAGTAAGTAGGGACCGGCACAGAATCCAGTAGGACAGTCTCACATGGCTACAGAGTAAGTAGGGACCGGCACAGAATCCAGTAGGACAGTCTCACATGGCTACAGAGTAAGTAGGGACCGGCACAGAGTCCAGGAGGACAGTCTCACATGGCTACAGAGTAAGTAGGGACCGGCACAGAGTCCAGGAGGACAGTCTCACATGGCTACAGAGTAAGTAGGGACCGGCACAGAGTCCAGGAGGACAGTCTCACATGGCTACAGAGTAAGTAGGGACCGGCACAGAATCCAGTAGGACAGTCTCACATGGCTACAGAGTAAGTAGGGACCAGCACAGAGTCCAGGAGGACAGTCTCACATGGCTACAGAGTAAGTAGGGACCGGCACAGAATCAAGTAGGACAGTCTCACATGGCTACAGAGTAAGTAGGGACCGGCACAGAGTCCAGGAGGACAGTCTCACATGGCTACAGAGTAAGTAGGGACCGGCACAGAGTCCAGGAGGACAGTCTCACATGGCTACAGAGTAGAGGTCGACCGATTATGATTTTTCAACACCGCTGCCGATTATTGGAGGGCCAAAACAGCCGATACCGATTAATCGGCCGATTTTTATATATATATATATATATATATATATATATTTGTAATAATGACAATTACAACTTATTTTTACTTCATATAATACATCAATAAAATCAATTTAGCCCCAAGTAGATAATGAAACATGTTCAATTTGGTTTAAATAATGCAAAAACAAAGTGTTGGAGAAGAACGTAAAAGTGCAATACAGTGGGGCAAAAAAGTACTTAGTCAGCCACCAATTGTGCAAGGCCTCAAAATTCAATACTACCTAAACCATCTAAACTGGAACAACCATCTCATTAATGGATGAAACCCCTCAAATTGGATTAGTTTAGGAAAATTGTGGTTATTTATCTTTTGTATATTATAAGATCAGTTAATCAGTCAATGTGCGTGAGGAAACATAGATATTAAAACTATTCTAAAAATCTACTTGCAAAAAAGCATGATGGGAAATATGTGAATGAGGCCCCTCCCACGTCTTTTTCACTCAGTTAACGGAAATGAATTCAACACAGTCGAGTAACAATACTACGCCATTTTAAAATATTTATTGAATCAAATATTAATTTGATAAGGCAAAGCTAAAAATATTGATTTTAATGCATCCTCGAAGGAGCACTTGAGAGAGAGAACTAACATAATGGATGGATTTGGCGGACGGATTGCTAAATAAATCCTTGCATTGCAGAGATCAACTTGCTGTGGCAGTTTTATAGCCTCTTGCAGTAGCAGTAATAAACGGTTACTACCTTGCTATTCTGTGCAGACTGACACAAACTGATTTAGGCCATTTCAAACACTTCAAGCTTCCAGGAGTCAAAAGCCACCAACTGGGCAAACAAATGTCAGAGGTGCGCACCGATTATTTTGACAGTAATATTGTGTAGAGTTGATTTTATTAGCAGGAAGAAGTTTAACTAATGTCTAAATGTGGGGTCTTTGTAAAACAAAAGTGTCACAATACAGTGCTTTCAGAAAGTATTCACACCCCATTACTTTTTTCCACATTTTGTTGTGTTACAGTCCTTTTTTTCACTGGCCTACACACAATACCCCATAATGTCAAAGTGGAATTATGTTTTTTAAAATGTGCATAAGTTAACAATTTGTATAAGCTGAAATGTCTTTAGTCAGTACATATTCAACCCCTTTTTATGGCAAGCCTAAATACCTCATCTCTGTACCCCACACATACAATTATCTGTAAGGTCCCTCAGTCGAGCAGTGAATTTCAAACACAGATTCAACCATAAAGACCAGGAAGATTTTCCAATGCCTCGCAAAAAAGGGCACCTATTGGTAAATGGGTAAAAAAAACGACACAAAAAAACAGACATCAAGCATCCCTTTGATCATGGTGAAGTTATTCATTACACTTTGGATGGTGTATCAATACACCCAGTCACTACAAAAATACAGGCGTCCTTCCTAACTCAGTTGCTGGAGAGGAAGGAAACCACTCAGGGGTTTCACCATGAGGCCAATGGTGACTTTAAAACAGAGAGTTTAATGGCTGTGATAGAAGAAAACTGAGGACGGATCAACAACATTGTAGTTAATCCACAATTACTGACCTGAAATGACAGAATACAAATATTCTAAAACAAGGCATTACTGCAAAAAATATGGCAAAGCAATTAACCCTTTGTCCTGAATACAATGTTTTATGTTTTGGAAGAAAACCGAAATATGTACCACTCTCCATATTTTTATGCATAGTGGTGGCTGCATCATGTTATGGGTATGCTTGTAATCGTTCAGGACGGGGGAGTTTTTCAAGATAAAAAATAAATGCAATGGAGCAATGCAAAGGCAAAATCCTAGAGGAAAACCTGGTTCAGTCTGCTTTCCACCAGACTCTGGGAGATTAATTCACCTTTAAGCAGGAGAATAACCTACAATACAAGGCCAAATCTACACTAGAGTTGCTTAGCAAGAAGACAGTGAAAGTTCCTGAGTGGCCGTGTTAGATTTTCTAGCAGATTTAAATCAAAACTCTATGGCAAGACCTGAAAATAGTTGTGTAGCAATGATCAATAACCAATTTGTCAGAGCTTGAAGAATTTAAAAAAACAATAATGGGCAAATGTTGCACAATCCAGGTGTGGAAAGCTCTTAGAAGCTTACCCAAAAAGACTCTGAGCTGCTATACTTATCTAATCAAGATATATTAGTGTTTTATTCATATGTTGTTTTACAAATGTTAGCATTTCTCTTCCACTTTTACATTAGAGAATTTTGTGTAGATCGTTGACCAAAAACTAAACAAAAGTGGAAAAAGTCTAAGGGTTTCAATACTTTCTGGGCATATTTACCAATCAGGGCATTTGAAGCTGTTCAGAAATCTTCATGCCTTCTGCTAAACCTGGTCTGATATTACAATTCGCAAAAAAATAGCTGTGATTGGGAGTCCCATAGGGCGGCACACAATTGGCCCAGCATCGTCCGGGTTTGGCAGGTGTTAGGCCATCATTGTCAATAAGAATTTGTTCTTAATTGACTTCCCTAGTTAAATAACGGTTAAATACTTTTAAAAAATGCTCTGCTCTACACTCGCCTACTCAAAAGCAGCCCTGCTTTAGGATATCTAAAAACTGGGCTTCCGTATTAATATGTTTGTGTATCATGACTGAAATACTGTGCCAGTCTACACACCAGAATGGCTTTCCAAGACGTGTTGAGTGTTCCTGAATGGTCCAGTCTCCATCCTGACTTGTATCTGCTTTAAAAAAGAATCAGAGATAAGGCTTGAATATTGCTGTCCATCAATGATTCCCAACCAAATTTACTGAGCTTGAGCAATTTTGACAAAACAATGGATATACAGTGCATTCTGAAAGTATTCAGATCCCTTCACCTTTTCCACATTTTGTTACGTTACAGCCTTATTCTAAAATGTAATCAATTGTTTTTCTCTCTCAACAAGCTACACACAATACCCCATAATGACAAATCAAACATATGTTTTTGAAGTATTTGCAAATGCATTAAAAATAAAAACTGAAATCACATTTACATAAGTATTCAGACCCTTTGAAGCACCTTTTGCAATGATTACATTATCAAGTCTTGGTATTGACGCTACAAGTTTGGCACACCTGTATTTGGGGAGTTTCTCCCATTCTTCTCTGTAGATCCTCTCAAGATCTGTCAGGCTGGATGGGGAGCATTGCTGCACAGCTATTTTCAGGTCTCTCCAGGGATCTTCGATTGGGTTCAAGTCCGTGCTCTGGCTGGGCAACTCAAGGACATTCAGACACTTTTCCCGAAGCCACTCCTGCGTTGTCTTGGCTGTGTGCTTAGGGTCGTTGTCCTGTTGGAAGGTGAACCTTCGCCCCAGTCTGACATTCCGAACGCTCTGGAGCAGGTTTTCATCAAAGATATCTCTGTACTTTGTGTCATTCATCTTTCCCTTGGGGCCTCCAGAGTGGCGCAGCGCTTACGGCTTCACTACAGATCCGGGTTCGATCCCGGGCTGTGTCGCAACCGGCCGTGCCCGGGAGACCCATGAGGCGGCGCACAATTGGCCCAGCGTCGTCCAAGTTAGGGGAGGGTTTGGCTGGCCGGGATGTCCTTGTTCATTCGCGTTGTAGCAACTCCTGTGGCGGGTCGGGCACATACACACTGACATGGTCATCAGTTGTACGTAGTTTCCTCCGACACATTGGTGCGGCTGTCTTCCGGGTTAAGGGAGCAGTGTGTAAAGAAGCAGTGCGGCTTGGCAGGGTTGTGTTTTGGAGGACACATGCCTCTCGACCTTCGCCTCTCCCGAATCCGTACGGGAGTTGCAGCAACTGTAACCACCAATTTGGATATTGGGGAGAAAAAGGGGTAAAAATTACAAAAAAAATGTATCTTTCCCTCGATCCTGACTAATCTCCCAGTCCCTGCGACTGAAAAATACTCCCACAGCATGATGCTGCCACCACCAAGTGGTACCCCAGACGTGACGCTTGGCATTCAGTCCAAAGAGTTCAATCTTTGTTTCATCAGACCAGAGAATCTTGTTTCTCATGGTCTGAGAGTCTTTACGTGCCTTTTGGCAAACTCCAAGTTGCCTGTCGTGCCTTTTACTGAGGAGTGGCTTCCGTCTAGCCATTCTACCATAAAGGCCTGATTGGTGGAGTGCTGCAGAGATTATTGTCCTTCTTGAAGGTTCTCCCATCTCCACAGAGGAACTCTGTCAGAATGACCATTGGGTTCTTGGTCACCTCCCTGACTAAGGCCCTTCTCCCCCGATTGCTCAGTTTTGACGGGTGGCCATCTCTAGGATGAGTCTCGGTGGTTCTAAACTTGTTACATTTAAGAATGATGGAGGCCACTGTGTTATTGGGGACCTTCAATGCTGCAGAAATGTTTTGGTACCCTTCCCAGTTCTGTGCCTCGACACAATCCTGTCTCGGAGCTCTACGGACAATTCCTCCGACCTCGTGGCTTGGTTTTTGCTCTGTCAACTGTGGGACCTTATATGGACAGGTGTGTGCTTTACCAAATCTATACCATAGGTGACTCCAATCAAGTTGTAGAAACATATCACAGATGATCAATGGAAACAAAATGCACCTGAGCTCAATTTCGAGTCTGAATACTTATGTAAATACAGTATTTATGTTTTTTTATTTTTAATGCATTTGCAAAAATTTCTAAAAACCTGTTTTGACTTTGTCATTATGGTGTATTGTGTGTAGGTTGATTAGGGGAAAAATATTTAATCAATTTTAGAATAAGGCTGTAACGTAGCAAAATGTGGAGAAAGGGAAGGGTCTGAATACTTTCTGAATGCACTGTATGTGCAAAGTTGGTAGAATCTTAATAAAAATTATTCACAGCTGTAATGGCTGCCAAAGTTGCGGGACGGTTGAGCTAAATTAGGCTAATGTGATTAGCATGAGGTTGTAAGTAACAAGAACATTTCCCACGACATAGACATATCTGATATTGACAGAAAGCTTAAATTCTTGTTAATCTAACAGCACTGTCCAATTTACAGTAGATATTACAGTGAAAGAATACCATGCTATTGTTTGAGGAGAGTGCACAGTTATGAACTTGAAAATGTATTAATAAACCATTTGGGCAATCTTGATACAACATTTTGAACAGATAAGCAATGGTTCATTGGACCAGTCTAAATACACTGCTCCCATCTAGTGGCCAAAATCTGAATTGCTCCTAGGCTAGAATAATACATTATGGCATTTCTCTTGCATTTCAAAAATGATGGTATTATCTTTTACCATATCTAATGTGTTATATTCTCCTACATGAATTTAACATTTCCACAAACTTCAGTGTTTCCTTTCAAATGGTATCGAGAATATGCATATCCTTGCTTCAGGTGCTGAGCTACAGGCAGTTAGATTTGGGTATGTCATTTTAGGTGAACATTTTTTTTAAGGGGCGTATCCTTATGTCAGGGGTGTGAAGACATACACAATTTATATGATTTTTCTTTCATTTTGAAAATGCGGAGTAGGTTGTGTAGATTGTGTAGCTCGATGGGGGGGAATTGAATATTATCCCCTTTTTAGATTAAATTAAAAGGCAGAAAATGTGAAGACTGTGCAAGGAGTGTGTAAACTTTCTCTAGTGACTGTACATATCTTAGTAGTGGAAATTGTTGTAGATGTTGACTGTCTTTTTCTCTCTCCCTCTCCCTTTCTCCAGATCTGTCGGTGTAATGTGAAGGAGAACCAGCAGCAGTTTTTCCACAGCCTGGCGGTGAGACAGAGCCTTGCACTCCACTTCAACATCCAGCAGGACTGTGGCCACTTCCTGGCCGATGTCCCCCCCCGCCTGCTGCCCTGGGAGGAGGAGGAGGAAGAGGAAGACAATGAGGAAGGGCAGAAAGAGACAAAGGATAAGGAGTCAAGAAGGAAGAAGGAGACTGTCGAAACAACGAATGCCATGCAGAACAGGCATGCCGAGGATGCCCAGATCCCAGGCCACCACATGGGCACCACCGGCCGCCTGCGCAGCCGAGTGGTGGTGATCACCCGTGAGGTGCCCTTCCAGACCGTTGCTGACTTCGTCAGGGAGGGCGCAGTCCGGCACGCCCGCAACCCAGACCTGTACGAACGCCAGGTGTGCCTGCTGCTTTTACAGCTGTGCTCAGGCCTGGAGCACATGAAGCCCTACCACGTGACCCACTGTGATCTGCGTCTGGAAAACCTGCTGCTGGTGCACTGCCACCCGGGAAACCCCTGGAACTTGGACCTGCTCGAGCCCAACAATAACAGCAGCAACAGTGCCACCTCCGGGGCAGGTGCTGCCAACACGGCCACCAACGCCACCTGCCCTGCCCGCCTCATCATAAGCAACTTCTCCCAGGCCAAGCAGAAGAGCCCCCTGGTGGTGGACCCCAGCGCGCTGTGCAACCAGTCGCGACTGGCGCCCGAGATCGTCACAGCGACGCAGTATCGCAAGTGCGACGAGTTCCAGACAGGCATCCTCATCTACGAGATGCTGCACCGGCCCAACCCCTTCGAGGAGACACCCGAGCTGAAGGAGAGGGAGTACACCTGGGCTGACCTGCCGCCACTCCCGGCCCGCTCCCTCTACTCCCAGGGCCTGCAGCAGTTGGCCAGCCTCCTGCTCACCGTCAACCCCTCGGAAAGGATCCAGATGGCCGAGGCCAGGGCCTGCCTGCAGTGTCTGCTCTGGGGGCCCCGTGAGGACCTCTTCCAGGCTCTCAGCTACACCAGTGGCCAGACATCAGGCACCAACTCCAGCCAGCACGAGACCACCCTCCAGAACTGGCTGGACCTGAAGAGGACGCTGATGATGATCAAGTTCGCAGAGCGTTCGCTGGACACGGGCTGTGGCGTGAGCCTGGAGGATTGGCTGTGCTGCAAGTACTTGGCCTTCGCGACCACAGACACGCTCAGCCGAGTGGTGCGCATCCTCCAGCAGCAACACTCACAGTCCCAGCATCTGACCCAGTCTCAGCAGCACCTAACCCAATCCCAACACCTGACCCACTCCCAACCGCTCTGAGCTCCATTACTCACTAGCTTCTCACCGCTCATCCAATTCTCTCTGGACTCGTGTCGTAATGCTAACAGATCTTACCCTCTCGTCTCTGTCCCTTCAACAACGCCACCAAACCATGAGGGGAAAATCTATGGTAAAAAACTGTAATAAATCATTAGCCTTATTGTGGACTATGACATTGTATGCAGTGCTCAGATGTTTCACCAGTGTATCTTTTCTTTTGGTGGGAAAAAAGTGTAGGGGGGGGTGTTATCAAATTAAACCTGCTTCAATGTACGATGAAGTACTCGGATGAGACAAAAAGTGCTTTGATACTACAAACTGGCAAATAGTCCTCGCTTGGTAAAATCTCAATGAGCTTCAATGAACAAGTAGGACAAAAACATAAAGCGTCAAAAAGGATGCTTGAATTGCTCTCAGCTGGAGTTGCCACGGCAACAGGTTATCTCCACATTCAATTCAATGGGCCCCGGTCTGAAAATCCAATCTCCTCAGACTTTGGTCTTCTTTCACATTATTAGCCAATTATTGCACAGGTCCTCTTTGCCATGGTTTGTTTTTTCAGTTCACAGTATGTGACAATAATACGGCAGCACTGAGACTGGACATAAGCCAAGTGATAGTGACCACATAGCCCAGCCAATATCTGCTGGCTCCAGTTGCTCTGACATCCCCTTGTTGTCTGTGTGGTTGTGTAGCCACCTCTCAAAACCGTCTCAAAGACATGAGTCCCATAGGGAATTCCGAGGGATTTAGCCTTCAGATCAGAGCTATCCTAACTAGAGCTGTCTGTCACCTTGAACTAAGACATTTGAATAATGCAGTTGAGTTTAGCTTTGAATGGATTTCAAGATAGAATGTCAATGTGCATAGTGTAGGGGTCATGCTTGCCCCCAATGCTTCAGCTCAGTCCTAGTCTAAAAATCTCCAATAATCTTCTCAGCGCTCGCCCACTCCCTTTCACTGTCAACCATTACTGAGCGGGGAGAAAGGGAGGGTTGAGGCTCCAAGGACGATTGATTAAGAATGAAGAATACAGGCTCCTCAGTTCCCCAAGGACGACAGACACCCAACCCAAATTTAGCATTACATCTTCTCCTCTACCATAAACTAAACCACCCAATAAGGAGGGAAAACCTCCTTATTCTTAGGTACATCGTTGGAATTATTTTTCATCCACCAAGTGTGTTATGCAAACCGAGAATCGCCAAAGTTCTGCCCCGCAGTCTCCATTTTGACAATTGTGAGAAATACATTGAGGCGACAAGATTTTAGATGTTCATATAAGAGGCGTCTGTTTCAGTTCATCAAAGGTGAATGCATTGTAACACAGTCATTTGAAGTGCCCTTACCACTGCTTAAATACAGTACATGATTCTGCAATCAATCCAGGCTGCCATGTTGCTTCGTAGTATCATTGATGAGAAGTTAGACAATAGTCGGACATGAAAGCACTCCCAATGTAATTTGCTCGTTTTTAAGCAAAGCCAGAACTTCGAATACTAGGAAGTCTGTTTTAGTTGTGTGTTTCGTGGACAAACACTATTTTTCCTTTGGATATGTGCAATTCATGTAAAATGTTGTTATGAACTATGAAAATGACTGTACTTAAACATGTACGTAGCCTACTTTTATCACTTTTCAGTTATTCTCGCTTCCATTATTATTTCCGGCACATAACTGGCAATGATGTTTAGCTGAAAAGGCAGGATTTAGTCTCAAACCCTGATGTGGAACTTGTTGTGGTGAGCTCAGACAACATTATTGCAGCGCGTAGAGGGACTTTGTTGTTTCAGGGGCTGCTTGTTGGATTTTCTTTTTTTTGTATTTGTTTCTAGTCTTTAATTATACTTTTATTTGTTAATATAAGATGCTTGTGTGTTTGTAATTGACTGCTTCCTGGCCTGGGTGATATGATCAATGTTTTGCACATTCAGTAGAACTCAAGCGTTCCTAAAGCGCCGGAATGGAAATGTAGAAGCCAAACGGAGTGACAGGTCGTAATAAAAAGCAGTTCTAGCCTGGTAACACTGCTCAGTCTGGATTAACCAGGCTAGTTCCAGCCCTCGTGGAAAGAAACACGCGGTGTTTTGCTCAGCAGCAGCACATGGAATGTAGGAGTCTCTCTGGACAGGAGTGAAGCTTCGGTTGGAACTGAAAGGATCCCATGAACCTGGACTTATTATTCCCAATAGACTGTGTTAGCCACTCAGCCTCCGTTTTGGGGCATTTCACTAGTTAACCACTATACATGACAAGCATTCCCGATCAATAGAGAATGGCCACTGCCTTAAACCCCTGCTTCCTGCACATCTAACCACACCACCCAACCACTGAGATTCATATGCCTATTGTCCTATATCCGTTTTATGGGCTGCCATGGGAACTCACTACAACTGTTGCAAATACATATCCATCCCTCTGCCTCATCAGCATTGGTGATGCCACTGCACACAGTCAGCTTGTGGTCTATTATAGCCAAATGAATGAGCGTTTGGCTTTATGGCCTGTGTCTGTCTGCCTGGAATCAATGCAACTGAAATACATGGCTTTGGTTGGCTTTGCTTCTATCAGTTAGGGGGCTTACTGAAGACAATAGAGACCGTTTGTGTGCTTTTGTGGTTGAACAATGTGAGAGATTTCGGCAGATCCCACATACTTTGGACTCACAGGTTGACTGACGTCTCTAGCAGTGCTAGTTCGACACAGCAGATCCCTATAATAAAGGATTGTAATAATGTCAAATTATAGTTGATAGCTTGACACAAATACCCAGCAGAGTACCCTGATATTTTTTATTCTGTAACTCTCTAGATTTATATATCCACAATAGGAGGGTGCGATGGCCTCCGGCATAACAGATCTAATGGGGTTTACTACACACATTGCACAACAGATTTCCAAACCTAACAGGTGTATGACTCTGAAACACACATATTTGGGATTCCTCTTGTAATGTTTTGTCATCCTGTGCGTGTCCATGCAGGTTTGGTTTCTCTTACTAAAGTATGGAACTGTTCTGCTTATTCACCTCTACTCGTCAAACAGCATCCTGTGAGAAGATGGCCAAACTCTGCCATGGTTTCCCTTCTATATCCAAATGAATAACATGTCATAGCAGCCAGACACTCACTACCTTGGGTCAGTGGCGGAGAACTACTGGGAACTACTGTGAGGAAGGGATCCTGTGTATTTCGATATAGGGTCAGATGTGATGTCAAGGACATCGAATGGTGACTTCAGGTCAAAGAGTCCAGGCCGCTGAGGAATGCATGTGGACTGCACTGGTGGCTGTCCTTGTATCTAGAGAGTCAACATTTATATTATTCTAATGTAATCTATAATCTACACTATTTACAGAATTTACAGTGCACCACTATCGGTCTGTCACGACAGACAAGATACCATCAGCTTGACTTTTTTGTCTCATTTGTTTTGGGAGAAAACTGGTGAATTGTTTTTTTCTGTCCAGAAGAATGTTGTTATAAAACTATAGTGTTCTCACCTTTTGGAAAAAGAGTGTTTGCATACAGATTCATGTACAGTATTTTTCCCTCTTGTAAATGATCGAGTTAAACTACTTTAACAGCCAGTTGAGAGGAGGGTTTTTGAATGAATAACAAACACCATTAAAAACACATTGTTCATGGATAGTGTTGCCAACAGTGAGTTCGCAGTTTTTTATCATTGCATTTGAATCGCCACTGAACATAAAAAGTAAACTCTCTTGGCTTTCTATATATGTGTATATCTCTTGGCCTATTGCCATTTTATTGTTGATCAAGTAACCGACAGTAACACAACAATAAATGTATGTTTTTATATACATTGTGTGTGAGACCCCATTATTGCCGATCTGTGTCAGCCGCTTGCATGTCCCTCTTGTGGTGATGAAGTGTAACAACTGACTAATACAAGGGCTGCATCCCGATAGTCGAGTTGGCTTCCTTATGAGGTAGGATCCTCCCCTTGACTCCTTTCCACTTATTTGCGCTGCCGTAACAAAAGCAAGACTGGTGAAAGGTAATACCTTGTAATTAACCACTGTGTTGCTTTCACGTCGTCTGTGCTTTCAGATTATCCGGGCAAATGAAGGAGATGACACTGTCATGTTTTGTCATTTATTATCTTGTCTTGTCCCTGTGCTTCCCATTCTATTCGTTTCCCTCTGCTGGTCTTATTAGGTTCTTTCCCTCTTTCTATCCCTCTCTCTCCCCCTCCCTCTCTCACTCTCTCGCTCTCTCTTCTCTCTATCGTTCCGTTCCTGCTCCCAGCTGTTCCTATTCCCCTAATCAATCATTTAGTCTTCCCACACCTGTTCCCGATCCTTTCCCCTGATTAGAGTCCCTATTTCTTCCTTTGTGTTCCGTTCCTGTCCTGTCGGTTCCTTGTCTAGAATTCACCGTGCTGTGTTTGTGTATCGCCCTGTCGTGTCGTGTTTTCCTCAGATGCTGCGTGGTGAGCAGGTGTCTGAGTCTGTCTGGTTCAAGTGCCTTCCCGAGGCAACCTGCTGTTCACCTGCTGTTCAAGATCGAGTCTCCAGTTTGTCCTCGTCATTTCGAGTGAAAGTTGTGTTTTTTGTTTGTATTTACTTTACTGGATTAAAGACTCTGTTTTCGCCAAGTCGCTTTTGGGTCCTCTTTCACCTGCATGACAGAAGGAACCGACCAAGGAATGGACCCAGCGACTTCAGACGCTCGTTACACTGCCGTCGAGATCCAAGGAGCCATGCTCGGCAGACACGAGCAGGAATTGTCTGCTGCTCGCCATGCCGTGGAGAACCTGGCCGCTCAGGTTTCCGACCTCTCTGGACAGTTCCAGAGTCTACGTCTCGTGCCACCTGTTACTTCCTGGCCTGCCGAGCCTCCAGAACCTAGGGTTAATAACCCACCTTGCTACTCCGGGCAGCCCACTGAGTGCCGCTCCTTTCTCACGCAGTGTGAGATTGTGTTCTCTCTCCAACCCAACACATACTCTAGAGAGAGAGCTCGGGTTGCTTACGTCATTTCACTCCTTACTGGCCGGGCTCGAGAATGGGGCACAGCTATCTGGGAGGCAAGGGCTGATTGCTCTAACAAGTTCCAGAACTTTAAAGAGGAGATGATTCGGGTTTTTGACCGTTCAGTTTTTGGTAGGGAGGCTTCTAGGGCCCTGGCTTCCTTATGCCAAGGTGAACGGTCCATAACGGATTATTCTATTGAGTTTCGCACTCTTGCTGCCTCTAGTGAGTGGAACGAGCCGGCGCTGCTCGCTCGTTTTCTGGAGGGACTCCACGCAGTGGTTAAGGATGAGATTCTCTCCCGGGAGGTTCCTTCAGATGTGGACTCTTTGATTGCTCTCGCCATCCGCATAGAACGACGGGTAGATCTTCGTCACCGGGCTCGTGGAAGAGAGCTCGCATCAACGGTGTTTCCCTGCTCCGCATCGCAACCATCTCCCTCCTCTGGCTCAGGGTCTGAGCCCATGCAGCTGGGAGGGATTCGCATCTCGACTAAGGAGAGGGAACGGAGGATCACCAACCGCCTGTGCCTCTATTGCGGAGTTGCTGGACATTTTGTTAATTCATGTCCAGTAAAAGCCAGAGCTCATCTGTAAGCGGAGGGCTACAGGTGAGCGCAACTACTCAAGTCTCTCCATCAAGATCCTGTACTACTTTGTCGGTCCATCTACGCTGGACCGGTTCGGGTGCTACATGTAGTGCCTTGATAGACTCTGGGGCTGAGGGTTGTTTCATGGACGAAGCATGGGTTCGGAAACATGACATTCCTTTCAGAGAGTTAGAGAAGCCTACGCCCATGTTCGCCTTAGATGGTAGTCATCTTCCCAGTATCAGATTTGAGACACTACCTTTAACCCTCACAGTATCTGGTAACCACAGTGAGACTATTTCTTTTTTGATTTTTCGTTCACCGTTTACACCTGTTGTTTTGGGTCATCCCTGGCTAGTATGTCATAATCCTTCTATTAATTGGTCTAGTAATTCTATCCTATCCTGGAACGTTTCTTGTCATGTGAAGTGTTTAATGTCTGCCATCCCTCCCGTTTCTTCTGTCCCTACTTCTCAGGAGGAACCTGGCGATTTGACAGGAGTGCCGGAGGAATATCATGATCTGCGCACGGTCTTCAGTCGGTCCCGAGCCAACTCCCTTCCTCCTCACCGGTCGTATGATTGTAGTATTGATCTCCTTCCGGGGACCACTCCTCCTCGGGGTAGACTATACTCTCTGTCGGCTCCCGAACGTAAGGCTCTCGAGGATTATTTGTCTGTGTCTCTTGACGCCGGTACCATAGTGCCTTCTTCCTCTCCGGCCGGGGCGGGGTTCTTTTTGTTAAGAAGAAGGACGGTACTCTGCGCCCCTGCGTGGATTATCGAGGGCTGAATGACATAACGGTTAAGAATCGTTATCCGCTTCCCCTTATGTCATCAGCCTTCGAGATTCTGCAGGGAGCCAGGTGCTTTACTAAGTTGGACCTTCGTAACGCTTACCATCTCGTGCGCATCAGAGAGGGGGACGAGTGGAAAACGGCGTTTAACACTCCGTTAGGGCATTTTGAGTACCGGGTTCTGCCGTTTGGTCTCGCCAATGCGCCAGCTGTTTTTCAGGCATTAGTTAATGATGTTCTGAGAGACATGCTGAACATCTTTGTTTTTGTCTATCTTGACGATATCCTGATTTTTTCTCCGTCACTCGAGATTCATGTTCAGCACGTTCGACGTGTTCTACAGCGCCTTTTAGAGAATTGTCTCTACGTAAAGTCTGAGAAGTGCTCTTTTCATGTCTCCTCCGTTACTTTTCTCGGTTCCGTTATTTCCGCTGAAGGCATTCAGATGGATTCCGCTAAGGTCCAAGCTGTCAGTGATTGGCCCGTTCCAAGGTCACGTGTCGAGTTGCAGCGCTTTTTAGGTTTCGCTAATTTCTATCGGCGTTTCATTCGTAATTTCGGTCAAGTTGCTGCCCCTCTCACAGCTCTTACTTCTGTCAAGACGTGTTTTAAGTGGTCCGGTTCCGCCCAGGGAGCTTTTGATCTTCTAAAAGAACGTTTTACGTCCGCTCCTATCCTCGTTACTCCTGACGTCACTAGACAATTCATTGTCGAGGTTGACGCTTCAGAGGTAGGCGTGGGAGCCATTCTATCCCAGCGCTTCCAGTCTGACGATAAGGTTCATCCTTGCGCTTATTTTTCTCATCGCCTGTCGCCATCTGAGCGCAACTATGATGTGGGTAACCGTGAACTGCTCGCCATCCGCTTAGCCCTAGGCGAATGGCGACAGTGGTTGGAGGGGGCGACCGTTCCTTTTGTCGTTTGGACAGACCATAAGAACCTTGAGTACATCCGTTCTGCCAAACGACTTAATGCCCGTCAAGCTCGTTGGGCGTTGTTTTTCGCTCGTTTCGAGTTTGTGATTTCTTACCGTCCGGGTAGCAAGAACACCAAGCCTGATGCCTTATCCCGTCTGTTTAGTTCTTCTGTGGCTTCTACTGATCCCGAGGGGATTCTTCCTTATGGGCGTGTTGTCGGGTTAACAGTCTGGGGAATTGAAAGACAGGTTAAGCAAGCACTCACGCACACTGCGTCGCCCGCGCGCTTGTCCTAGTAACCTCCTTTTCGTTCCTGTTTCCACTCGTCTGGCTGTTCTTCAGTGGGCTCACTCTGCCAAGTTAGCTGGTCATCCCGGTGTTCGAGGCACTCTTGCGTCTATTCGCCAGCGCTTTTGGTGGCCGACTCAGGAGCGTGACACGCGCCGTTTCGTGGCTGCTTGTTCGGACTGCGCGCAGACTAAGTCGGGTAACTCTCCTCCTGCCGGTCGTCTCAGACCGCTCCCATTCCTTCTCGACCATGGTCTCACATCGCCCTAGACTTCATTACCGGTCTGCCTTTGTCTGCGGGGAAGACTGTGATTCTTACGGTTGTCGATAGGTTCTCTAAGGCGGCACATTTCATTCCCCTCGCTAAACTTCCTTCCGCTAAGGAGACGGCACAAATCATTATCGAGAATGTATTCAGAATTCATGGCCTCCCGTTAGACGCCGTTTCAGACAGAGGCCCGCAATTCACGTCACAGTTTTGGAGGGAGTTCTGTCGTTTGATTGGTGCGTCCGTCAGTCTCTCTTCCGGGTTTCATCCCCAGTCTAACGGTCAAGCAGAGAGGGCCAATCAGACGATTGGTCGCATACTACGCAGCCTTTCTTTCAGAAACCCTGCGTCTTGGGCAGAACAGCTCCCCTGGGCAGAATACGCTCACAATTCGCTTCCTTCGTCTGCTACCGGGTTATCTCCGTTTCAGAGTAGTCTGGGTTACCAGCCTCCTCTGTTCTCATCCCAGCTTGCCGAGTCCAGCGTTCCCTCCGCTCAAGCGTTTGTCCAACGTTGTGAGCGCACCTGGAGGAGGGTGAGGTCTGCACTTTGCCGTTACAGGGCACAGACTGTGAGAGCCGCCAATAAACGCAGGATTAAGAGTCCAAGGTATTGTTGCGGCCAGAGAGTGTGGCTTTCCACTCGCAACCTTCCTCTTACGACAGCTTCTCGTAAGTTGACTCCGCGGTTCATTGGTCCGTTCCGTGTCTCCCAGGTCGTCAATCCTGTCGCTGTGCGACTGCTTCTTCCGCGACATCTTCGTCGCGTCCATCCTGTCTTCCATGTCTCCTGTGTCAAGCCCTTTCTTCGCACCCCGTTCGTCTTCCCTCCCCCTCCCGTCCTTGTCGAGAGCGCACCTATTTACAAGGTACATAAGATCATGGACATGCGTTCTCGGGGACGGGGTCACCAATACTTAGTGGATTGGGAGGGTTACGGTCCTGAGGAGAGGAGTTGGGTTCCGTCTCGGGACGTGCTGGACCGTTCACTCATTGATGATTTCCTCCGTTGCCGCCAGGATTCCTCTCGAGTGCGCCAGGAGGCGCTCGGTGAGTGGGGGGTACTGTCATGTTTTGTCATTTATTATCTTGTCTTGTCCCTGTGCTTCCCATTCTATTCGTTTCCCTCTGCTGGTCTTATTAGGTTCTTTCCCTCTTTCTATCCCTCTCTCTCCCCCTCCCTCTCTCACTCTCTCGCTCTCTCTTCTCTCTATCGTTCCGTTCCTGCTCCCAGCTGTTCCTATTCCCCTAATCAATCATTTAGTCTTCCCACACCTGTTCCCGATCCTTTCCCTGATTAGAGTCCCTATTTCTTCCTTTGTGTTCCGTTCCTGTCCTGTCGGTTCCTTGTCTAGAATTCACCGTGCTGTGTTTGTGTATCGCCCTGTCGTGTCGTGTTTTCCTCAGATGCTGCGTGGTGAGCAGGTGTCTGAGTCTGTCTGGTTCAAGTGCCTTCCCGAGGCAACCTGCTGTTCACCTGCTGTTCAAGATCGAGTCTCCAGTTTGTCCTCGTCATTTCGAGTGAAAGTTGTGTTTTTTGTTTGTATTTACTTTACTGGATTAAAGACTCTGTTTTCGCCAAGTCGCTTTTGGGTCCTCTTTCACCTGCATGACAGACACAGTGGGGAGAAGCCACTCTAGACTATTGAGCAACTGTGGTTTTATCTGTGTGAGTTGAACGCTTTGTTCATTGTCAGTCTCATATAAGTGAAAGGTATGTACAGAGCTTAAAGACACTTGTGGCATCTGGATATGTTGGGCGTCATGATAGAAACATCAGAAATGTGGAGAAGCCAACAACAGAATGGTGTGGGCGTATACCGGTCATTACAAATATTAATGTGAGTAGATCGCTGATTGGCCAGCTCAATCCTCCTCAGGAGGATGACATCATCCTTTATGAGGAAATAGCAAGATTTTGTGAAAACGTCGGGTTGGAGATTAACGTTCGAGGTGGGGTTTTTTAAGTGTTTTTTTTTTCTCCAATTGATGCTTTGGCCAGAAATACCAATATATGAGTCGACAACATTATTTGGGTATGAGTTAAGAGAATAGGAATTTTTAAAAGTGCTTTTTCACTGGACAGTTTAACATTTTATTTTAAAGTACAATATACTGTACAGTACAGTACTAGATATCAATATTTACTCAGCATTGACCACAAGGTGGAGACATTTGAAAACGGTCCAGAAATATGACAATGGAGCCTATGGGGCAACGGCATGTTCCTGTAGCCTCAAATCCACTGCCATTGTAAGAAAAAAATGACTGTTGGAGATTGATGCGTTGTCAGTGCAGGAAGCTGGTTGATGGACAAACATTATTATGAAGCAACAGTCCATACAGTCTCTAGCACACTGTCGTGTCATAATAACGCTTGTCTGTGGGCCTGTCTGTCTGTTTATCCGTCTGTTTATCTGTCAGTCTTTCTGAATCTTGACACAAGTCCCTCAGAAATTAAATGTATGATTATAGACTCTTGATCTGCTCGAGACAAAATCTAATGGAGGACAATGAAGTGTTGCATATACAGTGGGGCAAAAAAAGTCCTGGAGTGGCCTAGCCAGTCTCCAGATCTCAACCCCATAGAAAATCTTTGGAGGGAGTTGAAAGTCCGTGTTGCCCAGCAACAGCCCCAAAACATCACTGCTCTAGAGGAGATCTGCATGGAGGAATGGACCGAAATACCAGCAACAGTGTGTGGAAACCTTGTGAAGACTTACAGAAAACGTTTGACCTCTGTCATTGCCAACAAAGGGTATATAACAAAGTATTGAGATAAACTTTTGTTATTGACCAAATACTTATTTTCCACCATAATTTGCAAATAAATTCATTAAAAATCCATCATAGTTGAAGTGTACCTATGATGAAAATTACAGGCCTCATCTATTTAAGTGGGAGAACTTGCACAATTGGTGGCTGACTAAATACGTTTTTGGCCCACTGTATAACCCAGTTACAATTGTGTGTGGTGACTGTTGTTTCATACCTGGGTTTCATAGAGCCAGCTCAGTGTTATCATGGAGGTTATTGCTCAGTTGCATAACCGTCCGTTGCATAATTGCAAGGCAGAGAATCAATAAAATATGAGAGGGAAGTGAACCGTGTGAGCTGCACCTCTCCCCCAGAGTCTATTCTCCAGATAGCCTATAAACCTCTATCTACTGCTTGACGAGAAGTGACTAAGAACTATGAATTCACAAAAGCAGTGATATCATTTATTTGTAAAAAATAATCATTGGGAGGTGAATAAATTCCCAGCAGGGTTACATAGGAGTTGAAAGTGCAAAAACAAAATTGTTGAGAGACAAGTGAATTTGACCTGACTTCATGTTTTAGTTGTGGATAAGCTTTCCATTCATGATGTCGAAGCCCATTATTTCAATATTCTCATGGCTTTTATTCGGAACACTTTGTTGTACAGTTCTGTTCAGACCTCAGGGGCCCTATCAAGCGTCAGAGTAGGAGTGCTGATCTAAGATCAGGTCCCACACTGTCCAATCAATCTTATTCATTGTGATCTAAAAGGCTAAACTGTTCCTAAATCGGCACTCGGTACTCAGACGCACTTGATACAGCCCCTGACTGTTATTTTTTAATAAATGATTTAGTACTG